>NW_027174567.1:350666-701333 GCF_000390325.3 Nicotiana tomentosiformis
ACGTAGGCAGCCTTACACGGTTCGGTCCTATCAAAATAAAAATTTAAAATTCCCTAGATTCGAAGAAACTGGGGCAGAAGTTTTAGTTTTGCAATAGGTCTGATTCCAAAAGTTGTAATTTTGAACCCTTTCATCTTAAATCATGTTGAGCCTTATACCACCTTTTCTTTCTAACCCTTTCCAAAAGCCTATACTACGGTCTAAAGAAAGACCTTCCGATCAATCTTTGAGGATGCCAAGTCAAGTGAGATAGAGGTATGATTTCTATCATGGGTAACACTTTGTTCATTGGGTACAAGAAAAATAAATAAAGAGTCTTATTGGTAAAAACCCTCACGGGCACCGTAAGGCGATGGTGAGCTGAGAAAAAATTTAAAATGAGAGAGTCTTATTGGTGAAAACCTTCACGGGCACCGTAAGGCAGCGGTGAGTTGAGAGATGAACAAATGAGAGAGGCTTGTTGGTGAAAACACTTCGGGGCACTACAAGTCGAAAGAGGTTGGGGACTTTACAGAAAAGTTGGATCGCTGAAAGCCCGATTTTTGAAGTATGAAGACATGACATGAACAGAAATGTGATTAGTTGGAATGATTAGGCTGCTCAATCTGAAATGCATGTCATGATTATTAGAGCCAGTTGATACATTCAGATAAGTGTTTTTTCCATTTTTCTTCAAATAGTCATCTCAGTTTTTTTCTTTTTATTCCTAATTCTCGAAGTCACTTCGCTTCGTCTCTTTTGGGTCTATTTTTCTAAGTTTCTATCAAATCAGTCTTTGTTAAGTAAGCAAGAAAGGACTTCAAAGCTCATTACCAGCTTTTTATTTGCACCAAGCAAAATTCGGCCAGGCACATCACAAGTGACATGATTTAGAATGAGCAATGCGGTGGTAACTGAAGTTCAGTGGTCAAGTGATTCGTGAATTTGTAGGAAATGCAAAGGTTCAATAGTTGTCAGAATGAAAGTGCCATACGACGAGTTGAGTGTAAGAGATTCAAGTCATTCAGAGGTTTTGTTGTCGAGGTCCGATCAAAAGGTCAAACAATTCTTTGTAACCCGAAGCAGCTAATCAAAACGAAGCGGGGTAGTGGCAGAAGCAGACACTTTCAGCAAGGATGCCACAAAGTAACCACCATATTTTCAAACTAACAAAATTTTCTTTATTTTAAGCAGGGGAAAGAAATCTTGTTTGCTTTGCTAGGAACCCCCCATGAGGAAAGCATGTTCCAGATAAGTTCAGTTTTAACTGTTCAGGACCCTCCTGGATAATGGGATTTAATTTCAAGTTTCCAGGACCCTCCTGGATAATGGGATCTAGTTTTAAATTTTCAGAACCCTCCTGGATAATGGGACTCAACTAACACTCAAGAATGTTCCTGGCATAAACTGGGGCAGAAAAGTTTCTCTGTTTTGTCTGTGTTGTCATGATTGCAGGCGCCCACCTGGAAAATGAGGGACATTATTTCAAGTTTTGAGTCAGCATCAGGCGCCCACCTGGAGAACGAGGAAATTTATTTTAAGTTCAACTCAGTCACAGCCGCCCACCTGGAGAATGAGGGAATTCATTTTAGCTTTAAGTCAAAATCAGGCGCCTACCTGGAGAACGAGGGAATTTATTTCAAGTTTTAAGTCATCAGGCGCCCACCTGGAGAATGAGGGAATTTATTTCAAGTTTTAAGTCATCAGGCTCCCACCTGGAAAATGAGGGAATCCATTTCAAGTTTTAAGTCAACATCAAGCGCCCACCTGGAGAACGAGGGAATACATTTCAGTTTTAAGTCAAAATCAGGCGCCCACCTGGAGAACGAGGGAATTTATTTCATGTTTTAAGTCATCAGGCGCCCATTTGAGAACGAGGCAATTCATTTCAGTTTTAAGTCATCAGGCGTCCACCTGGAGAATGAGGGAATTCATTTTAAGCTTTAAGTCATCAGGCGCCCACCTGGAGAACGATGGAATTCATTTTAGCTTTAAGTCAAAATCAGGCGCCCACCTGGAAAACGAGGGAATTTATTTCAAGTTTTAAATCATCAGGTGCCCACCTGGAGAACGAGGGAATTCATTTTAAGCTTTAAGTCATCAGGCACCCACCTAGAGAACGAGGAAATTCATTTTAGCTTTAAGTCAAAATCAGGCGCCCACCTGGAGAACGAGGGAATTTATTTCAAGTTTTAAATCATCAGGCGCCCACCTAGAGAACAAGGGAATTCATTTTAGCTTTAAGCCATCAGGCGCCCACCTGGAGAACGAGGGAATTCATTTTAGATTTAAGTCAAAATCATGCGCCCACCTGGAGAACAAGGGAATTCATTTTAGCTTTAAGCCATCAGGCGCCCACCTGGAGAACGAGAGAATTCATTTTAGCTTTAAGTCAAAATCAGGCGCCCACCTGGAGAACGAGGGAATTCATTTCAGTTTTAAGTTATCAGGCACCCACCTGGAGAACGAGGGAATTCATTTTAGCTTTAAGTCATCAGGTGCCCACCTGGAGAACGAAGGAATTCATTTTAGCTTTAAGTCAAAATCAGGCGCCCACCTGGAGAACGAGGGAATTTATTTCAAGTTTTAAGTCATCAGGCGCCCACATGGAGAACGAGGGAATTAATTTCAGTTTTAAGTCAAAATCAGGCGCCCACCTGGAGAACGAGGGAATTTATTTCAAATTTTAAGTCATCAGGCGCCCACTTGGAGAACGAGAGAATTCATTTCAGTTTTAAGTCATCAGGCGCCCACCTGGAGAACGAGGGAATTCGTTTCAAATTTCAAGTCATTTCAGAATTCAATTCAAGTTAGAAGTAGCAGAAGCTCGCCTCAAGAATGCGAGCTGACAGTCCGAGATGACCAAAGGAAGAAGTCTCAATCCAGAAAAAAAGAAAAAAAAGAGAAGTGAATCCAAAATGCAGAAGCCGATGAAAGATGTGAACTGCTCAAGACATGGCTGAAGTCACAAGCTTTGCATGTCCCATCTTGATCCGAAAAGCTGAAGAAGAAAGAACTAGCACCTGCAACTAGCAAGCATCAAGGTTCAAATCAAAAGTCCGCATGAAGAACCATTCAAAACTCAAGATCAAGCTTTCAGAAGACTCATAGATAGGAATCTTATAACTCGTAGCTGATAGGCTCAGTTAGTCTCTTTCATTTTTTACTTTGGTGTAATAAGGAGCTCAGCAAGCAGTAGACATCAGCAACAATAGTGAAATCACAGCTTCTCAGTAGTCCCAGCTGCCTAAACTCCAAGAACTACACTGACCTGATTCCTTTATAGCCCAGGATATGTAAGCAACCTCTGAAGTAAGGTTCGGTCGAACCTTTTCAAAATGCTTCCTATGGAATATCAAACGGGTAAAAATTGTTTATGATTGTTCACTTTATCTTTGCCCGAAAACTCTTCATGTTTTCGAGCAAAGAGGGGCAGCTGTGAGCACCTGATTTTTGCCCCACATATGAAATCACTCCTAAAAAATAATCCAAAAATAATTTCAATTGTTTTATGAACTTTAGAAGTTTTTATTTATTTGTTTTACATTTATTCGCATTCTTTATGCATGTTAGGAATATCGTAAATCATAAAAATCATAAAAATATTCAAATCTTAATTTCATAGCATTTTAGTTTTTAAATTGCATTTTTAGGATTTAATTACATTGATACAAGCATTATTTAAATATCTAAAAACTAAAAAAATGCATTCTTATACTAGTTAATTAATTAGGTCATTAGTCAATTAGTGAGTAAAATATATATAATAGTTTAGCCACACAAATTGATTTAGTCAAGCCCATCCCTTTAGAAGCCCAATTTTCATGACCCGCCTGGCCCAACCGGATCCCCCCTCTCTTTAAAACACCCATTTTCCCAAACCCTAAAGGGCAGAAAAGAGAAGAGAAGAAAAGGGATTCCCCTCATTTTGAAGGCAAACCCTAGCAGCCTTCTTCTCTAACAAGAACAAAACCAGCCGCTTCCACCTTTCTCTAACTCTAAAGACTCTAGCAGACACCCCTTAAATTATATAGAGAGGTTCTGCATTTTTGGGATAGGGACGAACTGAGCAGAATTGACTACTTTTTCAGAAATTTTTCCTTTTTTGTTCATCTTCTTTTGTTCTGAAATATCCAGTTTGAAAAGCTCAAAATAAAAGGGATCTTCTCATTTTGCTTTGGTTCATTGTTGTCTTGGTTTATTTCTCTGGGTTATTAAATTCAAATTGGCTTCAATTTCTTCTGTTGTGCTGCTGTGTTGCAACTGTTAATTGAACCTGAATTCTAGCTGGACTTCGCCAAAACTAGTGTCTTATTTTCCTGTTGATTTTGTTCCAGTCCAGATACTTATTTTGAACTTTGGATTGCTAATTGGATGAGAAACGTATCTCTGACGGAAGATGCAGGTGGATTATGAAGTTAATGGAATTAGTTTTGTTCAGCTCTAAAGCTTTGTTGCTTTATCTCTACTTTTGGTATTTTGTATCCCTAGTGTCGTATTCTGTTTTAAGATTTGCATAAGCAGAAACATAGATTTATTGCTTGTTGTAGTTTATTTATGGTTGTAATCAATCAATATGTAAATAATTATGAGGCTGTCTCTACTCCTCGTCATTTTAAAATGCTTCGTCTGTCAAAGATCGAGTACTTCACTTGGTTAGTCTTTGATTATTTTTTTTATTGCCTGTTAGAACACTAAATGCCCATAATTTTACACACCTATGTTTGATCGTCTAACCCCTCCCCCCTCATTGATTAAATGTCAAATTGTGTTTCCTTTTAGAGCGTGATTTAACTACTTTTGGTAGTATCCTACTAGCTTATTGTAAATGGTTTTACTGCAAGCTTGACTATCTTTTGGACTCATGGATTAATTTAGTAGTTGTGTTAAGACTAAAAAGCTTTTCCTATAGGTTAGCGTAAGTTAACAGATTATAGTAATGAGCAAATTCTTATGCATAAAGACTTCACGTTTAAGATCCATACTCGTTTTCGTTTTAATCGAATCCCATACCTCATCCACAAATGATGCTCATACTTAAATGTCCTCACAACAATTTCAAATCACAGTCAATAAATTAATTCTTATAAATATCATAGTTTGCTTTAGGTGCGATTAATAAATTATCGTGACTATGAGTACGGTTCCCGTGGCATAGTTATGATACGTAACCCCAATTCGTGTGTGCGTTTCACGTGACTCGATCACAACTTCAAACAATATTAAAAATAAGCACGTCGTAAATCGCGGGTGCATTTCATGTGGCGCGGTTTGCGACGTGTGCCAAGTGTACGACATCATGACTTGTTCCAGAAATAATTCCATAAATAATTAAAAGCGATTAGAAGGTAAAAAAGCACAATAGGTTTTAAAACATATATTAAATCAGATAATTAGGTCAATTATTAATAGTTGAGCGACCGTGCTAAAATCACAAAATTCGGGAGTGCCTCACATCTTCTCCCGGGTTAACAGAATTCCTTACCCGATCTTCTGTGTTCGCAGACCCTAAATAGAGTCAAATTTCCTCGATTTGGGATTTAAAATAAACCGGTGACTTGGGACACCATAACTTATTCCAAGTGGCAAATCTGATTTTAATAAATAATCCCATTTCGAATATTGTTACTTTAATTGGAAAAACTCCCCTATCTCATATCCCTTCGGAAAAAGGAGGTGTGACAAATACTATCAAGAAAGTTGATGTGTGTGTAGGCACGAGTGTATATAGCCAGTTGAGACTAATACCGTGAGTTGATGTGAAAAATCAGGCCTTTTGAAAACGTTTGGAGTGTAAGAAATTGGTCTTAAAGTTTACAAATATGGATAAAAGAAATAATCTTAATTGAGATGGTGTTGTCGGGCTTATCTCAAATGTGGTAACGTGGGATCAACCGTGAGTATATGTGTAAAAGTAAAATCATTAATTTGGTAACCTCAGAATAATTCTTAGAACGTTCGAGGACGAACGTTTGTTTAAGAGGTGGAGAATGTTACGACCCGACTTGTCGTTTTAAGAATTTATGCCCGTTCAGTGACTTAAGGTCTTGGCAGCTTCACAATATGTATTATGACCCGCGGGTGTGATCGAGTTTGAGTTTCGAAAGATTCGGAATATAATTAAAAGAACAATTCTTATTTAAGAAGCTTAAAAGAAAAGAGTTGACCAGGGAGTTGACTTTTTGATATTGGAGTTGGAATCCGATTCTGAAAATTTGAATACCTACATTATGTCATTTATGACTTGTGTACAAAATTTAAAGTCATTCCGAATTGATTTGATACGTTTCGGCGCAAAACATAGAAGTTGGGAGATTCGAAAACTTATAATTCGATTCGAGACAGTGTTTCGTGGGTTTTTCAAGAAATTCATCAGGGTAAGTGATTCTAAATCGGATTTGGTTATTATACATGAGTATATCACTGATTTAATCATTTAATTAGTACTTTGAGATGGAAATTTGGGGAAAATTGCAGAAACTTCATAAACCACAAATTTAAGATTTGGAGATCGATTTGTTATTGGAATTCAATAAAATTGGTATGGTTGAACTTGTATCGGAATGGGTTTTCGGATTTCGTGAAAATTTATTCGGGTTCCGAGGAGCGGGCCCGCATTGACGTTTTTTGACTTTTTGGAATAAATTTTTAAGTCGACGTATTATTATCCAGAATTGTTTCTAATGAATTTTAATGAAGTTATAAAATTAATTTGGATAGATTTGAGCAGTCCTGAGGTCAATTCAAGCAAGAAGGAGATTTTGAAATATCGGCATAACTTCAAAAAGATAAGTGTCTTGCTTAACCTCGAGTGGGGAAAATACCCCTTAGGCATTGAGTATTATGAGCAATTGTGTAATTGAAAACTATGTACGCGAGGTGATGAGTACGTACTTGGTTTATATGTGCAAATTTCATTGATTAAAATCTTTGTATGTCCTAGTTTTTCAATATGTTGGAAGTCGGGGGGGACGGGAAGTTTCACTAGACACATATTGCTACACCCTCAAGATAAAGCTAGATATTTTCGTATGAAAGCTTTGGCTGAGGGGACAAGTGCATCTAGTCAGGCTGACCTTAGTACCGGGTCTAATCAATTTCAACCGGGAATTAACACTGTTATCGGTGGTATTTTATATTATGATCCAAAAAAAGATCGGGAAGAATTGGCAAAAATGATTACTGTTATGTGCTTACCCTATAGTTTTCCTTTTAACCCCCACTTTGTGCATTATATTAGAAAAGTTTATAATCCTACTTATAAAGGTTTTCCTCGCACAACCGTATAGAGTGATATTTATAAATATAAACATGAATATAAATAATATTTGCGCTATTTATTTACTCATATAAATTATGGTCTTGCTATTACAACTGATATTGGTAGAAGTGGTAATGACTGTGATTACCTTACTGTTACCAGTCATTGGATTGATGAGCATTGGATAATGCAAAAGTGCATTATTGCTTATAGAATAATTAATTCACGTCACACAGGGCAGTTTATTTCTAGCACGATTGTGGATATTTGTAGATATTTTTGCATTAATAATAAAATAATATCAGTTTCAATGGATAATGCTACTAGTAACACAAATGTTGTAGCCTTTCTTACCACTACACTAAGTCCTGTATTTAGTAATATTTTTCATGTTAGATGTATTTGTCATATTTACCATTTAATTGTAGGTGATGGTATGCGAATTTTAAATGTTGAAATTAAAAAGGTTAAAATGGCTCTTAATTGGCTTTTTTATTCAAACCGTAGAAGTAGACTTAGAGAATATTTTAAAAGATGCGATGAATTTGGCCTAAGAGAAAGAAAGGTTACTAAACCTTGTCCAACTAGATAGAATTACATGTATGAAAGTTTAGTTGTTGCATATGAATATAGAAACCTCATAAACTCAACGTTTAATGCTCATGTAAGTGATGATGATGAGCACCTTACAAATGCGGATTGGGCTAATATTAAAATGCTTGTAGATTTTTTAGAAAAATTTTATATTGCTAAAAATGAATTTTCTGGGCAATATTATCCTACTATTTCTAACTGTTTAGTTTATATTGCAGAACTTGCAAATTTATTTGATCATTTTTCAGAGGGTGGGGAAATTTATCAACTTGCTATTGATTCCATGAGAAGAAAGTTTAAAAAATATTTTTTCCCTATTCCCCCTATTTATGGTATTGCTACATTGTTAAATCCTACTATGAAATTAGGAGGTCCTCAATTTTGGTATGAAACTGTTTATAATGGTTTAGCACTTGAAGATGAGGAGTTGTCTAAATTTCCGGACGCAATAGCCTCAATTAAAATAAATGTTCAAACTATTTATAATGCTTATCAAGTTGCATTAGATCATGCTAGACCAAATATTCCAACTCCTTCTTCTTCTAGTTCTCAATCATCTAAAAGAACTGCGGGAGTAAGAGCACTTAGTGCTTGGACAGGGTTCAGGGGTTCTCAAAGTTCTAGTACTAGTGATTTTGCACAACTAAATAAGCTTGAAGTTTATTTGTCACGGGGAATTGAGGAAGTGAATCCCGACGGCTCCTTTAATATTTTGGAATGGTGGAAGGACAAAGAAAAACACTTTCCGATTCTTTCAAGGATGGCTCGAGATATTTTAACTATTCAAGCTTCAACAGTGGAATCAGAGAGCACTTTCAGTCAAGCAAGACTTCAACTCGGTGATTATAGAGCGTCTATGAGGGAGAGCTTGGAAAAATCAGTACTTTTCAGAGATTGGATCCGTTCGGAAAGAAGAAATTTTGGACTTGCTGAATCACAACCAGAGGTAGACGAAGCTTACGAAGAAATGCTAGCTGAACTTGCGGAGGATGATGCTTCGCCTGGAAGCGGTGATGACCAAGCTTCATTTCCGCCACCACCAACGGAAATTCCTCCGGACCTTGAAGGATTTATGAAATTTGTAAGAGATACCATGTAAATTAATATGTAACTTGTATTTTAGCACATCTTGATTAGTTTCTTTTTCTTCTCAATGGTGGTATTAGCACCTTGTTGTGCTCATTCCATAGGGGGAGGAAGACTAAGAAAGATATTGCCATGATTTTTAATGCTATAATAAAAATATAACGCATTGATTTAAATATCTCTTTACAATATTTTTGTCTTTTTATATATCTTAAGCTATACATATAGTATAATATAGTATAGTATAGTATAGTATATATATATATATATATATATATATATATATATATATATATATATATATATATATAAGCTTATATTTATACTATACTATAGTCTATACTATATATATATCTCATAAGATATATAAGCTATATTCGATACACACACACACACACACACACACACACACACACACACATATATATATATATATATATATATATATATATATATATATATAAATTATATATATATACTATACTATACTATATATACATAGTATACTAGATATACTAGATATATATATATATATAGTATAGTATAGTAGATATACATGTATATATAGTATATCTTAAGATGTATAATATCGAATATGGCTTATATACTATGTATATATTGTATAGTATAGTATAGTATATATATACTATATATACTATGTATATATAGTATATCTTAAGATGTATATATGATATAGTATAGTATATATATAAGCTTATATATATATATATGTATATCGAATATAGCTTATATATCTTATGAGATATAGTATAAATATAAGCTTATATATATATATATATATATATATATATATATATATATATATATATATATATATAAGCTTAAGTATATACTATACTATATATTCGATATATTCAATATATATACATATCTTAAGATGTATATATAGTAAATCGAATATAGCTTATATATCTTAAGATGTATATATAGTAAATCGAATTATATTATATATATAAGCTGTAACGACCCGGCCGGTCGTTTCGAGAGTTGTAACCCTGTTTTCTCCATTCCTACTTCTTTTGGTGTTATTCAACAATATTATATTATATCGGGTTAGTCGGTTCGAGTCCGGAAGGAACTCGGAGTGAAATGAGACACTTAGTCTCATAATTGAAAATTTTAAGTTAGAAATGTGGACGGGATATGGACCTATGTGTAAACGGCCTCGGATTTGAATTTTGATGATTCCAATAGCTCCGTATGATAATTTTGGGCTTAGGAGCGTGTACGGAATATTATTTGGAAGTCCGTAGAGGAATTAGGCTTGAAATGCCGAAAGTTTAATTTTTGAGAAGTTTGACCACGGGGTTGACTTTTTGATATCGGGGTCGGAATCCGATTCTGGAAATTGAAATAGCTCCGTTATGTCATTTATGACTTGTGTGCCAAATTTAAAGTCGTTCCGGGTTCATTTAACATGTTTTGGCACAAGATTTGTAAATTGAAAAGTTTGGAAACTCAAAAGATCGAATTGGGGTGTGAATTGTAATTTTAGCGTCTTTTGACATTATATGAGACCCCGAGTAAGTCCGTATGATGTTTTAGGACTTGTTGGTATTTTTGGTTGAGATCTCGAGGGTCTCGGGTGAATTTCGGGTGGTCAACGAAATTTAATTTTGGCATTTCAAGAACGTTCGACGTCGTTTCTTCGAGAATAAGGGGTATCACATTAAGCAAATGAGTTCCAAATTAATATTTGATTGAAGAATTAGATCTGTATTGAAATTTCTGAGCCATACCAAAAAGAATCGTCGAATTCGGACATCGTATGAGGGAGTTATGCCCATTTTCTTATCGGAAAAGATTTTCCATCGCCGCGAGCGCCCAGGGTAGCGTGGGGCGCTAGCCCTGGTGCTGGGATATTTAAGGGTACTGGAAATTGCGCCACAGGCAGCGCCCCACGCTACCTGTGACGCTCGAAAACGTCAGAGGCTCTATAAACGGGTCTTTTGGCCATTTTTGACATAAAAATAGTTGGGGAGCTCGGTTTGGGCGATTTTCAGAGGCAAACTTCACAAATTGGACTGGGGTAAGTGATCTTAACTTGATTTGGTCCGTTATTCATGAATCTAACATTATTTCTCTTGATTTGGTCCGTTATTCATGAATCTAACATTATTTCCAGCACTTATTTCATGATTTCGGGGATTAGAATAGAAATATTTCAAAAATTGATTTGAGGGTTTGAAGGCCGAATCGGAGTCGGAATTTAGAAAATTTTGTATGGTTGGACTCGTGGTTGAATGGGCGTAAATATTTTATAACTTTTGTTGGGTTCCGAGACGTGGGCCCTACTGTTGATTTTTGAGTTAATTTCGGATTTATTTGTGAAATTTGGCATTTTCATATGGAATTGATTCCTACACCTCGTGTTGATTGTATCGAATTATTTTGACTAAGATTCGAGGCATTTGGAGGCCGAATCACGAGGAAAAGGCTTATTGGAATAAAGAATTGCTCGGATTGAGGTAAGTAACGATTGTAAATCTAGTCCTGAGGGTATGAAACCCCGGATTTTGTATCATTCTACTATTTTTAGTGACGCACATGCTAGGTGACGGGCGTGTGGGCATGCACTGTTGGGGATTTGTGACTTGGCCCGCCCCGTAGCAACTGTAAAGTTGCATACTTTGTTGAAACCATTGATACTTATATGATTTGGAAAGATTTATGTAAATTGGGCTGAATGCCATGTTTGGGCCTTGCGCCAATGTTGTTTGGACCCTTAGGGGCTGTTTCTTACCATCCTCTCATTATTTTCGATTGAAAATCTATACTCAGTCATGTTTATGCTTGTTTACCGCATAACTCAGTTTATGACTCTATTTTGATGCATATAAATGTTTTGGGCCGAATGCCCTGTTTTACTAAAATGCCCGAGTGGCTTGAGATACTTATGACTGAGTGAGGCCGAGGGCCTGATTTGTGAGGATGAGTGTGGATCGGGGCTGCCCGCCTGCAACATACTTTATTATTATCGCACATGAGTTGTCCGTACAGATTATAGTGCTTGGGATGAAGGATCCCCTCCGGAGTCTGTACACACCCCCAGTGAGCGCATGTACCTACTGAGTGCGAGTGTCGAGTGCTGAGTGACTGGAAGGCATTAGTGACTGTGAGGTATGCCCGAGTGGCAAGAGTGATTGTGAGGTATGCCCGAGTGGCAAGAGTGACTGTGAGGTTTGCCCGAGGGGCTGTATATGGTGATGTTTTGCCCGAGGGGCTGTTTATGATTTCATCATTTTTGCTCACCTTTGCATTGAGCCTTTGTTTGAAAAACTGTTGGAAAGATGTCTTTAAATGATTTTCTTTTTACTGGAACTGGGTTTAAACGAGATGTTTGATTCAAATCGTGATTTTTAAAAGTATGTGGTATTTTACTAAGATTTTCTGATATGAACGTTATATGTTTTATAGCTCGCCACTACTGCTCAGTCTTTATTTATTGTTGTTACTTACTGAGTTGGTGTACTCACGTTACTCCCTGCATCTTGTGTGCAGAATCAGGTGTGGCTGGACACGGTAGCGGTTATTGAGTGTTCTGGTTGCAGATTTTCTTGGAGATAGCAAGGTAGCTGTTTGGCGATCGCAGCCCCTGCTCTTCTCCCTCTTGTCTTTCTCTAGTTGTATTTAGCTATTTTTCAGGCTGAGTTAGCCTTGACATTGTTAGACAGATCGTAGTAGATGCTCATGACTAGTGACACCCCGATGTCGGGCTTTTCTTTTCCGCACTTTTATTTTTCTTTGATTTGAACTCTTTAAATGGAGGTTTTATGTTAAATAACCTTGAAATTATCTTTGAAATGAAAATATCATTTTGTTTTGGAAATGAGTTGGCTTGCCTAGTTCCACGATAGGCGCCATCACGACAGGGGTTAGTTTGGGTCGTGACATAAGCTTATATATATATATCGAATATAGCTTATATATCTTAAGATGTATATATATATTAAGATCTACTATACTATACTATATATATATATATATCTAGTATACTATGTATATATAGTATATCTTAAGATGTATATATAGTATATTTTAAGATGTATACTATCGAATATGACTTATATACTATGTATATATAATATAGTATATATATATATATTTTAAGATGTATATATAGTATATAAATCGAATATAGCTTATATATCTTTATTACCATTTTTTTTCTCTAACTTCTATTAAAAAAAAATTAAAAATAGAAAGTATCTGTTGGGCCCGCTTAGGCCCGTTTAGGCCCATTTAGTCCGGGGACGGGCCCACTTAACCTAGGACCGTTAGTTCGTGGTCCCGGTCCCGAGCCGGTTCCAGCAATAAGCCCGCGAAGCACGGGACCATTTAGGACCGGACCGCATAGGACCGGCCCACTTAGGACCGAGCCCGCAAAGCCCACTTAGGACCGGGCCCGGCCCACTTGCCACCCTTAGTTTATGTTGCTGTCCAGAAAATTCCAGCAGCTTATCTTCATGTCCGAATTGATCCGTTAACCTTCCGAAATCAACCCGAGGCTCTCGGAACCTCAACCAAATATACCAACACGTCCCAAAATACAATACGAACTTAGTCGAGGCTTCAAACCATATCAAACAACGCCGAAATTACGAATCGCGCATCGAATCGAATTATAAGTTTTCAAATCTTTCAACTTCTATATTTTGCGCCGAAACGTATCAAATCAATCTGGAATGACTTCAAATTTTGCACACAAGTCATAATTGACTTAATGGAGCTATTCCATTTCCGTAATCGAAATCCGACCTCGTTATCAAAAATTCACCCTTCGGTCGGACTTTTCCAAAATCTTAAATTTTCCAACTTTCGCCAAAATGTGTCGAATTGTCCTACGGACTTTCAACTCCAAATCCGAAAATATGCCTAATTCCGAAATCATCATAAGAAGCTATTGTCATCCTCGAAATTCTATTCCGGGGTCGTTTGCTCAAAAGTCAACTCTCCGGTCAAACTTTCCAAAAATTCAACTTTCAACATTTCAAGCTTAATTCCACTATGGAGCTCCAAATAATTTTTCGTACACGCTCCTAAGTCCAAAATCATCATACGGAATTATTGACATCATCAAAATTCTATTCCTAAGTCGTTTGCTCAAAAGTCAACTCTCCAGCATTTAAGCTTCAAATTAAGGATTGTTCTTTTAATTTAATTCTGAATCTTTAGTAAATCAAACTCAACCACACCCGCGGATCACAATACATATTACGAAGATGCTCTAGACCTTAAATCACTGAACGGAGCGTAAATTCTTAAAACGACAAGTCGGGTCGTTATAGACCTGTCTATCGGGACCTGCAGGCATGAAACGCAGCGCCCCCAGGCAAAAGGAACGTCAGTACAAATAATGTACCGAGTATGTAAGGAATGAAAATCAGTAAACAATAGACATGAGAAAACATGGAGTAAAAGACTCGACATGTATGTCTGAATAACTCTGTGAATCATTTCATTTTTATAATGTCATGCATATGCGTATAAATGTCATACCATGTATAGGTATAAGGTACTTCCGGACAAGGTGATCTCTAAAGTTCTTGTAACGACATGATTAGTCATTTTGAGTATTGTAGCCATGTTCCCCTATTTATTATCTTTTCTTTTTTCATTTGTGGTTACGTTACTTGTCGAGGTGGTTGGTTTGGTTCTGGGTGAGTTTCGGAATGAATTGGGACACTTAGTCCCAAAGTTAGAAGCTTAATTTGAAAGAGTTGACTGGAGATTGACTTTTGTATTAACAATCCCGGAACAATGTTGTGATGGTTCCGATAGCTTCGTATAGTGATTTTGGAATTAAGCATATGTCCGGATGTGAATGTGGAGGCACGTAGGTTGTTCTGACTTGAATTGACGAAAGTTAGAAAGTTGACGGTTTGGAAGGTTGATAGGTTTGACCGAGGTTGACTTTATTGATATTTGGCTCGGATTGTGATTTTGAGAAGTGGCATAGGTCCATTATGACATTTGGGACTTGCATGCAAATTTTGAGGTCATTATGAGGTATTTAGGCTTGTTCGCCATTAGTTTTGAATTTGGGAATGTTCATTAGTTCATTGGGCTTGAATTGGGATACGATTTGTGGTTTTGTTGTTTGATGTTATTTGAGGCTTCGAGTAAGTTTGTATTGTGTTTTAGGATTTGTTAGTGTAATTGGCTGAGGTCCCGAGGGCTTCGGCTGTCTTTCGAATGGGTTTCAGACTTTCTTCATTTGTTGGAACTTTTGATTTCTATGCTTCTGTATCCTTCTTCGCGATCACGAAGAATGGGCCGCGATCACGTAGATTCTTTGCTAGCACATGAGTTTTTTCACTTCGCATTTGTGAAGAGAAGGATGCATTCGCGAAGCCTTGGGGTGTTTGTTCATCGTGAACGCGAGTGTCGCGCCGTGTCTGCATAGAAAGAAGGCGAGGTTGTATGGTGGCATGCATTGTTCATCGCGGTCGTGAGGATGTTCGCATTTGTAGCCTCGTGTTCGCGTAAGAGGTTTAGGGATTTGGTGAAATTTGTTCTTCGCAATCGCAAAGTCTTTTCCGTGATAGTGGAGAGTTGGTGAAATATAGTACTTTATTTTGAGGGTTTAGTTCATTTTAATATATTTTGAGCTGTAGAGCTCAGTTTTGTGCGATTGGATCGGGGTAATTGTTTTTAACTCAGAGTTGCCCATTATTCATGATTCCATCATTGTTTTTATTATTTAATTAGGGATTTGTGTTAGAGAAATTTGGGTTTTTTTAAAAAGATTTCCAAAATTATAAATTGAGGATTTGAAGGTCGGAAATGGAAAATGTTTTTATGGTTGTACTCGTATCGGAATGGGTGCTCAATATTTGTATGTTTGGTCAGGTTCCGAGGTGCGGTCCCGGGTTGACTTTTTGAGTTGATTTTTTGATTTTCATTAAAGATTGAATCTTTATTATCCTGTCACGCCCCGAACTCGGGGAGCGCGACCGACGCTCAACCAAGATAACCCTGCCGAGCAAGCCTGTACAATACCTTCTACCCAAACTTACTCATGTATGATAGTAAAATCCAATTCATTATTTAATCAGTGGGGAGGATCAAGTAAACAACAACACCAATTCATTATCAGCAATTACATCATTTATAAAATTCTAAAATACATACTTTTACATAGTTTTATGTGGAACGTGTGATACAATTACAATATTACTAGTTTGACTTTCCCCACCCCAACATACCACCCACGCTATGTCTACAGAGCCTCTATTAGATACAAAAGAGTACATGGGATTTTGTTGGTTGGGTGTGGATGGATGGTCATGTATGTGATGTTGGAAGTAATGAATTGTTTTATAATGATGGTGGGATAAATTGTTGGTAAATGGTAGTAGTTGGATGAACTAATTCTATGGTCAAGAGATGTAGAGATTCATGCCTACTAGGTGTTTGATAAAATGCCTAAATGGCGTAAACTATGGAATTTGTTACTAATGTTGTTCCCATTGGATATTTTTATTGAAGATTGATGTTTTTTAGTATAGTGGATCATTGTAGTATGATTAAGGGGCAAATTTCAGGTATGTTGGCTAAATTACTCTCTTAGAATTGAATTACACGGTGTTCCCGTGAGTTTCAAGTATGGTTGTCTCAAGTTCCTTATTCTACGTTCCAGATGTTCCCAATAAATTTGATTGTCCTGAATAAGCAAAGTGTCGAGAATTATGTATTCAAAACGTGTTAAGAACGTTCCTATCACATTATGTTATCCTTTGGGAATGTGTTCAAGAATGATATGTGTATTAAAATGCTATGTCTTTGAGTCATGTTTCAAATGATGGCTATGATGCCAAATTGTGTGAGAAAATCTCAATATGCTTAAGACTCTTAATTCTCATATGTATACCTAAAGTATTGATTGGAAATGCCTTATTGTTAATAATCTATAAAGATGGTTGGAAGTGAAATAAGTGAATTGGGGATATAAAGTGTTGCCAACGTTCCAAGAGTGAAAGTTATACTTGTGGCCAATGGTTCCAATGAAATAAGATGATGTGAGAAAGATTATGAATGATATTTGATTCAACTGTTCCAAAATTGACTTCGAAAATTGAATTGCCTAAAAGCTTATGAACTCAAGTCATGCCCATATGTCTTTGTTTTAAAGAATGATATGCTTTATGAGTATTTTCAATGTGTTTTGCATTCTTACATATTCGTGAGTGAAAATTGTGTATTGCCCTTTTTGAAGAAAAGTATTTCAAGTATAAATGGTGTGTTACTTGTTGATGATTTTAACTTGCGCATCAATTGCCAATTATTTTACTCCATTTCTCGAAAAGAAATCTATTGTGCTTAAATTGTTCATTTCTGTTGAACTTAAAGTTGTGATTTCCGAAATATTATATATATTAATATTTATGATGATGACACATGAGATGGAAGAAATGAAAGTGTGGAATATCAAATACGACCACCGTGCCTTGAATAAAGAATCTTGTGAATGGCCAAAAGAGCCAAGGGAATATTGTTGTTGTTATTGGTTGAAAATACTAGTGGAGATTCATACAATGTGAAAGATGGTGAGGTAAATACATTTGTACCTCTCTTACCTTTATGTGCAAAAACAATAATAATATTAGTTGGAGTATCTATATTTACCAAGGAAGGGTAGGTTGAAATAACCTAAATCTGAAACTACACGTGCCGGTGTAGGAATGGATTGTGATTATTACCCATATTTGGGATGATATTGATGTGAAAAAATTATTACCCTTAATTGTGATGAGATGATTGATAGAAAAGGACGATGTCGATCCACACGACATTGTGGTGAGATGGCCTAGCCGATTGGGTCGTGATCGGACACTGTGTCGCACACATGGTGGTGATTGTGCTGGAAATTGTAATTGAAATTATGATTGTAGTTGATGTCTCTAATGAGATGGTCTAGCCGATCAGGTCGTGATTGGAATCCGTGCTAAAAGTACTGTGGTATTGGTATTGAGAGTGATTGTGGTTGATGTCTCTAATGAGATAGCCTAGCCGATTGGGTCATGATTGGATTTCATGCTAAAAGTACAGTGGTATTGGTATTGTGAATATTGGTATTGTAAATATTGGTATTGTGAATATTGGTATTGTGACCATTGTTATTGAGAATATTGGTATTGTGAACAGTGGTATTGTGAATAGTTGAATATCGGTACTAAAGATCTCCCAACTAAAAATAATATTATCATGATATTTTGATTATTACTTCATAGTATTATCTTCATATTTTGGGAATTATTATTTTTTAACTTGGCATTTGGATATCATTGGTTGTCGATTGTTGTTTCCATGGTTTTCCCTTTCTTACATTGACATTCTAATTTGAAAGAGGACAGTTTTCTTTACATACTAGTACTATTCCATATGTACTAATGTCCCTTTTGACGGGGGCACTGCATCTTTAATGGATGCAGGTGGTTCATCAGCAGGCAACTTTGGTCCTCGTTAGCAGTCACTCTCTATTCAGCATATTTTGGTAAGCCCTACTCTATTCCTGGCCCGATGTCATTTGAGTTGTATATTGTGTTTTAAGGTATAGCCGGAGCCTTACTGTCGGTATTTCCATATTACTCTTTTGTTGTACTTAGAGGCTCCGTAGATAGGTTGTAGGTGGTGTTTGATGTGGGGAACTGAAATAAAAATGTTGGTACTTGGCAAACATGTTTTTCATTATATCTATAAACTTGTAATATTTTGGAAATTATAAATGAAGCTGCTAATGGAAATGAAATGGGAGTTGTTAATGAAAACTTTTCAATGTTTGATTAATGGAGTGCATCTCCTCTTTATTCATGGATGAGTTTGGGTAGAAGAAAATCTAACAGACTTGCTTGGCTAGGTTCACTCGGTTAAGCGTCGGTCGTGCTCCCTGAGTTTGGGGCGTGACATATTGTATGATATATGTGAATCCTACGAACGGTCAATGAAATGCACATGTGTATTGTGTAAGTAAATCCTATGAACGGTCTATGAAACGCATAGGTGTATTATGTATGAAATCCTATGAACAGTCTATGAAATGCATAGGTGCATTGTGTGTGGAATCCTAGAACGGTCTATGTATAATATGATATGTCAACACTAAGGACGGTCTATGAAATGCATAGGGGTAAGATAAGAGAGGGATATGGATGGTCTAGTAAGACGCATTGTTAACACAAACATTATGTGCCATTTTCATTGTCCTTGTTTGTACATGTTGCTTCAATTACTTTATATTATGTATTCCACGCATAGTTCATATGGCTAAGTTAATCCTAAAAGAAGTTTAAAATGATGTAAACATAACGAGACTTGAAAATGTTAATCTATTGGATGTTTCGTAGATTTTGTTGTACTTCTTATGCCTCTTATTGAATTACCATGATTTCATATGTTTTTTTGTTTGCCTTACATTGCGAGTACTGTTCCATATGTACTCATGCCCCTTTTGGCGGGGGTGCTGCATCTTTTAATGGATGCAGGTATACTTCTACAGGATGATATATATCTTAAATAGGGATCTTCTGCACAACAGATTATGGTGAGCCCGCTACAATTCCAGTGGCCATTCGAGTCTAGTTGGTTTTATGTACTTAGGTATCTATTGTCATAGAAGCTTCATGTACGTTGTGGGTCATGTACTTAATTTTTGAGTTTCGTCATGTGTAAGTACTTAATTTTTGAGTTTCGTCACGTGTAACCATCATGAGAAAAACTATATATGGGCCATTGAGCTCAATGTATTCAATATGAAAGTCGAGATCTAATTATGTTTTGATAAATCATGCATGAGTTAAGATGAGAGGTTGATGTAACATAGGCTTGCTTGATTGGGTTCACTCGGTTGAGTGCCGGTCACGCTCCCCAAGTTCAGGGCGTGATAGTGTCGAAGTAGAGACCTTGAAGTCTCTGGAAAGATAACTGAGCGATCACTGGCATCCGAAATGAGTAAATGTACCTGGATTTGCACAGAAATGTGCAGAAGTGTAGTATGAGTATACCACAATGGTACCCAGTAAATATCAAGCCTAACCTCAGTAGAGTAGTGACGAGTCCAGGTCAAGACACCTACTAGGATAAGAAAATAAAACTGAACAAAGAATAGTACAGTCTAACAATGAAAACAAGGAAATAATGACAATAGAGCAATACAATAAGGTGAGCTAACAACAAAAATTAAGGAAATAAATACAACAAGAAATGAACAAATGATGAGAACAACAAGTAATCAAATACAGACAAACACATGTAAGACAAGAAGGAAGCATCAAGAACTTGTCAATCAAAAGCCTTTTTAACATAGAATGTACAACAAGAATCACAATCGAGGTACCACAACTCGTAACCTCATTTCAAAATAACAATCACAATCTTTCCTTATACCGCACTTTAGCCCCCTTATGTCACCACGTGGCTTCAAATAATTCCCCTACTAGCAACACGCACCTAAATCCTACCTTATATCGCCACATGCACATAAACCCCTATCCTTATACCACCACATGCTTATCAATATCACAACACAATAACAACTCGCACCAAAAGTGACCATATGCCACAACTTGCCGAAATCAACAATACCAATGTTTCCACCACATATAGCCCACGGCTCAACCACAATGTGAACAAGAATCTCAATAATAAAAAAAAGAATAAGAATTACTCTATAAGGGAAGATATCTCATTATTCAATGACTTGTCGGAATGTCATAAGATAAATATGCCTTCATTTAATATGGTGAAATAAAATTTATCAACTTATATATTTTCTGAGACCCATGAACAGATGATACAATAACCAGACACAGGGGGAATCAAGAACATAGGTGTAACGACCCGGTCGATCGTTTTGAGTATTATAACCCTGTTTCCCCATTTACTGCACAAATTATACTTTACAGTTGTTGTGTAAATTGGCAGGGTAATTCGTTCGAGTCCGGTGAGTTTTTGGAATGAATTGGAATACTTAGTTCTGAGGTTTAAAGTTTAAGTTAAAATAGTGACCGAGTGTCGACTCAGGTGTAAACGACCTCGAAATGGAGTTTTGATGATTCCAATAGCTCTGTATGGTGATTTTGGACTTAGGAGCGTGTCCGGAAAATTATTTGGAGGTACGTAGTAAATTTAGGCTTGGAATGCCGAAAGTTAAATTTTTGGGAAGTTTGACCGGGGGTTTGACTTTTTGATATCAGGGTCGGAATCTGATTCTGGAATTTGGAATAGGTCCGTAATACAAAATGTGACTTGTGTGCAAAATTTGAGGTCAATCGGACATGATTTGATGTGTTTCGGCACAAGATATAGACTTTGAAGTTTCAAAGTTCAATGATTTCGAATTGAGGTGTGATTCGTCATTTTGATGTTGTTATGTGTGTTTTGAGGCCTCGAGTAGGTCCGTGTTATGTTATTGGACTTGTTGGAATGTTCGGACGGGGTCCCGAGGGGCTCGGGTGAGTTTCAGACAGTTAACGGACCAAATTTGGACTTAAGGAAATGCTAGAACTGCTGCCTACTAGTGTGATCGCACCTGCGAAGTTTTTTATTGTAGGTGCGAAGCCGCACGTGCGCGAGATCAGTTGCAGAAGTGACCAAGAGTGGAACTGGGAAGTGCTCACAGGTGTGAGAATTTGCCCGCATCTGCGAAGGGTAATGCGCATCTGCGGGCGCGGTAATGCGCATCTGCGCGCCCGCAGATGCGAGATTTTAGAGGGTCGGGCTATTTACGCAGGCGTGCATTTTTGTCCACAAAAGCGGATGTGCAGGTGCAAGCCCAGACACCGCAAGTGCGGAAATGCCTAGGCAATGTTAAAAATGAGGGTTCCGAGAATTTTTCTCATTTTGGAGCACAGTTTAGGCGATTTTGAAGAGGAATATTTCAACACAACTTGGGGTAAGTGTTCTTATCTCCCTTGTGATTATATATCATGAATCAATCTTCATTTTTGGTGTAAGATTATTGAATCTTCAAGAGAAATAGAAGGAAATTTCTATAATATCACAAAACAAATTTTTCGAGTTTGAATACCGATTCAGAGTCGAATTAAGTGAAATTAGTATGGTTGAACTTGTAATTGGAGGTCCCCACGAGTGATTTTTGGGGCATAATTTTGGATTTTGTGGAAATATTAGTATTTTAATATGGAATTAATTCGTATAATTTTTGTGGGCTGAATCAAATTAATGTTGACTAGATTCGAGCCGTTCGGAATTGATACGCGCAGAATGGAACTTCTGGAGCATTGCCTAGCTTGCTCGACATTGGATTTGGCTTGTTCGAGCTAAGTAACTCTTCTAATCTTGGAGCTGAGGGTATGAACCCTAAATATATGTATTATGTGAATTGTACGAAGGTGAAGCACATGCAAGGTGACTGGCGTGTGGGCGTGCACCGTGTGAACTGTGTAGTTATTTGAACTTGTGTGAAATCATGAAATCTCTACGTACTAGAGTCATCAAAAGGTGATTCATGCTATAAACTATGTTTAGACTACATGTCTATCCCGTTGGGACCCACCGAGGTCATTTCTGCTATTTAGTTATCTATTTTCTTCGCATTACATACTCAGTCATACGCATTCATATGCATATCATATCTCAGTCTCTGTTGTTATTTATTGATACATTATATCATTATTTTCGGGTTGTTTTCATGACATTGTGAGCCCATGAGAGAGAGACTGGAGAGATTGATGACTAAGTGAGGCCGAGGGCTTGATTAATTTTGATATTGATATTATGGCACGTGAGTTGTCAATGCGGTTATTAGCGCTTTGGCTGAAGGAGCCCTTCCGGAGTCTGTACACCCCCAGTGAACGTGGTTGATATTATTTAGGGATGGATCTTCCCTAGACATGGATCTTGTCCGAAGTATATTATACCTGGAGATGGATCTTCTTCACGGGCCGGATTGGCCTTCCTCAGTATTGAGTGACTGATGGTCAGTGATGTAAATATATTCCTGGATGGATCTTCCCTGGGCCGTATGAGCCATATACAGTACCGAGTGGTTAAGCATGATGAGTGGAAAGTGTGAGACACTAAGATTGAGTACTCTGAGAGTGTGAGTACATGATTCATCTCTGAGATACATGGCATTGACATGCACACATGACATACAGGCATAGAGATGCATTTTTCCTCATGCTCTACGGTATCACGTCATTCATGACTTTTTACACACCTTGATATGTTGGAATAGAGAGGTATTTCACAATTGCTATCTGGAAAGAAAATAAAACATCTTATTTATTTTGGAAAGGATATTTGGAAAAATTATTGTTTTCAAACATATTCATATTTCCGGCAACTTTCAACCTAAGGCTAGGTTTGTTACTTACTTAGTACATGGGGTCGGTTGTACTGATACTACACTTCTGCACCTTGCATGCAGATGTTGACTATTGTTGTTGCTGCGTTCGTGGGCAGCTGGATCTGAAGATGTACCTGCATTCCGGTTGTAGCTGCCTCTTGTTCATGGTAGCCTTAGATTTATAAAAGCTCTGTTTATGTACTATTCAAACAGACTATGTATTTATTTCATTTCCGCTTTGTAAACTCTATTATTAGAAGCTCATGATTTGTACTACTAGTTCTTGGGGATTTTACAAGATTAAGACCTTTATTCACTTAAATTGCTTTAATAATTATTATTGGAATTGGATAGTTGGTAATTGGCTTACCTAACGGGTTGGGTTAGGTGCCATCACGACTAGTTGGATTTTGGGTCGTGACAAGGTGGTATCAGAGCTCTAGGTTCATAGGTTCTACAAGTCATGAGCAAGTGTCTAATAGAGTCTTGCGGATCGGAATAATGACATCCATACTTATCTTCGAGAGGCTACAGGGCATTTAGGATATATACTTCCCATATTTCTTTCCTTATCGTGCGAGATTGATTCATCTTGAGACATAACTCTTTGAATTCCTTCCACGTAATCGTATGCGCATATGAGCGCTCGGTATCAGCTGTGCATCACCTACTTGTGATTCTATGATTGAGGTTCGAGATGGGTATTATGTGTTTTGGTGATGGGCTAGTCTGGAGGACTTGAAGCCATGGTTAGACCGCAGCTTAAGCTCGGTAGCTTCGGTGGTAACTTGTACATTTGGACTCATATGTCCGGTAATGACCCTACAGTTGAAATTGTGGCTCGATGAGCGGTGGAATGGCTTTGTGATGAGTATGATGTAAATGCAGGATGTGTTAAGACGATTTAAATATGACGATAAGTGTTTCCTTGAAATGTAAAAGAAAGGCCATTGGGCGCTTGATTTTTGTTTTGATGTGACGTATAGTCTCGAGTATGAATATTCTGAAGGATCTTTCACATTGTTAAATTTTGGGACAGACTAAATTCTCATGTCTTGTTAATAAGTTTAGACTTGGAAAGATTAAGCGATTGCGTAGAAAATGTGACTACTAAAGGGTATAACAAGATACTAATTTAAGGTTAATGTTACACCCCATATTTTCGTACGTGAAAGTACGCCATAAATAAATTAATTGAAGCTCGGAAATGAGATTATCTTGAGGTTACACGCATTTATGCTATTTATAACGAGCGATAAGTAAGTGTCGTGGAGGATAAGGGGTAAACGAATCGAAGAAAATGAATTTCGTCAAAGTTTGGCATTTTGGGATAAAATACGGCCCGAGCTAAAATACCCGGTATTTATGGACTAGTACCATATAAGGTACCACATGGCCATGATAGTAAGGTGTATAACGTGTGTTAAAAGTGAGTAGTATTTTAAATAATTTAAGATAATTCTTAATTATGCCGGTAATTGGTTAATTATCGGGTAACGGGATACTACCTAATTGATTATTGGATAAAGTTTAAAATTCCCCAACAAGGGGATTACGTGGCAGCAAGCCACATCCTAAAGAAATGACTCTTAGTCATTTCTTATTAGGTGGCATAATGTGTTAGTTACACATTCACTTCATTCCCTATATTTTGTATACAAGCAATACAATCAGAAACGTTAAGCCATTCTTCAAGTTTTCAACAAAAACAACTTCTTGCAATCAAATTCCTACAATCAATGTTTGGTCAGTAGTGATACCAATAAAATATGAAAATGATTTACCAATTTGATGAACAATTGAAATATAACTCCATCCAAGCCCAAGAATCCCATCTACATTACCACCAATATTATTGCTTCTTGCACAATCAAAAGCGTGAGCTTTAGCACATTAGCAATATAATTTCTTACAAGTTCCTACATAGATACAACGTGATTTCTTCAACCAACAAGATTTATTAGCACATTAGCAACGTGAAATTTTGCAGTTCTAAAGGAGTACGGTGCAACCTTTTCTAATAATATCATACGGATTTGTTTCCCTACTACATATGTTAAGGCTAAGCTCTTTCTTCATTTTGCATGATCTCGTAATTACACAAGTTTGATAATGAGGTATATAGAAACAAATTCATGTCCCGGAATTTACGTATATTTTCCTAGTCTTGTAAGTTACAATATTCTCCTTATCGGGACTTCATATTCAATTGAGTATTTCCTTTTTTCAGTCAAGAGGGCAGAAAGTCTATATATACAGTATTACAGTATTTTCATTACCATCGAGCTATAATTGATGGGAAGGCCCCTATTGGGCAACCTCTGATCAGATGGTAAGTTATATACCGAGCCTACTATGGTCGAGTGCCTATGAGCGAGCCCAGTTGGTCGAGATACAGAGCCTAGTATGGCCGAGCGCTTATGAGCGAGCCTACTACGGCAGAACAGTTATATATATACCGAGCCTTATAAGGCTGGACAGCTACTTTACTTACTATATTAAGAGAGTTGAGTCAGTATGAGCAGGTAAGAATATCTTCAGATTATCATTGACTTCCAGTTGCTTTCAGTTATTATATTATCAGTTCAGTTTCAGCTTTCAGCATAATGCCTTACATACTCGGTACATTATTTCGTACTGACATCCCTTTTGCCTGGGGACGCTGCGTTTCATGTCCGCAGGTCTCGATAGACAGGTCGAGAGTCCTCCAAGTAGGCGATTAGCTCAGCAGAAGATATTGGTGCACTCCATTTGCTCCGGAATTGCTTGTTTGGTCAGTATAATTTAGATGTATATGGTTTGGAATGGCGGGGCTCTGTCCCGACCTTTATGACAATTATGTACTCTTAGAGGCTTGTAGATATATGTTGTGTATGTGAAAGATTGTATGGCCTTGTCGGCCTATATTTTGAATTTATAAATGATCATGTTGGCCTATTAGGCCCGTATGTCACGTGTATATGATGAAGTAATAAGAAAGATACATTATGTTGGTACTCGGTTGAGTAAGGTACCGGGTGCCCATTGCGGCCCATCGGTTTGGGTTGTGACAAAAGTGGTATCAGAGCAGTTCTGTCCTAGGGAGTCTACAAGCCATGTCTAGTAGAGTCTTGTTTATGGGTGTGTCATGCACCACACTTATAAGCAGGAGGCTATGGGGAATTTAGGACTATCACTCTTTCTTCTTACTCTAGATTATGTGATAGAGCTCAATTGTAAGAACTCAATTTCCTAACTCTATCTTATTCATAATACGACGATGCCTAAATTTAGAAAGACAGTCGGTAAGAGATATAGCTGTGGAAGTTTTGAGTCAGAGGAACTCGATTTTTCATAATGCTTATGATGAGAAAATGTAAGGTCTTCAGTAGATCGTGTGTGTACTAAGATGTAAAAGCCTCTTTATAAGGAGCCTTAAGGAAAGAATATCTATCCACCCCTATGGTGGAAGGCAGTGAGAGATTCAGAAGATAGGTACAAGTTTCAACAAATAAAAGAAGCAAGATGAAGAAGGGTACGAGGTGCCCAGTTAATGAAGATTGTTAGTATTTGCGATGCAAGCAGAGAAATATAAGCATTTTGAGTTACCTTCAATTGTAACAAAGGTATGTACAATTGTCCATACCCGTCTCAGTTATGCTCCATGGGAGCCAACAGATATAGTCAAGAGAAGTACATGATATCAGGATCCAGTTAGGGTTAAAGTAACCCAAAATGTTGGATGGATTGTTTACGTTAGTTGATATTTCCGAAGGATATTGCAAATGTGCTAACAAAATCTCCTTGTGAGACACCCAGATGGTACACTCAAAAATAGTACAACTAGAAAGAATGTTAGGCAACCCTAAGAGCTAATAGATGGAGCAAGGGGAGCTAAAAACAAAAGAATGTCCTGTTGAAATTTTTCAAAAATAAAGTGATAGACAGAAATGTTAGCAGGAAATGAGAAGAGAGTTAGTGAAGCGTATGAGTAAGATGTGATACATGCATGACAACGGTAAATGATGCTATTATAGGATATATAGTCAAGTTAAGGAAAAGACGAGAGGAACCAGGCCTTAAGATAACAAAAGAGTATAGGCCATAAAGTCACATCCTCATTTCGAGAAATAAGTTCGTGACTCCAACGCGACTACCAGAAGGGAGAGTTAATCCCCAGAGTAATAGAAATCAGTATGGGCTTGTGAACAAGATAAACTAAACATGAATTAGGGGCTAAGTGATTTAATAATAGTCAGCCTCATGGGAATTTCAGATTGCGTTCTGGCAATAATAGAATGGACCACAAAAGAAGATTCATTCTGGAAGACGCTTCCCTAAAGCAAGCAATGTGAGCAAAGTTAAGCTTAAGGGACTTTAGGTGCGAGTTACACTAGGTGTTTCCCTCGTGAGTAAGGAAATTTGTTATCCTTGGTACAGAAGGATTGCCGCAAGGCAAGTAAGGGTCATCGATGATGTGAAAAGATGCCAAATATGAAAAGGTAAAACATCTATAGGTAGATCTTCGTGGCTTTAGCTCTTAGTACTCCCCTAAAGGGGGGAATATGGAGTTACATGGCATTAAGTCGGAATAAAGTAATTCTAGCAACTATGGAATGGTAAAGGAAGAGTGCGATAAAAATGAAAAGGGGATGAGATTGCACGTATTCAAATCTTACAGATGTGCTACGATTCCAGAATATTATGTAAGCACGACGTCAAGGAGAGGAAGTAAGGGTTCCTGCCTGAGATGTTATTGATAAATAAGGAGCACGTACGAGATGTAAGATAAGATAAAGGAAATGACCCAAGAAAGATTACGCGAAATATTGATATGAGAATGGGACATTGAGTAGTCAGTAGTTGATTTAGGAAGAGCCTATTTATGGCTAAACAGGGGGTTACAGACGAGGTAGCAGACCGAGCAAGATAAACATAGTAAAACCCAATATGGGGAATTCAGTCTCACAGATATGACATCGGAACCCTTGAGAAATATTCAGATAGAAGTTGGGGTAGGTGACGTATAAGTGTTACAGAAATAAAAGAGGATGCCACTGGAAACAGTCAAAATTTAAGTTCAAATGCAACCTTACAAGCACACGAGCGTAAACTACGGATAATTATAGGAGAGAAAGGACATTAATATTCAGTGTAATTAACTCGCAGCTTTACAAGAGTCAGAGAATCCTCCCTAAATACTACAATGAAAGATTGGCTTCGAAAGTAAGGAAGGAAGCTTTAACCTAAGCTGGGTGACCTAAGGAGCAAATGGTCTTATAACAACAGTCTGACAACAACATTGTATGCACTCCATAAGAAAATAGCACCTATTGTGGCTATTGAACGGGAAGTAAAATTATAAGTGATATTCAATATCATATGAGTTGTATGGAATTCCAATATGCATGGGCATGAAGATAAGCTAAGTATGCACGCAAAAAGGGGACAGAAAGGCTAGGAAAGGTAATAGCTTACGCTTAAAGAAACCTGAGAATGAACAAAAGGAATTATTTGATCAATGATCCAGAGTTAGTTATGTTATGAACACACTTAAGATTTTAGAGTATTATCCATACAGCATATATATAGACATTCATACAGCCGTAGAAGACTCCGGTCTAGGTTAAAAGAAAGAATTGAGCTCAGGTTATAGACAAAGGATTGAACTGTTAGAAGATTACATCATGAATATTCCAGAGCGTCCATGAAAGGCTAAAGTAATAGCTAATGCCATGAGCCGCAGATCAAGAGATAGCTTAAGCCTACATAAAGACTGGTCAGAAGAAGGAGGAAACTATAGAGTTACATCAACGAAGTAAATCAGGAATCTGATTATTGGACCCAAAAAATCATAGACCTCGAGATTAAGAACATCGCAGAATTACTCTTAATATCAGAGGTACCAGAGGGATAGTACAACAACCATATTTAATAAACGACCCTACGATAAAGATGGTTAGAAAAGTACCAGCCTCATAAGAAGTCAGTACAAAACTCCCACCGGATTGTCTATGCACCAGAGGTGCAAGTATTATAATAGAGCTTCAAGTTATGGACGTGAATTATACCTATGTGGAAGGGAGGTCATGAAAGAAATAGAAGATACGATGCAAGATTTTAAGGTAAGTAAGGTAAATGTGAAGAACGTACAAGATACTCAAAGGCAGAAGATCGTGAATAGTCCATGCTTCAGATAGAAGGCTAAAAGCACTGGGATTCAATATCCAAGAACGATAGCAGCGTCGTCAGTGGCGTACCTTTTAGCCTATGGTTTCTGAGTACCGAGAGATCTAGTCAAGTACGAAACTCCCACCGCATTGTGTATGCACCAGAGGTGCAAGTATTATAATAGATCTTCAAGTTATGGACGCGAATTATACCTTTGTGGAAGGGAGGTCATGAAAGAAATAGAAGATACGATGCAAGATTTTAAGGTAAGTAAGGTAAAGGTGAACAACGTACAAGATACTCAAAGGCAGAAGATCATGAATAGTCCATGCTTTGGATAGAAGGCCAGAAGCACTGGGATTTAATATCCAAGAACGATAGCAGCGTCGTCAGTAGCATACCTTTTAGCCTATGGTTTCTAAGTACCGAGAGATCTTGTCAAGAGAGTAAAGAAGAGTTAGAGACGATGTGATGTCTCGCTTAATATTTTAGAATAACATAAGGGAATCAATGGTCCAAGCAAGTTGAAGGAAGGTTGTGAATAGTATAAATAGATATGTAGAGGACGTAAGCTAAAGTATAGTAAAGCGACAAGGTTTTATGACAGGAGTAAGGATGAGAAATGGCGAATAAGAAAGTGACGAGAATGGGTCAGTTCTCGGGATTAAGCCCATGAAAACATGAGAGCTGATGGGTTCTCTAAGTTATAGAAGGCTTAGTATAGCCTAAATGAACTCAAAGGAGTCTAAAACTAGTAGCATTTAGAAGAGATGGAATGCTGCCCTGGTAGAGAAATGAAGGTGTAATTGTGACAGATAAAAGATAACGGTTGGGCTTTTGACTGAATAATTATTTGAAGAAAGAAAAGTAAAGGGGAGGAGGAGAAAATATTTTGCGAACGGCACGAGATCATAATACCCCCATAAGGCGAATTACATCGAGATACTATGAAATACGATTACGAAAATCACTTCAAATATTCCTCGATGCAACGTAAGCCCTAGTGGCAAGGTTTTACGTAAGAAGTTTCAAGTTATTAGTGGTATATTGTAGATCAATATTGAGGTGAATCAACAATGGATAGACAAAAGTCACAAAGTACAAGATGAGATTAGACCGTCGTTCTTAAGATGAACAGTAATGAGGAAGCATTAAAGGACTTAGATTTATACATATGAGATAAGCAACGAGAATAACCTGGAGTTTGGTAGTAGGCCTCAGTAACGATAAATCAAAATAAGTGTTATGGTATATTATGACCTACCTAGATGCAATAAAGTTACACGGATGGATAAACGGGGCTATGAAACAAGATATAGCAATAGTCGTAAGTTCGACAAAGTACCGAGGGAAGGACTTCAGTTTACCTATAAATGCGCAGAGGGACATATTTAGTTCTATATATGTTCACAAAGTGAGGCCTAGAGATTGGCTAAAAATCGAAGGAAAGAGTCGCATAGGCGCATTTACAAGGTCAGAGTCGTACAAGTTGCATGATAGAAGGTAGCAACAGTTACGAGATTAGAAGGATTCCGACTACAAGTCATGGTGTGAGAAAGAGGCTTAAAAGGGGGGAATGCCTTGGCCTTCAGATTTATTCAAAGAACATTTGTCTAAATGGAAAGGAGAGTAAAAAGGTATTCCCAAGAGTTATGGGTTATGAGAATGATAAGTGAATCAGTCAACATTCGAGAACGAATGTTCCAAAAGGGGGAGAATGATGTTACACCCCATATTTTCGTACGTAAAAGTACGCCATAAATAAATTAATTGAAACTCAGAAATGAGATTATCTTGAGGTTACACACATTTATGCTATTTATAACGAGCGATAAGTAAGTGTCGTGGAGGATAAGAGGTAAACGAATCGAAGAAAATGAATTTTGTCAAAGTTTTGTATTTTGGGATAAAATACGGCCTGAGCTAAAATACCTGGTATTTATGAACTAGTACCATACAAGGTACCATATGGCCATGATAGTAAGGTGTATAACGTGTGTTAAAAGTGAGTAGTATTTTAAATAATTTGAGATAATTCTTAATTATGCCGGTAATTAGTTAATTACCGGGTAATGGGATACTACCTAATTGATTATTGGATAAAGTGTAAAATTCCCCAACAAGGGGATTACGTGGCAGCAAGCCACATCCTAAAGAAATGACTCTTAGTCATTTCTTATTAGGTGGCATAATGTGTTAGTTACACATTCACTTCATTCCCTATATTTTATATACAAGCAATACAATCAGAAACGTTAAGCCATTCTTCAAGTTTTCAAAAAAAAAAAAACTTCTTGCAATCGAATTCCTACAATCAATGTTTGGTCAGTAGTGATACCAGTAAAATATGAAAATGATTTACCAATTTGATGAACAATTGAAATCTATCTCCATCCAAGCCCAAGAATCCCGTCTACATTACCACCAATATTATTGCTTCTTGCACAATCAAAAGCGTGAGCTTTAGCACATTAGCAATATAATTTCTTACAAGCTCCTACATAGATACAACGTGATTTCTTCAACCAACAAGATTTCTTAGCACATTAGCAACGTGAAATTTTGCAGTTCTAAAGGAGTATGGTGCAACCTTTTCTAATAATATCATACGGATTTGTTTCCCTACTACATATGTTAAGGCTAAGCTCTTTCTTCATTTTGCATGATCTCGTAATTACACAAGTTTGATAATGAGGTATAAAGAAAAAAATTCATGTCCCGGAATTTACGTATATTTTTCTAGTCTTGTAAGTTATAATATTCTCCTTATCGGGACTTCATATTCAATTGAGTATTTCCTTTTTCAAGTCAAGAGAGAAGAAAGTCTATATATACAGTATTACAGTATTTTCATTACCATCGAGCTATAATCGATGGGCAGGCCCCTATTGGGCAACCTCTAATCAGATGGTAAGTTATATACCGAGCCTACTATGGCCGAGCGCCAATGAACGAGCCCAGTTGGTCGAGATACAGAGCCTAGTATGGCCGAGCACTTATAAGCGAGCCTACTATGGCAAAGCAGTTATATATATACCGAGCCTTATAAGGCCGGACAGCTACTTTACTTACTATATTAAGAGAGTTGAGTCAGTATCAGCAGGTAAGAATATCTTCAGATTATCATTGACTTCCAGTTGCTTTCAGTTATTATATTATCAGTTCAGTTTCAGCTTTCAGTATAATGCCTTACATACTCGGTACATTATTTCATACTGACATCCCTTTTGCCTGGGGACGCTGTGTTTCATGCCCGCATGTCTCGATAGACAGGTCGGGAGTCCTCCAAGTAGGCGATCAGCTCAGCAGAAGATATTGGTGCACTCCATTTGCTCCAGAGTTGCTTGTTTGATCAGTATGATTTAGATGTATATGGTTTGGTATGGCGGGGCTCTGTCCCGACCTTTATGACAATTATGTACTCTTAGAGGCTTGTAGACATATATCGTATATGTGAAAGATTGTATGGCCTTGTCGGCCTATGTTTTGAATTATTAAATGATCATGTTGGCCTATTAGGCCCGTATGTCACGTGTATACGATGAAGTAATAAGAAAGATACGTTACGTTGGTACTTGGTTGAGTAAGGTACCGGGTGCCCGTCGCTGCCCATCGGTTTGGGTCGTGATAGTTAAGTAGGTGGGTTATCCCCTGCGGAGTAATCTACATAGGTATATTCCTTATGGCATGAGTAGAGAGTTTCTTTTCTACCGACGGGGCGTATGTGTGGAGATTTGAATTTGAATCTTGCTGAGAAGGTTGACTTGATTGTCAAGAGAATAAATGCGAGCTTACCGGATGATTGGGGTGTTTTTATGGTTGGCATTGCATGAGTTGGAAAAGAAGTTTCGTTGAACTGACTGTGGCATTATGGCAGGAATAGAGTATGGGTATTGTGAGTTATGGAATGTTTGAATCTACGGCTTTGAACCAAGTGGGGGAGCCTGCTATTGATAATTCAACTTCATGGTTATATGTAAAGGTTTAGTTTTGGGTTAGTTATGAATTGCAGAAGTTGGGATCGAGGAAGACTCAAATAAGGAAATTCCTGGTTACGGGTTATATTGCACGTATGAGTATATGAAAATCATGGGATGAGTGAGTTGTTATTGGTGAAGGATGTAGTGCGCACGGAGTATTAATTTGATAGGTAGTGTTAAAGTAGAGTTACTTCTTTGATTGCTGTTATGCTAATGGGGCATGTGTCTTTTGGCCCATTTGGGCGGTGCAATTTAGGTATGAGAAAAGTGGGTAACTTCCGAGAAAAGTGGGTAACTTCCGAGATGAGTATTTGGGTATTGCATGATCGATAGCATAATGGTTATGTCCTTTCAAGTTTCGTGTGGCATTTTTGTCATTTGCCTCTACATCATTATTAATTTTGAGCATGGTGGCTGAGGTAATTCATGTGTATCAGTGTTTGGATGGGGGTCACGCATTGTAACAGAGTTATGTTAAGGTATGGACCTTGTGTTAGAATCGTGTGATGGTTCTACGGTGTGTGCTAGATTTTTAACATTTCTTTATGGTGGTACTCATTAGTCTGGCGAGGCAGTTCTCTTAATTGAGTCATTTCCATGAATGAGTGTATTTAAATTATTGCGTATTGGTGCGCGGATGGCACGTGTTATGGCTCTGAGTTATATTCATGCGGCATGTCTATGGAATAGTTTTGTTTAGTAATATAAGGTCATTGGACCTAGAATGGGTACTATCAGGTTTAATTTCGGTATATTCGGGAGTATAATATTGAAAGTCGGCTCAGAAAGCGATTTATGGTTCTGGTTGAGGCAAGAGAGCTCCGTGACTTGTTGATCTGGTAAGTGGTCATGAAATTTTGCGTGCTTCTTTTATTATCAACAGGGTACAAAGGTTTTGGGATGAGGTTTGGTTCGATATGGGGGTTTAATACTAGTAGTTGGTTGGTTTGGGAGCAGCTACTATGATCAGGAATGGTGCCACGAGCATGCGAGTGGTGTAATATGTTAGTTGATTATATCCGTGGTTATGGTTATGGCTTGATATAGCTTGTTCAAACATATACAGTGTATAAATGTAAGATTCGTGTCTTGAAAGAAATTCTAAAGGTTGGATATTAAATTCTAAGTTTTATGGGCTAAAGTTAAATCAATGATTTCAGTTGTATTATGTTGTCAAGCCTATGTGGAATAGGGTGACGTGGGTTCACCCCCGGGTACGTGTGTCGTAAGATGGAATAGTGATTGGATGGCTTGGAAATAACTCTTGGCACGTTCGAGGACGAACATATATTTAAGTGGGGGAGAATGTAACGACCCGGTCGGTCGTTTTGAGTATTACAACCCCGTTTCCCCATTTACTGCTCAAATTGTACTTTACAGTTGTTGTGCGAATTGCCGGGGTAATTGGTTCGGGTCCGGTGAGGTTTTGGAATGAATTGGAACACTTAGTTCTGAGGTTTAAAGCTTAAGTTAAAATAGTGACCGGGTGTTGACTTAGGTGTAAACGACCCCGTAATGGAATTTTGATGATTCCAATAGCTCTCTATGGTGATCTTGGACTTAGAAGCGTGTCGGGAAATTTTTTTGGAGGTACATAGTGAAATTAGGCTTGGAATGCCGAAAGTTGAGGGAAGTTTTACCGGGGGCTTACTTTTTGATATCGGGGTTGGAATCCGATTCTGGAAATTGGAATAGGTTTGTAATGTGAAATGTGACTTGTGTGCAAAATATGAGGTCAATCGGACAAGATTTGATGTGTTTCGGCACAAGATATAGAATTTGAAGTTTCAAAGTTTAATGATTTTGAATTGAGGTGTGATTCATCATTTCGATGTTGTTATGTGTGTTTTGAGGCCTCGAGTAGGTCCGTGTTATGTTATTGGTCTTGTTTGAATGTATGAATGTTTGAATAGGGTCCCGAGGGGCTCGGGTGAGTTTCAGACGGTTAACGGACCAAATTTGGACTTAAGGAAATGCTGGAACTGCTGCCTACTGGTGTGATCGCACCTGCGAAGTTTTTGATCGCAGGTGCGAAGCCGTACGTGCGCGAGATCAGTCACAGAAGCGACCAAGAGTGGAACTGGGCAGTGCTCGCAGGTGCGAGAATTTGCCCGCATGTGCGAGGCCGCATGTGATAAGGGTAATGCGCATCTGCACACGCGCAGATGCGAGATTTTAAAGGGCCGGCTGCTTACGCAGGCGCGCATTTTTGTCCCCAAAGGTGGATGCAAAGGTGCGAGCCCAGGCACAGCAGATGCGGAAATGCCTGGGCAGTGTTAAAATCGAGGGTACCGAGAATATTTCTCATTTTTGACATTTTGGAGCACGGTTTGGGCGATTTTGATAAGAAATTTTTACACACAACGTGGGGTAAGTGTTCTTAACTCCCTTGTGATTATATATCATGAATTAATCTTCATTTTTGGTGTAACATTATTGAATCTTAAAGAAAAATAGAAGGAAATTTCTATAATGTCACAAAGCGAATTTTTCGAGTTTAAATACCGATTCGGGGTCGGAATTGAGTGAAATTAGTATGGTTGAACTTGTAATTGGATGGGTTGTCGTATTTTGTGAGTTTCGTCAGATTTCGAGACGTTGGCCCCACGGGCGATTTTTGGGGCGTAATTTCAGATTTTGTGGAAATATTAGTATTTTGATATGGAATTAATTCCTATAATTTTTGTGGGCTGAATCAAATTAATGTTGACTAGATTCGAGCCGTTCGAAATTGATACGCGCAGAATGGAACTTCTTGAGCATTGCCTAGCTTGGTCAACATTGGATTTGGCTTATTCGAGATAAGTAACTCTTATAATCTTGGAGCTGATGGTAAGAACCCTGAATATATGTATTACGTGAATTGTTGGGAGGTGACGCACATGCTAGGTGACGGGCGTGTGGGCGTGCACCATGTGAACTGTGTCATGCTATAAACTATGTTTAAACTACATGTCTATCCCGTTGGGACCCACCGAGGTCATTTCTGTTATTTAGTTATCTGTTTTCATTGCATTACATACTCAGTCATACGCATTCATATGCATATCATATCTCAGTCTCTGTTGTTATTTATTGATACATTATTTCATTATTTTCGGGTTGTTTTCATGACATTGTGAGCCCATGAGAGAGAGACTGGAGAGATTGATGAATGAGTGAGGTCGAGGGACTGATTGATTTTGATATTGATACTATGGCACATGAGTTATCCGTGCGGTTATTAGAGCTTGGGCTGAAGGAGCCCCTCCGGAGTCTGTACACCCCCAGTGAGCATGGTTGATATTATTGCGGGATAGATCTTCCCTAAACATGGATCTTGTCCGAAGTATATTATACCTGGAGATGGATCTTCTCCACCGGCCGGATTGGCCTTCCTTGGTACTAAGTGACTGATGGTCAGTGATGTATATATATTCCGGGATGGATCTTCCCTGGGCCGTATGGGCCATATACAGTACCGAGTGGGTGAGCATGATGAGCGAAAAGTGTGAGACACTGAGATTGAGTACTCTGAGAGTGTGAGTACATGATGCATCTCTGAGATACATGGTATTTACATGCACACATGACATACAGACAAAGAGGTGCATTTTTTCCCATGTTGTACGGTATCACGTCATTCATGACTTTTTACACACATTGATATGTGTGGGCATAGAGAGGTATTTCACACTTCCTATCTGGAAAGAAAATGAAACATCTTATTTATTTTGGAAAGGATATTTGGAAAAATTATTGTTTTTAAACTTATTAATATTTTCGGCAACTTCGGTAAATGATTTGGGTTTTTAGTGATGTACTTGAAAGGAAGAACTATTATTTTTGAAATCATGATTTAGCTGAGCATTTTATCTCTGTGTTACTTCTGGTATTATTTGTTTTACGTTGTTTTGGACTGTTGTGTACTATTGGTTTGGACCCGACCTTGGTAGAAGCCCGTCACTACTTTCAACCCAAGGCTAGGTTTGTTACTTACTCAGTATATGGAGTCGGTTGTACTGATACTACACTTCTGCACCTTGTGTGCAGATGTTGACTGTTGATGTTACTGTGTTCGTTGGGAGCTAGATCTGAAGATGTACATGCATTTTGGTTGTAGCTGCCTCTTGTTCATGGTAGCCTTAGATTTATAACAGCTTTATTTATGCACTATTCAAACAGACTATGTATTTATTTCATTTCCGCTTTATAAACTCTATTCTTAGAAGCTCATGATTTGTACTATCAGTTCTTGGGGATTTTATAAGATTAAGACCTTTATTCACTTAAATTTCTTTAATAATTATTATTGGAATTGGATAGTTGGTAGTTGGTTTACCTAACGGGTTGGGTTAGGTGCCATCACGACTAGTTGGATTTTGGGTCGTGACAATAGGCATCCCTATTACTTCTAAGTATAGTGTCACTTGTGCAAGTTGCATGTTTGCCCGTTTAGTTTGTATCATATGGATCATGCCAAAATGAAAGAAGAGATATCCTTAACACGCCTTATCACAGTCTATCCAATGACCACGTTGAAATCATCCCATCGCACTTTAATGTACAACAACGATAATAATGCTATCGTTAAGCTACGAAAGATGCAACTATCGTACAAACGACAAGCTTATTTATTATTAAAATGGGCAGCATCTCCCTTGTTTTCCTTTCTTTCCCCAAGTCCATAAAAACAACAAGGTCATATACGAACTTTAACTATATACTTTCAGCGCCACAACACACCGAACAACCCAAAAACACAATTCACCCTACATAACAACAAGTGCACAAATGTTACCAACAGAACTACTACTTAACATGAAGAGCGGTTAACTTGGATTGGAACCAAAACCCAACTCTTTTTACCATCTCCCCTATACTTAAAACACCTCCAAACAGTCCAGAATATAAAAAAATATATTGGCATGATATTCCAACCTTATATCCATCATAAAAGTAATATCAAACAACCCAACAATATGGACAACTTCTAGGTATTATGTGGTGGCTTATTCTACTATTTAAAACATCATCAACATACTAAAAATATTTACCAGCATAACAACAATATGAACATTATAACCAATCGATTCCCCATGATTTTCAGCCATATGAAGTCATATACACAACTCCAAAATAGTCCAATAAGAGACAATAACATTTTATACAACTTCAAGTTCTATCTTGTAATTCTTCATCCAAATAACTTAACCAACACATATATAAGCTTAAGACCAAGAAATAAAGTGTTATACTGTTGCGACCAAACACACTCACGCAAGTATACGCGGTCGTCAAGTAATAAAGTGACTAAAAGTCGGATATCGAACCCACGAGGACTTATAATTAACTATTAACTAAATTAGACTATCCTTATTATCTAAACAAGAATTAAATCTAAAAATATTTTATTCCAACTAATTAAATAAGAAAAATATAAATAATAAACTTTGAACAGAGAAAGAGCAGATTTTAATGATATCAATGTAATGAAAACGATCTAGGGTTATGGGCTATCTAACAATCCTATTGTATTCTTCAATTTAATTGACCGACTGATTTATCTAGCTTATTGGTTGACAGGGTTAATGCTCATAAGAATCTGTCGAGTTCTTACTCGCCTATTCAAGCTAACCTAACGCCTATATGTCTATGGAGTTAGAATCAACAAGAACGCATTTATAATTCCTGTAAATCAACCAAGCAAGGCAATTAGGTATATATCTATCCTAACTACGAATCCGTTCCCCGATGCCCGAGTTCAAGAACTTGCCCTACTCAATCCTATATGCAATATAGAATTCCCACTTTCGAGTTCAATTCTAGATTCGTAGATAATATTCAATTGGTGATCAAGCAATTAAATAATTAAGTGCAAGATTGAATAAATAAACTAATATGATAAATCAAGAAGTCAAAATCAATATCCGAATAACAATAGTCATGAAAGAACCACAACCCTAGAACGTGAAGTTTAGCTCCATATAGACATGGTAGCCAAACAACAAATCATATAAAGAAACATAAAAATTACTAAGTTTGGTGGGAGAAAGAAGAAACTTGATGAATTCCGGCCTCCACAGCTTTTTCGTGGCTTTTTTCCTCTTCCCAATATGTTAGATAACCTAAAAGAGGCGTTTTTAGCTTATATATTGCGTACAAAAGTCGTGGGCCAAAGCTCTCCTATTCCTAGTCCAATTCGGCTTCAGGGATTGATGCTAAGGTGGATGCGACGCATCCACCTTGTCCTCCATTTCAATTTTTGCCTGCGAAGGTGGATGCGACGCATCCAGCCTTCTTTTCTACTTCCCAGTTTCGCACGCGATGGCGAACGCTATGGCCCAACTTCACTGCTAAGGTTTCACGCAGGATGATGTTTTCCTAGGTTGGATGCGACGCATCCAACCCTTCTTCCTCTTGCTAAACCACCTTTTCTTCATATTTTGCACTCCGAACACCTTAAATCGTCACACATAACTTAATTAGTCATCAAACCAATAATTACACCATGTTGGGCGTTTTAAAGATTAAATAACATCAAGAAGTGATTAAAACATGGGTAAAGTAACATCAACACATATCGAAATATGCCAAACATCACTACCCCACACTTAAACCTTTGTTCGTCCTCGAACAAACCATCCTATAGTAGACGAAACAAAATTAAGCTCTTATCATTCAAAGCACACTGCACCTATGACCGTGGTTATTTGCAACAATTAGGCTCTAGGCTATGCATCACATACCCTTCCCTTTACTTATGCCATTCTTTAAACATATTCGAACAAAGACAACATGCTCACAACAATCCTAACCTCAAAAACCGACTCAATGTCACAATGCACTCATGGCTTGAACAACCAACATCATAGAGAAGTCTAATAACGTTACCTATCCCTCGTGAAACCATGTGCCCTCACAACAAAAGCAGAGAGAGTAAAATCAATCCACACATTCGAATCTCATGCTCACAAAGAAAATCGCTCACTCTCACAAAAGAAGTCACATGCATGTAGTTGGTACCATAGGCTTGCCCTTAATGTAAATCTCTACTAATGTAAGCTCGCTCGATCTAAAATCAATTAGGACTTTTTCATGGTTGTAATGTGGGCTAAGGGACGGGTAGGATATATTTTAGGAATAGTGACTCAACCTCCTAAGCACTTTAACACATCATCAAATAACTTAAGCGCAAATTCTTCAACACCACTTCAATTTCACAAATAATATCACCCCAACAATATTTCCTCTTTCTTTAAGCACTACTTTAATTCATACCCACTAGCAAGAACAAGACAACAATTTATTCATTTATATTTTTCTTTCTTTCAATTTCCGCTAGTGGTGTATTATTTTACAAAATAAGTGCACCCTTCTTTCTTTCATTGGTTCCACTCAAAAGTCACCCCACACTTAGTCCCTTCTTACTTCTTTTAGCGCTCATCTAACAATTAAAGTGCTTTAAGAGGTAAAAGGATCAAAACAATGTCAATTAAGAATAAAAAGGGTATAGGCTTGTAATGTGGGTACCAAATAAAAGGTCTACAGGCTCAAAAAGGGTTAACTAGGGATAGATTTTATTTGTGATAAGCAATAAGCTCAAAAAGATCAAAGAAAGCCTAAAATTATTTTTCAAACCGAGCATCACCTAAAATTTCGCTTCAACTCACATACAGGGCAAGTTCTAGACACAAGTACAATACATGGACAACACAAAAAAAACTCACCACACATGGCACATGACTCACTAAGGACGATCACATTCCGACTCTCAAGCAATGCAAGTATTCACGGAGCCACGAGATATTAAGTATTAAACACAAGGTGAACATAAGTCATGTAAACGAGACATAGGCGCCACAAAACATGCTATCCAATTTAACAAGGCATCATCAATAAATTCAAATCATACAGAAGATACTACACATGCGAAAGTATAAATATGTTACTATCAAACAAGTCAAGGGCGCCTAGGTTCATCATTCTTGCTCCTTTTATTCCCTAAATTCCTAATCTACTCGGAAAGAAAAAAATTACTCGGTTCAAACTACATCCCATGGAAAAGAACCGAGGCACAAAGAAAAATCACAGGGGATTATTACTACCTAAAGAAAGCTAAAAGATATATTTTGAATTTTTGTTTAGACTTTAATCCCTCAAGAAAACTGTCTAGGAGATCAATCGTCGGGAAAAGTCCAATTTTTCTACTTTTTCGTTTTTTTTTTTTTTAATTTCTTTTTTTTTCTTTTTTTTCACAAAAGCTACTACACTTAAGAATGAGTACTACAACTAAGCTAAAATAGCACAGAAACTCATCCAAACGATCTCCTCACCCCACACTTAAAATTTTGCAATGTCCTCAATGCACATTATAAATAATAAGAGGGTAAACGAGACTCCCTGGTAGGCCAAAGGCCGAAGCAATAGCGGCTCACGAGGTACTCAGACTTCCCCCAGACATCGTCCTTTGTGTGGGCACCCCACACTTAGTCCTCACCATCTAGCTCACTTTTGCACTCTTCTAATGGCTTTGCTTCCTATGCTCATAATCCTACAAAACAAAAATAAATACTACAAAATAATAAAAATAAAATAAAATAAAAAGTAAACAAAAATAAAAGAAAGCAGTAACGCTGGGTTGCCTCCCAACAAGCGCCTGATTTAACGTAGCGGCACGACGTGAACCACTTTTTGCCTCCACCTCGAACTTATGAATTGAGCCCCTAACATGGCATCCAGTTTGCGGCTATGCTCCAGTGGTGGGGCTACAAAGATAACCAGGCCAAGTAATAAATTTTTCACTCTACACTTCTCGGCCTTTAGATGAGGAATGTATTTTTTTCTTTTTGGCATGACAAATTCAAAAATATAGGCATCATGTTCCTCTTCCATTGACTCCTCCAAAGGCTTAGATGACTCGATTTCCATGTCATCATCCAAATACAATGTCGAAAAATGTTTAGAATGAGGACCAACACGCCCCAACTTTAGAATTGTATTACTATTTATATCCTCATATGTGCACACATTAGAGTCTTCAAATATAACATTATCTGCTACCTCGCATGGCTCTAGTGTACTTTTCTCAACATGGGCATCATCAACAGAAATATGCTCGAATGATTGGCTCTCCACTTTTAGCTCCTCAATTTGGCGTATAAGCTCCTTTTCAGCTTCTGACAACTCATTACTATTTTGTTGGGCGATAGACGCAACAACCTTTGCATTTAATTTATCTTGCAAGTCGTGAATAGTAGTGACAAATTTATAGATCCCTTGTCCCAGTTTAGATCTTCCCTCTATAAAGTGTCTCATCCCATCAGTAAGTTCCTCATGTTGAGCTTCATATATTTCTAACTTTTCAGCCTGTTCTGCCAGCCAAGTTTGGCTCAAAATCTCCTCTTTTTCAAAAATTTTCTCTTGCTGGTACTCGCTCTCTTCATTCAATTCTTCCATATTGGCCTTCATTCTTGTGATTGCTGCCCTCATTCTTTTCATATCTTTTTTGAGTTCATCCTGTTGCTCTGCTACTTGCCTCAGAATATCCCTAATATATGCATCAGGCTCCATATCCTGCACTTCATTGCCCCTATCAAACTCAGAAATATCATTAGAAAGATCATAATAAGGGCTCAGAGAAGGATGAACAAAATTAGGACAACCATCCCAATGGCCATCTTGACCACCACACATATTACAAATATTCCACTCAAAGGATTGAGATTGTGCGCACAACTCGCTCCTGGGAACATTCTGACAATTTTTCCACCAGTGGGGTCCTCCACAATATGGACAAGGATCATCAAAATAAGAATAACCATCATTCGAACAATTTTTATTCCAAGATGCCATGCTAAAATAAATAAAAAATACTAACTAAAATAAAATAATAAAAAAAAACATGAATAGATAAAAAAAATGTCTAATCTAGAAAAATAGCAAATTTCTAAGTCCCCGGCAACGGCGCCAAAAACTTGTTGCGACCAAACACACTCACGCAAGTATACGCGGTCGTCAAGTAATAAAGTGACTAAAAGTCGGATATCGAACCCACGAGGACTTATAATTAACTATTAACTAAATTAGACTATCCTTATTATCTAAACAAGAATTAAATCTAAAAATATTTTATTCCAACTAATTAAATAAGAAAAATATAAATAATAAACTTTGAACAGAGAAAGAGCAGATTTTAATGATATCAATGTAATGAAAACGATCTAGGGTTATGGGCTATCTAACAATCCTATTGTATTCTTCAATTTAATTGACCGACTGATTTATCTAGCTTATTGGTTGACAGGGTTAATGCTCATAAGAATCTGTCGAGTTCTTACTCGCCTATTCAAGCTAACCTAACGCCTATATGTCTATGGAGTTAGAATCAACAAGAACGCATTTATAATTCCTGTAAATCAACCAAGCAAGGCAATTAGGTATATATCTATCCTAACTACGAATCCGTTCCCCGATGCCCGAGTTCAAGAACTTGCCCTACTCAATCCTATATGCAATATAGAATTCCCACTTTCGAGTTCAATTCTAGATTCGTAGATAATATTCAATTGGTGATCAAGCAATTAAATAATTAAGTGCAAGATTGAATAAATAAACTAATATGATAAATCAAGAAGTCAAAATCAATATCCGAATAACAATAGTCATGAAAGAACCACAACCCTAGAACGTGAAGTTTAGCTCCATATAGACATGGTAGCCAAACAACAAATCATATAAAGAAACATAAAAATTACTAAGTTTGGTGGGAGAAAGAAGAAACTTGATGAATTCCGGCCTCCACAGCTTTTTCGTGGCTTTTTTCCTCTTCCCAATATGTTAGATAACCTAAAAGAGGCGTTTTTAGCTTATATATTGCGTACAAAAGTCGTGGGCCAAAGCTCTCCTATTCCTAGTCCAATTCGGCTTCAGGGATTGATGCTAAGGTGGATGCGACGCATCCACCTTGTCCTCTATTTCAATTTTTGCCTGCGAAGGTGGATGCGACGCATCCAGCCTTCTTTTCTACTTCCCAGTTTCGCACGCGATGGCGAACGCTATGGCCCAACTTCACTGCTAAGGTTGCACGCAGGATGATGTTTTCCTAGGTTGGATGCGACGCATCCAACCCTTCTTCCTCTGGCTAAACCACCTTTTCTTCATATTTTGCACTCCGAACACCTTAAATCGTCACACATAACTTAATTAGTCATCAAACCAATAATTACACCATGTTGGGCGTTTTAAAGATTAAATAACATCAAGAAGTGGTTAAAACATGGGTAAAGTAACATCAACACATATCGAAATATGCCAAACATCATATACATACCTTAAATAATCATAAAAACTCGAACCAAAGCTTCCATTAGCTTACAAGCACCCTTAATGGCATCATAACACCATAGAGACTCTTTTCTTCACTTAGGCTAATTTTTAAGGATAGGTCTAGGTAAAATCACCTTGGATTAGACTTGGAACCTTTGAGAGGTGTTGAGAGAGTTTGAAAAATTTCTTTGGTCGAAAATAGCCAAAACTGACTTATTTTGACCATCTTCAGGTTGCTAAAGTGTTCTCGCTTATTGATTTGAGGTTAGGGTATCATCAGTTCAAGACTCGTGAATCAGAATTCCCAAGGACTTCTTTCAGGACTCAGTATGGTCAGTACGAGTTTCTAGTGATGTCATTTGGGCAGACCAATGCCCCAACAACATTTATGCACATAATGAACAGTGTGTTCTAGCCATGTCTTGATTCTTTCATCATCTGTTCATTGATGATATTTTGGTGTATTCTCGCAGTCGGGAGGACCATGAGCAGAACTTGAGGATCGTACTGCAAACCTTGAGGGAGAAGAAGTTATATGCAAAATTCTCCAAGTATGAGTTTTGGCTTGATTCAGTGGCATTTTTGGGTCACATGGTGTCAAGGTAGATCCGAAGAAGATTGAGGAAGTTCAGAGTTGGCCGAGACCATCTTCAGTTACTAAGATCTAGAGTTTCCTTGGTTTGGCCGGATATTATCGTCATTTCGTATAGGGATTCTCATCCATTGCTGCACTTTTGACTAGATTGTCCTAGAAGGTTGCTCCTTTCAGATGGTTCGACAAGTGTTAGGTGAATTTTCAGAAGCTCAAGACTGCATTGACTACAGCCCCAGTGTTGGTGTTTCCTACATGTTTCGGGTATTACACTTTGTATTGTGATACATCACGTATTGGGCTTGGCGCGGTATTGATACAAGATGGTAGGGTGATTGCCTATGCATCTCGACAGTTGAAGTTTCATGAGAAGAATTACCCTGTGCATGACTTAGAATTGGTATCTATTGTTCACACATTGAAGATTTGGAGGCAATATCTATAAGGTGTTCCATGTGAGGTCTATACCGACAATCGGAGTCTCCAGTATCTATTCAAGCGGAATAACCTTAATTTGGAGCAGCGAAGATGGTTAAAGTTGCTGAAAGACTATGAGATCACAATTTTGTATCGTCCCGAGAAGACCAATGTGGTGGTCCATGCCTTGAGTACAAAGGCTCAGAATATGGGCAATTAGGCATATTTTGCAGCAGCAGAGAGACCACTAGCCATGGATGTTCAGGCTTTGCTAATCAGTTTGCGAGACTGAATTTTTAGGAGCCTAGCCGGCTTCTTGCTGTAAGTCCCCATAAATATTTTCCTAAAAAAGCCCGAGGTTTCATGGTGCCGAGGTAGGCGCATGTGTTAATGATACTCGGAGGAATATATTTGGCAGAATTGGGCATTTCTGCGGCCTATTATGCGGCCGCAGAATTACTCTACAGGCCGCAACATGGACGTAGAGTGAGGCAGTCATTTGGGACATTTTTGGATGTCATTTCACGGTCCATTATGCGACCGCAAAATGATTTTGCAGGTCGCACACTGATTGCAGAGCCAGCTTGGAAATTTTGCGGAGGGAGGTTCTGCGGCACATTTTGCGACCACAGAACAGGTCTGCGGACTGCATAACGGCCGCATAATGGGGCAGACCAGCTAAGTTCTGGAGGGCCATTTCACAGCCCATTTCACGGACCGCAGAAGCATTATGCAGTCGCATATGTGACCGCAGATCCCATTTCGGAGCTTCATTTTTGGTTTTTTTTAACCCGAGCCCAATTCGTTATTTAGACCCTATGTACCATTTCTGAAGGGAGAACTTGATATTTGGAGAGAGAGAAAAGGCTCTAGAGAGGGAGAGAGTTCTTCAATCAATTATTCCCCAATTCTTACTCAAACTCTTGGAAGAATTAACAAGGGAAGCACACTAGGCGTTCATCCTAGAGGTAAGATTCTACAACCTATCTCTTAATTTCGAAATTTAACTATAAATGGGCAAGTAGTAAGATAATTCAAGGGTATATGAGTAGCTTATTTTGCATGCATGATTGATCATGGGATGTAGGGAGATTCTTGGGCTAAAATAGTAAAGAATGGGTTGTGGGATGAAGGAATCCCCCATAAAAGGACCTTGAAACCTTAATGTACACCTAGTGCTTGATAAAATGCTTAACTGTGCTAGAACCATGATCATCTTCCTAACCTTGGTTCAATTTGCTACTTTTCTAAAATAGATTGAAGTTGCTAAGATTTCCAGAATATTTAGAGTTAAGGAAGCTCAAGTAAGGTATATTGGCTAAACTTTTCTCTTAACATTTAACCCACAATATCCATGTAAGTCCCGAATTGCTTATTGTGAATCGATTACCCGGATAAGCTGGTGTCAAAAGACATTCATGATCAATATGTAAATCAAATGCTCTTGTTATGTTGTACTACTATTTGAGAATGTGTTCAAAGGAGGGCTTGCATATATAAATGCCTTGACCTCAAGTTGTGTTTCAAAGGAAAGCTAATGAAAGCTTGTGTAAGAAACCGTAATGTGCCTAAAACTCCTATTTGCTCAAATGTGTGCTTAAATGTCTTGAATAGAAATGCCTTGTTATTGAAAAGTCCATGATGATGGTTGAAAGTAAAAAGGTGTGCATGAAATACGAAACATAAAATACGAACCACGTAATGCAAAATGTGAAATATAAAATGTGAAATATGAAACACGGCAAATGTGTCAAGAGAAATAATACAATTGTGACCATTAGTGCCAATGAAATGAAGAGATGTGCAAGAAATATGAAATGGGGTGATTGATAGAAAAGGGTAATATTTCACATGAGACAACCTACCTGATCGGGTCGTGATCGGACGACATGCCGCACACATGGCGGTGACTAAGTTAGAATTTTAATTGAAATTGTGATTTGGTTGATGTATCACATGAGACGGCCTAGTCGATCGGGACGTGATCAGACGCAATGCTGCACACATGGCGGTGACTATGTTAGAATGGTAATTGAAATTGTGATTTGGTTGATGTCTCACATGAGACGTACTAGCCGATCGGGTCATGATCGGACGCCATGCCGCACACATGGTGGTGACCGTGTTGGAAATCGTAATCGAAATTGTGAATAGTAGTACACCGGTACCAAAGATTTCCCAACTTAAAATTTGGAAATTAATTTAAAACTTATCTTATCTTTAATTTGATATTTGGTAATTGTTTGAGGCTTTAACTGATATTATGACTGTCCTTAATTGCATTACTGCTCGTTTCTTTAAGAGGGTGTTTAGTATATATACTAGTACTATTCAACATTACTAACATCCTTTTTGCCGGGGGCGCTGTATTTAATGAATGTAGGTGATTCCACAGCAGGCGACACTGATCAACAATAGCACTACACTCTTTTCCCAGCTGATTTGGTGAGCCCCACTTCACTCGGGGTCATGTATCTTTTGTTCATTGACTCTTGTTGCCAACACTATCACTGTACTCTTTTGTATCTAATAGAGGCTCCGTAGACATAGTGTGGGAGTTATGTTGGTATGGGGAAAGTCAAATTGGTAATTTTGTAATTGTATCACACGTTCAACTTCGAACTATGAAAGAGTATGTATTTTGAAACTTATAAATGATGTAACTACTGATAACGAGTTTGAGTTGTTGTTTACTTGATCCTCCACACTGCTTAATTAATGAATTGGATTTTACTGTTATTCTTGAATAAGTTTGGGTAGAAGGTAATGTACAGGCATGCTCGGTCGGGTTATCTCAGTTGAGCCCCGGTCGCGCATCCTGAGTTTGGGGCATGACACCTACTTGCGTGATTTCTCGGTCTTCTCTGTATGAGCGCATTAGAGTGCGTCAGTATGAAGACCCCTATTTGCTCGCCTTTAAGGACACAATGCAGAACGGCGATGCCAAGAAGGTTTCTATTAGAGATGATGGGGTGTTGCGGATGTAGGGTCGTATATGTGTGCCCAATATGGATGGATTTCATGAGTCTATCCTTGAGGAGGCTCACACTTCGCGGTATTCCATTCATCCAGGTGTCACCAAGATGTATCAAGATTTGAGTCAACACTATTAGTGGAGAAGAATTAAGAAAGATATAGTAGAATATGTGGCTCGGTGTTTGAGCTGTCAGCAGGTGAAGTACGAGCATCAGAGGTCGGGCGATTTGCTTCAGAGACTTGAGATTCTAGAGTGGAAGTGGGATCGTAATACCATGGATTTCGTTGTTCGTCTCCCACAGACTTTGATGAAATTTGACACAGTGTGGGTTGTTGTGGATAGACTGACCAAGTCTTCACACTTCATTCCGGTTGTGACTATATATTCTTCAGAGTAGCTGGCTCATAACTATATCCGTGAGATTGTTTGTCTCCATGGTGTGCCGGTGTACATTATCTCCAATCGAGGCATGCTCTTCACATTGTATTTTTGGAGAGTTGTGCAATGCGAGTTAAGCACACAAGTTGAGTTGAGTAGAACATTTCAAACTCCAGACAGACGGGCAGTCCGAGCGCACCATTCTGATTTTGGAGGATATGCTATGTGCCTGTGTTATGGATTTAGAAGGTCTTATTATCACAACCCAAATTGAAGGGCCGCGAAGGGCACCATGTGCCTTACTCAACCGAGTACCAGTGTAACGTATCTTTCTTATCACACCGTCATGGGTAAATAGGATAGAAGGGTCGTCATGAGATAACCAGAATAAAATGTAAAGGAATAGTAGATATAAGATGATCCAGCATTATATAGAAACTTATACATGTGACATAAGGGCCTATAAGGCCGGCATGATCATTTGTACACTCAAAACATAGGCCGACAAGGTCATACAAGTTCCCATATACATGACATCTGTCTACACACCTCTAAGAGTACATAAAAATCATAATGGCCGGGACAGGGTCCCGCCATACCAATCAATACATGCCCAGAGCATACTGACCAAATAGGCAACTCATGAGCAAGTGAAGTGCACCAACACCTTCCACTAAGCTTATGGCCTACTAGGATGACTGTCAACCTATCTATCGGGACTTACAGGCATGAAACACAACGTCCCCAGGCAAAAGGGACTTCAGTACTAATAAAGTACTGAGTATGTAAGGTATGAAAAGAAGTATATAAAAGACGTGAAAGAAACATGGAGTAAAGGACTCAATTTGTAAGTCCGAATAGCTCAGTAATCATGAAATCTTCATAGTGTCATGTATATGGGTATAAATGTCATATTATGCATAGGTATATGCGTACATAACATCATCAAGCCTCTGAGGGCATCCAATCATATAATCTCAGCCTCAGTGGACGAAATCATTAACATATGCCAGTTGATCAGGTGGCTGGTGCATATATAACAAAGTAACCTTTCCCCATTCCACATATACATATAATATACGCGTATATACTGCCATCTGGTTATGGTTCAATGTACATGTATATATGAATGCAATGGATAATGAAGTAAGTCAATAAGATCTCTCGGAATGTCATAAGAAAAATATGCCTTCGTTTAATATCGTGAAATAAAATTTATCAACTTCTGTATTTTCTGAGACCCATGAACAGACGATATAATAATAGGACACAGGGGGAATGAAGAATATAGGCATCCCTATTACTTATAAGAATAAATTCATTTGTGAAAGTTGCATGTTTGCTCGTTTCATTTTTATCATATGGATCATGCAAAAAGGAAAGAAGAGATAGCCTTAACATGTCTTATCACAGTATATCCAATGACCACGTTGAAATTGTCTCATCGCACTTTTATCTACAACAACGATAATAATTCTATCATCAAGCTACGATAGATGCCACTATCGTACAACGAACGACAAGCTTATTTATTATTAAAACGGGCAGCATCTCCCTTGTTTTCTGTTCTTTCCCCAAGTCCATAAAAAGAACAAGATCACATACGACCTTCAACTATATACTTTCAGCACCACAACACACCGAACAGACCAACAACACAATTCACTCTACACAACAACAAGTGCACAAATGTCACCAACATAACTACTACTTAACACGACGAGTGGTAAGCTTGGATTTGAACCAAACCCCAACTCTTTTTACCAATTCCCATATTCTTAAAACACCTTCAAATAGTCCAGAATATAAAAACATATATTGGCATAACATTCCAACCTTATATCCATCATAAAAGTAACATCAAAAAACCTCACAAGATAGTACAATAATATGGGCAACTTCTAGGTATTGTGTGGTTGCTTATTCTCCTATTTAAAACATCATCAACATAATAAAAATATTTTCCAGCATAACAACAATACGAAAATTATAACCAAGCCATTCCCCATGATTTCCAGCGATATGAAGTCATATACACAACTCCAAAATAGTCCAATAAGAGACAACAACTTCTTATACAACTTCAAGTTCTATCTTGTAATTCTTCATCCAAATAATTTAACCAACACATATATAAGCTTATGCCTGAGAAATAGAGTGTTATACATACTTTAAATAATCAGAAAAAACTCAAACCAAAGCTTCCCTTAGCTTACAAGCACCCTTAATGGCATCACAACACCATAGAGACTCTTTTCTTCACTTAGGCTAACTTTTGAGGATAGGTCTAGGTAAAACCACCTTGGATTAGACTTGGAACCTTGGAGAGGTGTTGAGAGAGGTTTTGATAGAGTTTGGGAAATTTCCATGGTCGAAAATAGCCAAAAATGAGGCGTCCAACCACGTTAAAATGTTCTAGGGTCGTCCACCACCTAAGTGGGTCCCATTGGGAGCTGCTAGTGCAGTTTCTCGAAAATGCGAATATCTCTATACTCTGATGTCGTATTGACAAATGGTTTAATGTGTTAGAAACTAGACACATAAATATTCAATTTTTTAGGTGGAGAATCCCGTAATAACTTGTGTATCAGGAGAAGAGCTCCGCTACATTTGACCTAATTTCAGTACATTTATGAATGTAACTTGTGATGACCTTTGCCAACTTTTGTTCCACAACTCGCTTAGCTTCAAAACATAACACAAGACTACCATATGACTAAAATAAATCATAACATAACCTCTTTATCATGTTAATAACCCTAGTCTCGCCCCAAAAGTACATGTTATAAACTTGTCGACTTTCGACGAAACTTATTTTCTTCTATTCATTTAGCTTCTAAGCCTTCCAACCCTCTTGGTACTTGTTATTCATGTTCTTAAATATTTGTAACCTCCAAGGTAATATGATTAACTTACTTTATGTACTTTCAAATATAATCTCATTTCTGAGCTTACATCAATTGACTTACGATGTACTCTCACGTATGAAAACATGGGGTGTAACATCATTCCCCCCTTTGGAACATTCATCTTCGAATGTTGACTTATGTGCTTATAAGTCTCATAACCTATAGCTCTTATGAATACTTTAATATTGTCCTTGACATCTATGCAACTGTTCTGCGAATAAATCTGAAGGCCAGTGCATTCCCCCCTGTAGGCCTCTTTCTCACACCACGACTTGTGGTCGGAATTCATCCAATCTCGTAACAATTGTTACCTTCTATGTGACCCTTCTCTTATTTTTCCTCCTTCCTTTGACCCTTCTCTTCTTTTTCCTCCATCCTTTAGCCAATTTCTAGGCCGCACTTTGTGAACATGTATAGAACTATGACAAGCTATCCTTTTAGGCATCTATAGGTGTACAGAAGTCCTTGCTTGGTACTTTTGTCAAACTTACGACTATTTCTATATCTTGTTTCATAGCCTCGTTTATCTATTCTTGTGGATTTACTAAATCTAGGTAGGTTATACTACACTATAACACTTACTTCAGTTTATTATTACCGAGATCTACTGCCCAACTTCAGGTTACTCTCTCTCAGCTTATCTTATATGTATAAATCTAAGGCCTCTAATGCTTCCTCATCACTGTTCATCTTAATAATGATGGCGTAATCTCATCTCAAATCCTAATCTCATCTCATACTTTGTAATTTTTATCCATCCATTATTGATTCAGCTTAATGTTGATCCATAATTAATCACTGATAACTTGAAACCTCTTACGTAATACATTGTCACTAGGGTACAAGTCGCATCGGGGAACATTTGAAGTGATTTGCCTGATCCACCTAGGGACGATACTATACTTCAATAACCTTAGTTCATAGCATGCCAATGTGATTCATCTTACAAGGGGGGTATTCTAATCTTTGCAATTCATGAAATCTTTTTTCTTTAAATCGTTACTCAATCAAAGGCATAAATGTCATCCTCTTATCTATCACAATTACACCCTTATTGTACTACTAGGGCAACATGTCATCTTTTTAATTGCTCATAGTCTTAGACTCCTCTGAGTTCATTCAGGCTATACTGAACTTTTTATAACTTAAGGAAACCATCAGCTCTCTTGTTTTGTGGGCTTAATCCCGAGGCCTTATCTATTCTTGTCACCTTCTCACTCATCTTTTCTAATGCTTACTCCTATCTAGCTAAAACATTATTGCTCTACCATACTTTAGCTTGCGACCTACACATATCTATTCATACTACTCGCAACCTTCCTTTCACTTGCTAGCACAATATACTTCCTTCTGTGCATTCTCAGTTGTCTTTAAATGTAAGCAATAACTTTTCCTAGTCATTTTGCCACTTGCTGCATGGATACATAGCTTATCTTAGTGCCAGCTAATACTGGAATTCCCTGTAACGCATATGATTTCATATATCACCTTTGACTTCCGTTCATTAGTCACGATAAGTTCCACTTTCTTATAGAATGCATCCAATGTTATAGTGAGACTATTGTTACAAGACCATTTCTTCTTCAAGTTACTATGCTTAGGTTGAAGCTTTCTTCCTTATTTCCTTAGCTAGTCTTTCCTTGTAGCACTTAGGGGAGACCCTCTGAGTCTTGTAAAGCTACGAGCTTATTACATTATATACCGAAGGGGAGGTACCTTGGTGTATGTTGTTTGCTGATGATATAGTTCTGATTGATGAGATGATAGGCGGCGTTAACGAGAGGTTGGAGGTTTGGAGATAGACCCTCGAGTCTAAAGGTTTGAAGTTGAGTAGGACTAACACTGAATATCTGGAGTGCAAGTTCAGCGACGCGACGTGATAAGTAGACTTGGACGTGAGGCCTGACTCACAAGTAATCTCCAAGAGAGGTAGGTTCAAATACCTTGGGTCAATTATCTAGGGGGTGGAGAGATAGATGAGGATGTCACACATCGTATAGGGGTGGGGTGGATGAAATGAAAGTTATCATCTGCAGTACTGTGTGACAAGAATGTGCCACTGAAACTTAAAGGCATGTTCTATAGAGAGGTGGCTAGACTGGCCATATATTATAGGGTAGAGTGTTGGCCCGTCAATAATTCCCACATCCAGAAGATGAAAGTAGTAGAGATGAGGTTGTTCAGATGGATGTGTGGGCATACTAGGTTGGATAAGTTTAGGAATGAAGATATTCAGGAGAAGTTAGGCATGACTCCCATAGATGACAAGATGCGGGAAGTGAAGGTTAGATGATTCGGGCACATGCGGATGAGAAGCCAAGATGATCCGGTTAGGATGTTTGAACGGTTGGCTTTGGCGGATATGAGAAGAGCTAGAGGGAGGCATAAGAATTATTGGGGTGAAGTGATCAGTCAAGCTCTTTATAGGAAGGTGTAGAGCTCAGGCATTAGGGTTGAAGGTTAGGAAGGAGTCGAGCATTTTTCTCCTTCATTCCAAAGGGGGGATTAGTCTCTTAGGGTATTGTCTTGAACTATTAGTGGTATATGCTAACTCCGCACTATTTTCCCATTTTTTCACTGTGTTGTGGCGTTATTACTGGTTGTTGTTATTACTTTTCCATCTATTTTCCTTTTCCTATGATGCTTATATTACTTTTCTGATTTTTCTTGCTGTCACAGACTCTATTGTCTATTTTCGTCTCCTCGAGTTGAGGGTCTCCTAGAAATAGCCTCTCTACCCCTTTGTGGTAGAGGTAAGGTCTAAGTATATTCTAACCTCCCAGACCCCATCTGTGGGATTTTACTGGGTTGTTGTTGTTGACAAAATTTCCCAAAACTTCTCTTCAAATTTCATGGATTAGATGTTAAATCTCCTAAACAATCATGTTATGTAATAAAAAAGGTTCAAAATCACTTACCCAATAGTTTGTATGAAAATGACTCTGCAAAATCGCCTTCCACCGAGTTTAGGTCTCAAAAATGTGACGAATGAAGCTAAGTCCCGAAATACACTGCATATAATCAGCTGCAGATGTCGCATTTGTGACAAGAGGTTCGCAAATGCGACACAGGCATCACAAATGCAAAGCCTACCCCAACCCTGAGCCTATCGCAAATGCGACAACTGGTCCGAAAATGCGCACCTAGTAGGCTCGCAAGTGCGAGAAAGCAATCGCAAAAGCGGCCTATTCCAGTCCCAGCTCCCCATCACAAATGCGATCAAGGGTTTGCGTATGCGAACCTGGAACCCATTGCAAATGCGATATTAGTTCCAAAATTGCAAAAGTTGGTCCCCTAGCGCAATATCACAAAAGCGAGCAGGATCTCATAAATGTGGTAATCCTAACCTCGAGAACAAAATACCGTAATAATCCTAACCTCTCTCAAACTCTCCGGGATGCGTCCAACACACACTCGAGCCCTTAGGGCTCCACTCCAACCATTTGCACAAGTACATAATCATCATAAAAACTCAGTTGCGCGATCAAAATACCAAAATAACATCCAAACCCATGAATCAGACAACAGAACACACAAAAATTACAATGAAACTTAACAATTGCAAAAAGACAACATACATCTAATTCCTATTAAACAAACTCAGAATGACACCAAATTTTGCAGACATGTTCCAAATGAAAAAAGGAGTTGTACAAAGTCACAAAACCAAAATCCGATCCCGATAGAGATAAAGTCAAACCATGGAAACTTAGAAAAATTCTAAACCTTCAAATTATCAACTTTCGCCAAATGTACCAAATCAGCTTAGAAACCTCCGAATCCAATTTTGGGCATATGCCTAAGTCCAAAATTACCTTATGACCCTATTGGAATAATAAAAACTTCGTCCCGAGGTCAAATACACAAAATTCAATCTTGATCAACTCTTCCCACTTAAAGCTTCCTAGTTGAGAATCATTCTTCCAAATCAATCACGAACTGCCGAGGAACCAAAACAAATGATACACACAAGTCATAATACACCATACATTTCTATGCATGACCTCAAACCACCTAACTGAATACAAATTCTCATAACAACTTGTTGGGTCAATACATTCTCCCCTACTTAAACATGTGTTGATCCTCGAATGTGCGAAGAATCGTCCCAAAGCCATCAAGTCACTGTATAAACTCACCATGACCTTACCCATGGGTGATCTCACTTCATCCCAATCTATAAAAGTCTGACAACACAATCTAACTGATATATATTACCTTAACATTAGCTCACAACCCTTAGAACCCAATCTCCAACTTCCCAAATAAATTATGAGACACGATTCTCGCATCTATATGCTGTATAAGTCAGTATTAAGCTGCATCAAGCCGTAACCATATCCCAAATGTATTCAAATTATATTCCACATAACTTAGATACACATAGCCATATCTTCCGATCACAATAGTCATTCAAATAGAAAATACTGTACAGGTATCTAACATCCTATCAATAAAAACCTTGTTCCAAATCTTCGAACAAAACCAATGATGAAAGAAACACACAGAAATTTATAACCCATATCACATCAACCAGTCATGGAGCTCTCTTGCCAGACGAGAACCAAAGCCAAAATCTAGGCTGACTAAAGACACTATAGTTCCAAACATAGCTTAATCAAATCTGATGGCACTCAATTCAGGCCTAATAACTTCACCTCATCCAATACAAGTTGCTCTACCAATATGCCATACAAATCCTACCTAGAGCCACATACCATGCATTAAGTGCACCAAACAAGCGACAAATTCGATGTACCCAATAATTGAAGAGAATCAAATGAGAGAACTGCCCCGCAAGCTCAACAGATAGCACCATGAAGCGCAATGCAATGAAGCCATCACACAGGGGAGAAAAACAACACAAGAATTAAGCCGAAAGGATCATATCCCAACATAACTCTGATATGATGTGTGACTCAATCGAAACACATGTACACATAGGATACGTCGAGCCGTGATGCTCACTATCAACAACCATATACACATCAACAACAAACACGCGAAGTGCATGACCATAAACATGCAAAAATGGATAGCACAATATACCACAAATAGAAAGACCACAACCGAGGCGTAATCAACCATTCAACACCCCGAGAATCATCTCGCTTGAATTTCGTCACAAGGCCCCCAACAAAATCGCATCAGGTAAAAGTAATCAACAGATCACAACTCATCATAGCATATGAGAGTAACACATGGAACATATCAGAATGCGAAAAAGATCCACTCCAACTAATAACAGATCCCTCCACAATAACTGTGTTGGGTAGAAATATTCGACCTGATGTAGAATACACATTCTCATTAGGCCCACCAATGGCCTCCAAATCAATTCTGATCCTTCCAAAATAGGTAGATAATAATAGAAATTTGCACAATAATCGATCTATAACACATGCCTATGAGAATCCTCTTCGTCTTCAAATCCCTAGAATACCATAATCTCCCAATCCCAACTACATTATTCAAATTACTGACATATTCAATCGTTCCACGAGAAATACTTCCATTATTCCTTATTTCCACATAGATAAATCTGAACATCATTACTCAATCAGTCGGGCCATTAGAGTAATACATGTTAGGTATTTGCAAGTCAAAGCACAATGCGCCTTTTAGAGTGTGCACCCTTCTTAGGTGGTACCAGATAATGCTAGAATTCATCTAAATATCTAAAACCGTCCATGCTATCTAGAACTTGTGACCGCATACAGGAGAAAAATCATAACACGCAACATGTTCCTTATGCCGCTGGCATACATCAAGCCCAAGTCGTCCTCGACACTATCAAGAACTATTCGAAACCCGTCCACACATAACTAAGCAACCAGAACTGAATTTTCCCAACTTAACCAAGTCACGCAAGCCATCAAACCCCATTGTATTGACACAAAACATCGGTAAAGCATCACCACAACAAAGGAACCAATTATCTTTATTACTATGTTGACCCTACACTACCAAGCTGACCAATTTCTTCGAATCCTCCTCATTTTGCCTTCAAGTTAACACTTCTCCTTGACGATACACTATGATCCTAAACCAAAGATCACCGCAAGAGATCCTAGCGCAAACCACGTCGTCCAAAAGCCCATAAGCCATTGTATTTGTAAGGCCACATAAATATTTACCTAAAACCTGGGGTTTTGTGGTGCCAAGGTAGGTTTATGTGTTAATGATAGCCGCGGTACAGACTTTTTGGGTTGAACAGTACACTAGAGAGTTGAAGGAAAATGCTTTGTAGAAAAAGGCATTTCTAGGGCCCATTACGCGGCTGCAGAATCGCTCTGCGGGCTGCAAAATGGCCGCAGAGTGAGGCAGTCAATTGGGCAACTTTTGGATGTCATTTCGTGGCCAATTATGCGACCTCAAAATGATTTCACGGGTCGTACATCAATCGTAGAACCAGCATGGAGATTTTTCGTTGGGAAGTTTTGCGGCGCATTATACGACGGCATAACAGGTCTGCGGGCCCCAAAACGGCCGCATACCCAGGCAGTGGTGCCTAGTTCCGGAGAGCCATTTCACGTACCGCAGAAGCACTATGCAGTCGCATATGCGACCGCAGAGCTGTGTCGGGGCTTCTATTTTTCTAATTTTTGAACCCGACCCCATTCTAATAAAACACCCTTGGGGATCAATTTAAAGGGGAAAAACATATATTTCTAGAGTGAGGGAGTGTCATAGAGTGAGAAAAGGAGTTCCTAAGCTTCATCCATCAATTCTTACTCAAATCTTGGAAGATTAATAAGGAAAGCACACTAGGTCTTCATCCTAGCGGTAAGATTCTACACCCTAACCCTTAATTTGGAAATTTAACTAGAAATGGGCCATTAGTAAGATAATTCATTGGTATGGGAGTTTTTTATTTTGCATGCATATGTTATCAAGGGATGTAGGGAGATTGTTGACCTAAAATGGCAAAGCATGAGTTGTGGGATGATGGAATCCTCCATAAAAGGGCCTTGAAACCTTAATATGCACCTAGTGTTTGATAAAATGCATGAATGGGCTAGAACCATAATCATCTTCCTAATTTATGTTCAATTTTATTACATTTCTAACATAAATCAAAGTTTCTAAGAATTCTGGAACATTTTAGAGTCTAAAGAAGCTCAAGTGAGGTATGTTGGCTAAACTCTTCTCTTAAAATTGAACCCCATAATATCCATGTAGGTCCCGAGTTGCTCATTGTGAATAGATTAACTCGGATAAGCTAGTGTCAAAAGACATCCGTGATCAATATGTAATTCAATGCTATTGTTATGTTGTGCTACTATTTGAGAATGTGTTCAAAGTATGGGTTGCATACCTAAATACCTTGACTTCAAGTTGTGTTTCAAGTGAAAGCTAATGAAAATTATGTAAGAAACCGTTATGCGCCTAAGACTCTTATTTGCTCAAATGTGTGCTTAAATGTCTTGAATAAAAATGCCTTGTTGTTGGAAAGTCCGTGAAGATGGTTGTAAGTAATAAGGTGTGCATGAAATATGAATCACGTAATGCGAAATGTGAAATATGAAACACGGTAAATGTGCCAAGAGAAATAATACTATTTTGACCATTAGTGCCAATGCAATGAAGAGATGTGCAAGAAATATGAAACAAGATGATTGATAGAAAAGGGTGATGTCTCAAATGAGATGGCCTACCCAATAGGGTCGTGATCGGATGCCATGTCGCACACATGGTGGTGTCTGTGTTAGAATTGTAATTGAAATTGTGATTTGGTTGATGTAACGCATGAGACGGCCTAGCTGATCGGGTCGTGATCGGACGCCATGCCACACACATGGCGGTGACTGTGTTAGAATGGTAATTGAAATTGTAACTTGATTGATGTCTTGCATGAGACGTCCTAGCTCATCGGGTCGTGATCTGATGCCATGCCGCACACATGGTGGTGACTGTGTTGGAAATAGTAATCGAAATGGTGAATAGTGGTATACCGGTACCAAAGATTTCCCAACTTAAAATTTGCAAATTTATTTTAAACTTATCCTTAATTGCATTACTGCTCGTTTCTTTAAGAGGGTGTTTAGTATATATACTAGTACTATTCAACAGTACTAACGTCCTTTTTATTGGGGGCAGTGTATTTAATAAATGCAGGTGGTTCCACAGCAGGCAACACTGAGCAGCGATAGCACTACACTCTTTTCCCAGCTGATTTGCTAAGCCCCACTTCACTCGGGGTCATTTATCCTTTGTTCATTTTATCACCATATTTTGAGGTATAGCCGGAGCCTTGTTGCCGGCACTATCATTGTACTCTTTTGTATCTAATAGAGGCTCCGTAGACATAGCGTGGGTGGTATGTTGGTGTGGGGAATATAAAATTGGTATTGTTGTAATTGTATCACACGTTCCACATCAAACTATGAAAGAGTATATATTTTGAAACTTATAAATGATGTAACTACTGATACCGAGTTTGAGTTGTTGTTTACTTGATCCTCCTCACCGCTTAATTAATAAAATTTATTTTACTGTTATTCTTGAATAAGTTCGGGTAGAAGGTAATGTACAGGTTTGCTCGGTCGGGTTATCTCGGTTGAGCGCCTATCGCGCACCCTGATTTTGGGGCATGACACTCGCTTGTGTGGTTTCTCGGTCTTCTCTGTATGAGCGCATTAGAGCACGTCAATATGATGACCCCTATTTGCTTGCCCTTAAGGACACAATGCAGCACGACGATGCCAAGGAAGTTTCTATTAGGTCAATGTTCTATGTGAGGTCGGTGTCAATCCATCCCAAAAGTCCTGGAGTTGCATCTAGAGTTCAACTCCGCTATGTTGACACTTTCACACAATCTCCTTAAAACTCTCCCAAGCTTCAAACACAGTTTCAGTCTCGTTCTGGTAGAAGTTATGGATTTCTCTTCTAAACTTGCCCGTCTTAGCTGAGGAGAAATATTCAGCAACAAAATTTTCTGGTCATCTCCTCCCATGTTCTAACTGATCCTGGTGCAAGCTTCGAAGGTAATACTTTGCATCATATTTGAGAGTGAAGGGGAATGCCCTTAGGTAAACTGCATCTTGTGACACTATTATATTCAAAGGAGTTCATCATCTCCTCGAAGTCCATTAGATGATTGTTTGGATCTTCGTTCTGCTTTACTCTGAAGACACAACAATTTTGAAAGGTTTGAAGTAACCCTTGCTTCAACTCAAAATTATTAGTTGCAACTGGGGGTGGTCTCACACTTGATAACCCTTGGCCGGGAGCTATGTTTCTGATTTGGTCGGCACCCACGGGCAGATTCTATGCCATTCTCCGAGTCCTATCTTCTTCATATGCAATTTCTACATCTCTAATATCCGCTTTTTCAGCATCCCTTGCAGCTTTTTCTCTTTGTTGGGATGCCTCCATCGCAGCCAAATCTACATTATCATTATCTCCGACCATGTTTTCTTTGGTTGAGGATTTCCCAACATTCTCTATATACTCAGGGAGATTTCTTTCCTTCCTCAACTGTCATAGTTGTTTCTCTATTTCTGGCTCAGATGGTTGCACTTCTTTCCCAGACGATCGAGTCATGCACTAATCTAACATGTAGCCTACGCATAGTCAAAGAACACCAACCGTAAAAAGAGAAAAATAAAATAAAAAGAAAAATTCCTGAATTAGCACAACAAACTATTTCCAACACTATTGATTGCCAATCCCCAACAACGACGTCAAAATTTAACGAGCGCAAAATACACACTTATATATGCTCGATAAACGAATATAGTAAAACATAATATCGTATCCACAAGGATTGGAGTTAAATAGTAGTTTTGTAGTTTATAGCTAGATTGCTATCCAAGATGACCAGCAATTGATATTTCTATAATTAAAACTAAAGTTAACGAAGAATTAAACTTTTGGCTTATGATAATCGACGTAAGTATTGAGCAAAGAAGGTTATCAATTGGGAGAAGATAGGGTTGATAGGATAGGTGCAAGCCAAATGTTGGGTTTTAACTCTAGATAATTCACTTCTAATGTTCAAGTGAGTCTCTCGAATTCACTAGTTTATTAATTCAATTGTTTAGTAGAAATGCTTCTCTCGATTAAGTCTCAACCTCACAAGATAAACTAATTTAAGTTCAGTGAAGTTATAACGAGATAGTAGTGGATTGGTTTAATCAACAATTCAATTAGCCTGTTTCGATTACTAAGAAGAATTAATGAATTCATCCAATAAGATAGAATGCAAGAATATCACAAGTTATGCCTCTCTCGATTTAATGAATAAGTGAATATTGATGCAACGATTAAAACATCCAAAACGATGCTATACATAAAAAATAGAGTTAATATCCACACACAAGTATCAATACACAAAATCCATCAAACCCTAAAGAGAACTACTCCATAAATATGGAGCAATTCATCACAACAATGTTTAAATAAAAGGAAAACTTAAAATGATCCAAACTCTTGTCTTGAGTGAGGATTGAATGATGAAATCCTTGTGCTTTTGCTTCTCCTCCTCCTTCTTGGCTTCCTTAGGTCTAAGATGTGTCTAAAGTCCTAAAAATAATGTTTTTACATGTATTTATACTTAGTAGGGTCGTGCCCAGACAAAAATACCTTTTCATGCGCGAAATAGGATTCCAGTGCTGTAAATATTGCACAGGCGCGTCGCATGGGGCGACACACCAGGCGGGGCTGTAGTGGGATTGGTCAGAGAGTGTGCAAAATTGACTGGGGCGGAATTTGGGCAGCCGCGGCGCCCCACACACCGTCCCACGTGCCGCGGTTGTGTGTTTTTTTCAGAGTGAATCTTTTTCCTTACATTTTGGATTTCATATGTGGTTCTCGATCTCCGAAATGCGATCCCGACTTAATCCCCTAGGCTTTTACTCAGACTTCAAAGCTCCAAATAGCTCGATTTCATTCCATAATATCTATATAGCTTGGAATCACTCTTACTAGGCATTAAACAAGCAATTAGTTCAAAATACTAGTGATTAAAGCTCAAACTCAATTGAAGTGCAGTAAATTAGAGTGCGATAAGCGACTAAAATACGGGATTATAGTCTACCATCAGGCTGCACGGACAACTCACTTGCCAACAGGATAACTCTCACACAGAAGGCAAGTTCACGGGAGTACATGTAAATGCTCAATAACATCAGGATTCATCTTCTTAAACTGATATGGGTGATTTATTTACGTGTATGGTTGTACAAGTGTTCTACCACAATTCAAGTAAACAAGCAAGAGTAGAGACAATGAATGGCACATAAGAAACCATCACCACAAAATGTACACGTTCTAACTCACACAGGGTATGCACACCACTACACAAATAACAACAATAAAAATGCCCCCAGGCCATCACAAGTAATGACAAATCATTCCCCGACATAGCCCACATTGTGTCGCCACGTGTGCAATAATAAATTAAATGCCCACACTGTCTCGCTGCAAGCACATAATAATATCCTCACCTTGTCTCGCCACATGCGCAAACCTACATATATAGCCTGCCTTGTCACACTGCATGTGCAAATATCAATAGTAACAATAGCACGGACAACCCATGTGCGAACACCCCGGCAATTCTCTCAACAATAACACATGTGCCAAAACATAACAACACAATAAAATAACTTTACAATATGTGCACATATGCCACAACATTTCCTCAAAATAGTATCAATACTACAACCACGCATATCCCTCGGCTCACCAATACTCGGTACAACAGCAACAACAACAACAACAATAACACGGGAATACGGCAAGTAAATCAACTCAAGAACTTCAGAACACAAAGAAACGGACGAACGAACTCACAATGAAAGAGATAGCAGAGAATAATGGTTTCAACAAGAATAGCTCAACAAGAGGAGAGATAACGTGCAACAATGATTTCCACATAACTACAAGTCGACGGTAAGAGAGATAGCATGAATCAATGATTCTAAATAATGATATGTCAACAATGAAAGGAATAACAAAACCTCAATTAAGGTTAAGCAATTACGGAAAAGATACTAATAAATTCAATTAAGGATAAGCAATTACGGAAAAAATAATAATGACTTCAATTAAGGATAAGCAATTACGGAAAGAATAATAATAACTTCAATTAAGGACAAGCAATTACAGAAAAGATAGCATAGCAATAAAGAGGAAATATCTTCAATTAAGGCACATAAGCGTTTAATTGTCAACAAGGGTAAAACATTAATCAATTAATTCCAAATAAGACGCGTAAGGGTAAATTTAGTAAATGGGGGATTTAACATGCTAAAACAACTTAACATCTAATGAACATAAGAACCTAAGAGTACTAAATGGTCATATTTCCACAAATAAGCCCGAGTACGTACTCGTCACCTCGCGTACACGGCCATCACATGACACAATTAGTACAAATGACTCAAATCCTAAGGGGAAGTTTCCCCCACACAAAGTTAGGCAAGATACTTACCTCAAAGAAGCTAGACCGTTACTCTAAGATGTCCTTCTCGAGTGGAACAACCTCTGGATGGCTCAAATCTAGCCAAAAAAACTTCAAATCATAAACAAAACTCATAGGAAACTACTCCGGATAATAAAGCTTCAATCTTTAAAAAAAAACTAAAATGTCAACCCAAAAATAAACCCCGGGCCCATCCCTCGGAACCCGACAAAATTCATAAAATCCGAACACCCATTCAATTATGAGTCCAACCATACTAATTTCATCCAATTCCGACTCTGAATCGATGTTCAAAACCCAATTATTCTCTTCAAAAAATGTTTTTGATAAAAACTCCCAATTCTCCAATCAAAACAAGATTAATTCAAAAATGAACTTCTGTAATCATATTAAAATACAAAAATTATAGTTTGATACTGACCATCATGAAAAGACGAGAAGAATGCCACAAAGATCACCTCAATCGAAGCTCTAGAACTCACGATATGCTCAAAATACTAAATAAACGCAGTCATATGTTTTTAATACACGGGGAATATCGCTTCCGCGACCAAACCTCCGCACCTGCGGTCTGCCAGCTATAATTTCTGCATTTGCGGACCATTTTTTGCACCTGCGGGGTCTCAGATGCGGACCCAACTTTGCATCTGCTAAGCACCAGCACCGGCTCTCTTCTCCGACACTAAAATGAGCATAACTCGCTCATACGATGTCCAGATTCAACAATCTTTTTTCTATGTCTCCGTAATTACGATATAGATCTAATGTATCAATCAAAACAACAATTGGAGGTCATTTTCTTAATGTGGTAGCATTTATGCTTGAAGAAACGATGTTGAAACATCAAAAACGAGCGCAACACAACCCAAACCTATCTGAAACTCACCCGAGCCCCCCGGGACCCCGTCCAAACATACCAATAAGTCCCAACACATAATACGGACTTGCTCGAAGCCTCAAATCACATCAAACAATATCAAAAATAAGAATCGCACCTCAAATCGAACTTAATAAACTTATGAACCCGAAATGACGTCAAATTTTGTATCCAAGTCTCAAATGATGTAACGGAGCTAATACAATTCTATGAATCGCAATCCGAGCTCCATATCAACAAAATCAACTCTTGGTCAAACCTCTTAACCTTCCAAAACTTCAACTTTCCAATTTTCGCCAAAATGCTTCAAATTATCCTACGGCCCTCCAAATCCAAATCTGGAAGCACGCCTAAGTCCAAAATCACCATAAGAAGCTATTGGAATCATCAAAATGCCATTTCATAGTCGTCTATACAAAAGTCAAACTCCGGTGAACTCTTACCGTTTAAGCTTCTAAAATAAGAATCCTTCTTTCAAATTGATCCCGAATCATCATAAATCCGAACTCCACCACACACGCAAGTCATAATACATAATACAAAGCTGCTCGAGACCTTAAGCCGGCGAACGGGACACTAATTCTCAAAATGACCGGTCGGATCGTTACCTTCTCCCCATCTTAAACAAACATTCATCCTCGACCATGCCAAGAATTGTTCCGAAGTCATCAATCACTGAGTGAACAAACCATACATACACCCGCGGGTGACCCCACGTCACCCCAAATCCACATAAGCCCGATAACACTACCTCAACTGAAGGTTTTTCCATCCACCAATACCAATAGGCCTTAGAACCAAATTTCTCACCATCCGGTTATTTCCACAAGACCTGATTCCTACATCAACACATGGTATCAGCCTCAACCAGCTACAATAACCTATGTATACACTCACCAGATACAAACATATGACCTAACACACTTCACATATGTCCATAACAATATTTCTAATCACAATAGTCGTCCATACTCAAACCCAGCACCGACAATTAACCTCATATCAGCTAGAACCATGTTCCAAACCTCCATAACATCGACAAGGATACAAGAAGCACGAAGATGTCATGATTATTCACTCAAATAAATAAGTCACACCCAACACCACTTGGGCACACACGTCGCAAGCTAAACCGCAATAAGTACAACATGAATATAACTGAATATACGAGGGAACACATGAAAGAACTATGAAACAAGCTCGACCGGCACAACTCCCTATCAATACCATACTACAAATTAATTCCACAAGGGAGAATCAAAGTATACGAATAACTCACAAGGATATCATCCTAATATAACTTCACCACGGCACGCAGCCCTCAAAACCATACTTGTACGACATCAACGGACTGATCCCCCTTCTTGGGCACCCTCTACTGACCTGCATCCCAAGCTGGTGGTGCAGTGATATCAGCAACTCGAGCCGAACGCATAGCCTGGATACCACATCGTGACATATCTATCCGGAGTTTGGGACAATCTCTCACCATGTGGCTGGTATCTCCACACTCAAAGCAGCCACTCCACTGGCGTGGTTGTGGAAGCTGTCCGGCACGGGCACTCTACGACCTATGGATATCTAAAGCACCACGCAAAGCCTGAAGTGAAAACTAATAAACTGACCCACAAAACCTCTACCATGGTGTACCTTGCCTCCAAAATAGGGACTAGTAGATCCTCCTGGTCTACGAGGCCCCTTAGCCTCCATGTCCTCTCTCTCCTAAACCTTTATGTCCTCTCCCTCCTAGTCCTGCATGCCCTCTAGTCGGCAAGCGATCTCTACCACCTTCTGAAATGGAACATCTGACTCCAACTCCCAAGCCATGCTAAACAGGATATATTGGTTGAGCCCCTAAATGAACCTGCGAACTTGCTCTCTAACTGTAGAAACCAAAGCAGGTGCATGTCTGGACATATCACGGAATTTGATGACATACTATGACACTAACATAGTTCCCGGGCATAGTTGCACAAACTCCATGCGCCAGGCATCCAGAAGAGTCTGAGGAACATATTCCCTCAAGAAAAACTCTAAAAACCAATCCCATGTGAGTGAAGTTGCCTTGGCTATGCTACCCAACTCTTACATTCGCCACCACTGATATGCCGCTTCCTTAAGCTGGAACGTAGTAAAAACAACCCCACTCATCTCCACAATACCCATAGTGCAGAGATAACGCTGCACTCCTCTAAGAAATGATGTGCATACTTTAAAGCCAAACCACTGAAGGTAGGAAGGTAATACTTCTTGAACCTTGCAAGTCTAAGTTGTTCTTCCTCAGATGTTGCTTCCCTAATAATGGGCTGAACTAGAAAACCTAGCTGCGCCGGCACCACACCCAGAACCTGACCAATGTGAGCCCGCTGCTCTAAGGTGCAGGCGGTGGTAGTTTGAGCTCCTCCCTTGGTCTATGAAGTAGCTTGTGCAGCCGGTATAAACCCCACCTGAGCTAGTGTACCAAACATGCTCAGGAACTGTGCTAAGGTCTCCTTAAGTCCGGGGCAATAACAGACACATCCGGTGCCTGTCCCCCAACAAGATCTACTGGTAGCTCCTCAACTGCTGCTCTGATAGGTGCTCTAGCTATAGCACGTGCTCCTCCTCGGCCTCGGCCTCGACCTCTGTCTCTGCCTCTGCCCCTTCCCCAGCCTCTAGCAACACCGGCTCTGGGGGTAGGGTCATTAGTAACTCCAGCTCATGTCCTCACCGTATGTAAAAGAATAGAATGACAAAGGCTCAAACTCCGAGTTGTCTCACCCGACAAGAACTATAGCTGAATTCTAAGATGGCTAGTGACATTATTCTTCCCAACATACCGTTATCAAATCCGGTAGCACTTATTCCAGGTCCAATAACCTCATCTCATCCAGCATAAGCTGCTCGACCGACATTCCACACCAGCACCGCCTTGATCCACATTTTGTGCAACCAGTGCACCAAACAGGCAACAACTCGAATGTACCCAATAATGGAAAGAAAAACAAATAAGAGAACCATCCCGCAAGCTGAACAAATACCACTACAAGGCGCAATTCTATGAACCCATCACACAAAGGAGAAACAATATACATGAAATAAGAAAAAAGATCATATTCCAACCTACTCTAATGTGATGCATGACCCAATCTGAACACCGGTCCATATGGAATACCTCATGCCACGATGCTCTAAATTCAATAACCATATGCACAATAATAACAAACATGCGAAGTACATGACTATAACCATGGAGAAACGGATAACACAATATATGATCCACTCCTAATCCACACTCAACAATGAGTGGAAGAGGTCGTTGGAAGAATGGTATGCAATTATGAGTCAGGGTCGATTTCCTCAGGGAGCTAACAATGAGTGTTAGAGTCTATACTTGATGCACGGAGACGAAACAACTTAAATACACTTCCAATCAAGTTGGTTTTGCTAATTACTTGTATAAACTATACTATCAATGATCAACTAGAGAAATGAAACTAGAAATTGACTAATTGTTTTTGGTTGTTTTCAAACAGGAAAAAAGGCCTAGGGATATAACCTGCGCCTAGGTGTTCTACTAATGGGTTAGTTATGTTAAAACTTATTTTAGTAGTTGGGGTCTATCATAGCTCTCAACTCTAAGTTACCCACTCAATACCTCCCGGTCATAGAGTGATTTTGCCCAATTTGGATTTCTCAAGCTCAAATGGGTATCAAGCAAAATAGTTGATATGAGCTGAAGTCGGGTTTTCCGTATCTGTAATTCAAACCCTTTAATTAGACTAGTCAAATCCTTAACTGGCCTAATTTCTTGTTAGCCATGTTTTCCTACACTAGGTCTCTCTTTCTTAAGTAAAGAGCAAGTCAAAAAGGCATTAATCAATGTTTGCAACCATTAGTTATAAAACTAAAGCATGAACAAGGCTAAATAACAAACAATCAATCATAAACAAGGGTTAAATTAAATACCCATAAGGTTTACACACTAGGGTTGGGTCACAACTCTAATAAGAATCGAGATACTCATAGTAGAGAGTGAAGAAAACAAAGAAGAAACACTAATTAAAGCCATAATATAAAATTGAAATGATAAACTATGATGTTGTTGTCCAATAATGATCATAAATTACCCAAAATGGTATACTACAACGGCTACAGCTAAGAAAACATCAAAACATGACCTTAAAAAGTGATTCCCGTCAAAATAAGGCCCTTCGAGAGGTTCTGCTGCCGCACAATTCCATGTGCGGACCGCACATTGCTTGAGTCTGCAGGTTGAAAGATTCTGCAGCCGTACAATTTGATATGTGGCTATACTTCAGCTTCTACGGCCGCACAAATCATGTGTGGTCCGCACTTCTGGTAAGGCTTCATTCTTGGTCATTCTGCACACTCTATGAACTTTTAGAATTATTGTCAGTGCAACCATGTTCTGCGGTCGCACTTCTCTTCAATCACTTCTGGGATTCTACATAAGATCTGCGGCCACAGAGAGAATTCTGCAGTCCGCACTTCTAGTCTGTTGCGCCCCTTCTTTCCTTGTGAGTCGGGACACTCCTTTTTGAGTTGGATTTCTTCATTAGAGTCCAAATATCCAACATTCCTACAATTTTCTCACTTCGATTAGTTTTAGGAACATAAATCAACACTTTCATACTAAAACTGAAGTGAGAAGTTACTAAAAAGTTGTCAAAATCCACACTTATCAACTCCCCCAAACTTAAGTCTTTGCTTGTCCTCTAAAAAATAGATTAGTTACAACCTCCTCAGAGTTAAAGGTCATTTTAGCGAGTCAATGGTAAGCCATCCATACTCAATTGGGACCATCAATTATACACAACACTCGTGCATTGTCAAAAAGTTGACCATTCACATATCATGCACCTATAGTTCTAATGTGACATTTGAGCTTCAAGAATTGACTTTACTCATCGAGTACTCTTGTTCTATCATTTAGATCATGGTGGAATCCAAACTTTTCTTCCTCTAACTTCCATTTGCCAAGTTCACTATAAAGGTTAGCACTCAATCTTTAGATCAATGAAAGGTTTACTCTTCTCTTATAATAGAATATCACAAGTGCAGCTTCAAGTACCATAGGCTTGCCCCTGGTGTTCATCACCACTAATGTAAGCTTGGTTCAAAATCAAGTAGGACTTATTTCAGGTTGTAATGAAGGATTTTGGATTGGGGTAGGACACCATAACGTTAAGTGGCTACACCGTTCCTTAAGCCCTCCATATTTTCATTTCTTGGCTCTCAATTACCAATTCTTAGAGGCATTCTCTTTTTCTTGGGGGCTAGAGAGACTTGACATCACTCTTTCTTGTGCATTTCATTTTTTTTCTCCCTCTATGCTTACGTTAGGGATGATTACCTCTTTTTGAATCATCAACCCTTCCTTTATTATCTTTCTTGCATTTTCTCTTTTTGTTTTTTTTGTTCTTTCTCTTTTCTTCCCTTCTCTTTTCATAGAAATCATTTGTTTTGTCTTTTTTGTGCCTTGTTACCTTTTTCAAATTCCTCAACTCTCCCTCATTATTCCTTAGGCCACTTATTTCACAAGAGTGTTAAGGAAGGTCCAGGTGCCAAGACAGGATCACGACAAAATGGGTAAAGGCTTATATCATGGTTATCAAATGAGAAAGGCTAGAAGCTCTAAGGGGGTTGACTAGGGATAACAATATTGGTTGGCAATATAAATCTCAAACGAACCAAGGAAAGCCTACAATCATTTCCCAAATCAAGAAAACTCAGGATTTTGCCTTGAAGCACATTCGGGAAAAGTTCCAGATCATTCGCACGGGTACTTGGACTAGCAATGAAAGATCACCTCACCCCTCACGTAACTAAACCTTAAAAGAGGATATAGTCGAGAGACTACAACAACCACAATCAAGTTAAAGATCACTATGGTCCAATAAACCACTAAATGATTACCAAAGTCAACTCAAGAGTCTCAAAGTCACTAACTAGAGCTATTTTCTTTCAAAAACCTTGTTCCAAACCATAAGCACGTAGTTAAGTGTGTTGGTACCAAATAAAGCATGAATGAATCTTTTTATGAGAATGATTTGATTAGGCCTTTTATTATTACTATTATTATTACCTAAACATATATAAACTGACTCACTCCCTTAAGAAGGTTGTCACGCCATCCATCCTTGGGACGAGTCACCTGGTTCACACAAAAGCTACCTTTGGAAAGAATCGTGGCATTAAAAAAATCAAAGCCTTATTATTTACGAAAACATAAGAAGATGCTATTAACAAAAGAAGAACTAAAGTGGAAAATTAAAGAAGCTAATGAACAATAACTTCTAAAGATAGATAAACTACAAATAAGAAAAGAAACAAAATCTTCAAATTATTACAGTCCAAATGTATCCAAAATGTGTCATATGTCAAATCAAATAAACTCCACCCCCCCCCCGAATAAAAGTAAGTGTTGTCCCCGATGCTTAAAAATATAAGAGTGAAAAGAGAGAAGGCAAAGAAAACTCCATATGGATCCTTGGACATCTCAGTGTCCTAAGCAACATCATCTCCCATTAGGTCAATCAACTTATCATCATCATCATATCTAGGAGTGGTGGGAGTGGCAAACACCACACGCACTGCCTTAGCAGTGTCAGCAGCAAGGCATGGCTCATCAGACTGGCCAGCTAGTGCAACCTGTGCAAATGGTGCATATGGATCTGGGACGGACTGGTCTGGGTCAAGTAACATATCAAAGGGTAGATCCCCAGCCGTCACAAGTCTTGTCACCTCCTTCCTGAGCTTGTCAACCGATCTCTTGCTTGCTTGGGACTTCCTCATCTTCTTCACTTCTTTGGCCAACTCCTCAATAACTGACTTGTGATGTACCATAGTGTCCGTGATCATCTTCTGGTTGTCCATAATCTTCTTCAACTTCTCATCAACATCATAGGAGACACGTGGTACCTATATAGATGACTACGCTGCAACAATACTACATATGTCAGACATCTTTGAAGTTGTCATCTGCATCCGGTTATTAAGACTCGCCAATGTATTGAAGACTCGTAGAGCGGATAATGGAGTTGTAAGCATGGGCACCAGCCTCAGAGCTATAGCAGGGGCTTCCCTAGGGGTTGTGGTAAGACCCGAGGGTGGTGGTAGAGGTATAGTAGTAGCACTAGAAGAGGGCTCAACAGAGGTAGATGGAATGTCAGTTGTCTCGATGACTACCACTCTCGTCTCGTCAGACTGGCCTGTGGTGGTAGAAAGCTGAGCTCTCTTCTTTGGGTTTGTCACATCCATCAACAAATACCAGTCAAATGGCTTCTTCGACTTCACCTTGGTGTCACATGATCTTGGATATAACTTTACATCAGTGAGGTACTCTGTGATAGTGTTAGGATAAGGGTAGGCCGTGTTGGTATGTTGTGCTACCAATGAAATGTTGGCCGACATCATGGTACCCATATTAATTGGGTACCTGGCCATGATAGATGCCACAAGAACATCACGAGGAAGAGGAAGATGAGTCTCATTCGGGCACGGATCCAGTCTGCTACAAACAAAGGTCTCCCATCCCTTCACCTCAAAGCTCAATGTGTTCTGCTAAATTGGAACCCCACTAGTGATCCATGGTTGTGGTGGCCCTGGTGGTGCTAAGATCTCTGCTAGCCAAGGTCGGCTTCTTCTTTCATTGCACACTTCTATAGGCACTCCCTTAGCTCCAAGTCCTCAAACCCTAAGTAGGCATTTAGCGTGTACTGATCAAGCCTCATCTTGAGGTTGCGTACTTTAGTTACCTTCTTCCCCTTCTTGATGAGAGAAACATTTGTGTAGAACTCTCGGACAAGGTACTCCTTGGAATCTTCAACTCTCTCAGTAAATCACATCTAGCCCTTTCTTGCTCTGAACTTCCTCAACACTGTCGTGTTGTATTTATCCAAATCCTTCAAGGGAAACTGCTGCTCAAGTGTGAAGGATCATACTGGCCACCACATATGGAAGTCAGTGAAGCCTACCAAGCTAACGAACCTAACCTCACATATCTCCTTTTTCTTCAATCTCTCCACACTCGTGGATGTACCATCTCCCCCTCTAACATCATCCGGGATATCCTATACAGTCTGTGCATTTGTGTACTGGGCAGCTACTGGATCAGAGGTCTGGCTGGCACTTTCTGACCCCTCGGAAGTTCTGTGAGATGAGGAGGCCTCATCTATGAGCTGAAATCTCCCCTATGGCCTAGACTATATTGGTGTCTTCTCCTCCTGAATATCGACTGAGTTTCCCTCCGAAGCTTCCCTAGACGGGACATAGGAACAAGACTCGGAGAGGTCTGCACCTCTCCGTCTACCTATTTTGGCCTTCTTCCTAATGGTTTTGGGCTGGCCAAGGGGCAAGGTACCTCTACCTCGACCCCTAGAATATTCACCTTTTCCTTTTGTAGTTTCACCGTCGCGGTGCGCTCGAACCATTTCCTGTATCAAAGAAAAGAAAATTGTTAGTTGCACCTCATCATTCAACATATGCAAGACTTATGTAGGCTAGGGAGAATATTGTGGACACAGTGAAATTACGACAAAAATAAGAGGCCGCTGGAACTGGGATCTGCAGTCTGCAGATTATTGATGTGCGGCCGCAGACAGGAAGTGTGGACTGCATAATTACTAGTCTGGCCACACAGTTATCAAAAAACATCAAAGGCCTAGAATCCCCTCTCTGACAATAGTGTGGAGGCAGTTTTGCTGCCGCAGAATATATCTGTGATCCGCACATTTTTTAGGGCGACCCCTTTAAGATTTCCGTAGTCTGCATAATTAAAGTGTAGCCGCAGATGCACTTGCTTCACCAGGTTGCCCAAAACACCTAAACTGCAGAAGAAACAAATTCAAGTACGGCCGTAGATTTTAAAAATTACGCACATACATTCTTTTTCTACTTAGATTTTGCAATTACTTGTCCAAATAAACATGGCAACATGGTGTAATCATGAAATCGCATTAACCCAACCCATTATAGCATGTATTATCAACTACCCAATTCAGATCTACCCCACATGGGCACATGGATGAACTCTAATAATAGAAGGCCTAAAAATAAATTAAAATTTTAAAAATTAAACTAACACAATAAATTAACATGAAATGAACCATACCAGATAGAGTCAGTGCAATGGGTGTATAAGCACAGGTGGGTGTGTGGGGGGACCGTGAAAATCTCTCAGGAAACTTGCAGAGTAGCAGCAATTTTGAGGAAAGGGAAAAGTGTAAAATGAACTCAAGATTTATATTTATACTAAGAATCTTAAGAGGGAAAAGGGGTCAAGTGCGGCCGCAGATTTCCATGTGCGGTCCGCACTCTATCACATGGGTCAACATTCTCTGATCTTAATTTGTGGTCTGCACATTTTTGGGTGCGGCCGCAGATTTCCTCTTGTGGTCGCAGATTAGCCCCGCACTGACAGGCTCAAACTTCAAAGAGTTGACATTTTTACACTTTTGCAACATCATAATTGTGCGGCCCGCATGTGAAATTGTGCGGTTCGCAGATCCTTGAACACTTGGCAAGTTTTTAGTTCACCCTTCTTGCAAGTCATATTCAACCCTGTAGCACACTTCAAATCACGTGAGAACACAAATAATATATAATTACAAAAGAAAAGGAAAAGAACATGGGTTGCCTCCCAAGAAGCGCCTAATTTAACGTAGAAGCAATGTCAAAGCTCCCTCAAGTGAAGTAAATGATCGACACCATGTGGCTATCTCCAATCTTGCCCAAGTAGTGCTTCATTCGGTGACCATTGACTCATAATACTTCATCTTTCTTATTCTTCATGTCTAATGCACCAAAAGGTGTCACACCCACAATTTAAAATGGACCAGTCCACTTGGATTTTAGCTTCCCGGGAAACATTCTCAACCTTGAGTTAAACAATAATACTAGATCGCCCACCTTGAACTCTTTGTTCTAAATATATTTGTCATGAAGATATTTCATCTTTTCTTTGTAAAAGGACAAACTCGCATATGTATGGTACTGAAACTCATCCAATTCATTCAAATGTGCGCCTCTCAAGTTAGAGGCTACATCCCAATCAAGATTAAACTTCTTTAGAGCCCACATTGCCTTGTGCTCTAGTTCCACCTCAAGAGGACAAGCTTTTTCGAACACCACTTTAAACACAATGAATTTCTTTACAAGAATTGGAGTAAATTGAATGGCAACCGTTATGGAGACATCCCGATAGGTTTTTTATAATACGTCTGATAAGCCCATAACGCATCATCAAGCTTCTTGGACCAATCCGTCTGATTAGCATTCACCGTTTTAGACAAGATACTCTTTATCTCCAGGTTGGAGGCTTCCACTTGCCTATTATCTTGTGGGTGAGAGGGAGTCATGACCTTTTGAGTAACACAATACTTGCTAAGTAAAGTGTCAAAAGCTTTGTTGCAAAAGTGTGACCCCACATTGCTTATGATTGCACGTGAAGTACCAAATCTTGTGAAAAATTTTTTCTTCAAGAAAATCACTACACTTCTCGCCTCATTATTGGGTAAAGCGACAACCTCAACCCATTTGGAAACACAATCCACCACGACCAAGATGTAGGTATTTCCACAAGAGCTCACAAAAGGGCCCATGATGTCAATGCACCAAACATCAAAAATATCAATCTCAAAAATGGTTGTGAGAGGCATTTCATTTTTCCTTGAGATTCCACTGGCCCGTTGACATTCATCACATCTTTTCACCAACTCACTAGCATCCTTGTAAAGAGCAACCCAATAGAAACCACAACTAAGCACTTTGGCCACCGTTCTTGCTCCACAATGATGACCACCATATGGCGAAGAGTGACAAGCCCCAAGAATATCACCTTGCTCCTCTTCCGGTACTCACCTCCTAATTATCCCATCCGTATAAATTCGAAAAAGGTATTGTTCATCTTAATAATAATCTTGACAATACCTTTTTAGCTTCTTCCTTTGGCTTGAAGAGAACTCATCCGAAATAATTCCACGCACAAGAAAATTTGCTCGCTAACCATGGAACATCTTTCATTGAAATTGCCAAAGGTTGCTCTTCGGGGAAGGATTCATTTATTTCAAGTCCATCATGTGGCCTCCCCTCCTCCTCCAAACGAGATAAGTGGTCCACCACTTCGCTGTTACTACCTTTCCTATCTTGGATGTCAACATCAAATTCTTGCCACAAGAGTACCCATCTCATCTACCAAGCTTTGGAGTCCTTTTTGCTCATAAGATAATGACGTGCCGCATGGTCCATGTGGACAATAACTTTGGTACCCATCAAGTATGGGCGGAACTTCTCAATTTCAAATAAAATAACGATATAGTTGACTTGGGCACTATTCATGGTCTTACTAGCATAGTAGACCAAATGGAAAATCTTGTTGATACATTGCCCCAAATCATCCCTCACCGCTACATCACTTGCATCACATATGAGTTCAAAAGGCAAACTCCAATTTGGAGCGATGATGATGGGAGTAGTTGTAAACTTGAGCTTTAACAATTCAAAAGCTCTCACACAATCATCATTGAAATTAAAAATGGCATCTTTCTCAAGGAGCTTGCACAATGGGTTCACCACTTTAGACAAATCATTGATAAAGCACCGGTAAAAACCCGCATGGCCTAGGAAACTCCGCACACCCTTCACTGAAGTTGGGGGTGGAAGATTAGAAATCACCTGACTCTTTGCCTTGTCAACTTCACTTCCATTCCCTGAGATTTTATGGCCAAGGAGAACACCTTCCCTAACCATGAGGAAGACAATCATGAGTACCAGGTTGCTTTCGTCACATCTAGCGAACACTTTGTCAAAATTAGCAACACATTCATCAAAAGAATCCCCAACCACCGAGAAATCATCCATGAAAACTTCAAGGTAGTCCTCCACCATGTCCGTGAAAATAGCCATCATACCCTATTGAAAAGTGACCGGTGTATTGCACAAACCAAATGGCATCCTCATGAAAGCAAAATTACCACAAGGACATGTAAATGTTGTTTAACTTTGATCTTCCAGAGCAATAAGAATTTTGTTGTAGCCCGAGTATCCATCAAGAAAGAAGTATAAAGCACGACCAGCCAATCTATCGAGCATTTGATCTAATAAAGGAAGTGGAAATTTATCCTTCCTTGTTACTTTGTTGAGCTTGCGATTATACATACACACCCTCCATCTGGTCACCATTCTTGTAGGAATCAATTCATTCTTATCATTGGTGACCACCATCGTGCCCCTTCATCGTGCCCCTTCTTTGGGGCACATCGAACTGGAGAGGTCCATGAACTATCGGAGATAGGGTAAAAAAACCCGGCATCCAACCACTTGATAATATCCTTCTTGAAAACTTCTTGCATAGCCTCATTGAGTCTTCTTTGATGTACAATGGATGGTTTAGCGCCATCCTCTAACTTGATCTTATGCATGTAAAAGGTGGGGCTTATAACCCAAATATACATCAAGGTCCACACAATATACTTCTTCCTCTTTTGTAACACTGCCAATGTGTAATCTACCTGCACGTTAGTCAAATAAGAGGAAAGAATAACCGGTAAAGTTGAACAAGGGGCAAGAAATTTATAACAAAGGTGTGGAGGCAATGGCTTCAACTCCAAGGTAGGTGGCTCTTTAATACAAGGCTTTGTAGGAAGAGTCTTCCTATTTTCAAGATCCAAAGACAATTTCCGAGGTGCATAGTTGTACGACACTATTCCCTTTAAAGAGTTCACACATTCCACAAAACCATCCATCTCGTCATCATCAAAGTTGAGCAAGACGTCCTCCAACATATCACCAACATTGATAGTATCCCTTGTACCATAATCAATAACATCAGTCACCAAATCCACGAGAGAACACACCTCATTGCTATTTGGTTGCCGCATACACAAATGGAATACCACTTTTCCATCACCAACCCAGAAAGTGAGTTCTCTAGCTACGATCGGCCATTTGCAATCTCATAGAAGTGGGTATTGGTTGTCCAATCCACAAAGTCTTGAAAACTGAATAGGGCATCAAATTTGTACTTGCCCCAAGATCAAAAAGAGCTTTACCAAACTCGACACTTCCAATTGTACAAGGAACCATGAAAAGCACCGGGATCCAACTTAGGAGACATTGAATGAACAATCGCTCTCACTTGATGAGTGACTTTGATAGTCACAAAATTCATCATCCTATTATTTTTCACAAGATCTTTCATAAACTTTGCATAACTGGCATTTGTTCCAAACCTTCTACTAATGACATATTGATTGAAAGATTCTTCATCATTTGAATTAACTTCTTGAATATATTCTCACTATTTTACTTGGCAAGTCTTTGATTATATGGAGGTGGAGGATTAGGCAATGGTGCCCTTGACTTTTGCACTACTAGCTCTGGTATGTCAATGATGTGTTCCCTAGACGGGTTCACCTCCTATTGAGTCTCTTCCACACTATCATGTATATAAAACCGAACTTCCTCATTTGGTTGAGCAACATTGTTCGGGATCTATTCTTCTTGCATTACATTATCAGCATCAGCAAGTCGCCTTCTACTTGAGGTGGGTACATTCCCGTCTCTTCCACTTCTTGTGATAACCACCATAGCATATCCCATATTGTTACTACCCTTTGGATTTACCACCGTGTCACTTGTTAGTGCACCCTTAGGACAAGAATTTAGAGCTTGAGAGATTTTCCCCATTGAACTTCTAGATTGCGGATTGATGTGTTGTGTGAGGCAAGTTGGTCATCCGAATTGGCATTTTTTTGGTGGGTTGCTCAGTTCTTGATACATTGGGGCCTTTGTAAACCCGACCCCCCGACGACCTTGATTTTTACCCCCAACAACGTTGAATTAGTGAAAAAAATGTTTATTTATTTCTTGTTATTGAGTTTTTAGCCGTATTTCTATAATCCATGCTTAATTATAATTTCGGTATTTATTGTTAGCCCATAGTAAGTGTCGAAGTCGAACCCTCATCACTACTTTTTTGAGGTTAAACTAGATACTTACTGGGTACATGTTGTTTATGTACTCATGCTACACTTCTGCACTAATCGTGCAGGATCTGAGGCAGTGCATCTGGCTATCAGTCCGGCGCGCATCCTTGATTTCTTCGAGACTTAGCGGTGAGCTGCCTTCCGAGCCCGTTCTGCAGTACCCGAAGTCTTCCTTTTGTTTTTACTTTCTGTCTATTTCACTTCAGACAGTAGTGTAGTATTTTTGTATATTCTACTAGTAGCTCATACACGTGTGACACCTGGTCTTGGAGATCATGCTAGTAGACACATGGTGATTTTTGGATATTTCCTCATCTCATTTGCTCTTAAAATTATTTATCTCTCATTTTATTTAAACTTTTATTTCCTATTTATGCACTAAATAAAAATCAGTTATTTTTAAAATGTTAAAAGAAACAATCACATGGTTAGTTCACTGTTGGCTTGCCTAGCGGTAACGTTGGGCGCCATCATGGCCTATAGGAGGAATTGGGTCGTGACAACATGGTATCAGAGCACTAGGTTCACGTAGGTCTCACAAGTTATGAGCATGCCTAATAGAGTTTTGCGGATCGGTGCGAAGACGTACGTACTTATCTTCGAGAGGCTATAAGGTGTTAGGAAACTACTCTTTCTTCATATCCTATCGTGCAGTTGATGCTATACTAAGTATCTTTCTCTTATTCTCTCATAGATGGTGAGAACGCTCATGGTGGATGTTCCAGACCCGGGAGGAGCTGCTCCCCATGTTGCTAGAGGCCAAGGCAGAGGTTGGGGGAGGGCACCGGCCCGAGGTAGGAGACGAGGATGTCCCAGAGTTGCCCCAGCCATGCCACCAATGGATCCAGTAGAGGATCCCATTATTGAGGAGCAGGGCGAGGTACCTGCAGCAGAGCCAGCCCCGGTAGATTTCATTTCAGCACCGGGCTTCCAGGAGGTCATGGGTCGTATGCTACGGTTCATGGATACTATGAGCCATGTCGGTTCATTTCCAATAGACCTAGCCACATCTCACGCTAGAGGGGGAGCACAGACCCTTACTGCTTAGGCACCTGGGCATGCAGCTGCTGTATATCAGACCCCAGGCACACTACCCGTGGGCGGAGCCCAGCCAGTGGCAGCAGTCGTACCTGAGCCCAGACCAGCTGCGGCCGGCGAGCCGCAGAAGCTATTGGACAGATGGACTAGGCTACACCATCCTGTCTTCGGAGGTGAGCGACATGAGGATCCTCCAGGACTTCATTGATCGGTGCAGAAACAAACTGCACAACAAGAGGATATTAGAGACCCACGGGGTGGATTTTACTACTTTCCAGCTGAAGGGCAGGGCCCGTAGATGGTGGCAGTCTCATCTTCTTGGCAGACCAGTAGAATCTTATCCCTTTACTTAGGATCAGTTTACACGCCTTTTCTTGGGTAGGTATATTCCACCCTCCCAGAGGGAAGAGTTGCAGTTTCAGTTTGAGCAGCTCCAGCAGGGTCAGATGTCAGTGACCGATTATGAGGCGAGATTCTCTGAGTTGTCTCGCTATGCACTTATGATACTTTCTACTGAGGCAGAGAGAGTAAGGAGGTTTGTTGTGGGGTTGCACTCTGGTATTCAGGCAACTATGGCCCAAGCGGTTGCGATGGGGACGTCTTACAAGCTAATTATGGAGATAGCTCGGAGGATTGAGGGTTATTGTCAGCGGGGCCGAGAGCATAAGCTGTAGGACAAGCGATTTCATTATTCTGGAGGGTTCAGTGGTGCTCCATCTGAGGGCAGAGGTCAGTTTGGGAGGGGTCAACCTAGCAGGCCCACATATCCAGCATTGCTGCCTCCTCGGGGTGCTCCAGTTCGACTTTATTTCAGCACCATGCCAAAGAGTTTCTACCGCCCACCAGCTATTTAGGGTTCTTCTAGTGGGTATTCAGGCCATCATGGTCAGACTTCATGTCAGCAGTCCTTCATACCGAGAGGTTGTTACGAGTGCGGGGACTTCAGCCACGTGCAGAGGTTTTGCCCCAGGCTTCGGGGCAAGTCAGTACAGCAGGATTCTCAACCTATGATTACAGCACCAGTAGTTACACCAGCCGTCCGACCGCCCAGAGGAGGAGGGAAGGTGGGTAGGGGCCATCCTAGAGGTGGAGGTCAGGCAGGTAGAGGCTAGTCAGGTGGTGCTCCAGCTAGATTCTATACTTTCCCGGCCAGACCAGATACAGTGGCCTCAGATGCAGTGATCACAGGTATTATTTTTGTTTGCGGTAGGGATGCTTCTGCATTATTTTATCCAGGGTCTACCTATTCATATGTGTCATCTCTGTTTGTTCATTTCCTGGATGTTCCTCGTGAGTCCTTGGGTACTCATATTTATGTGTCCACTCCAGTGGACGATTATGTTATTGTGGATCGGGTCTATCAGTCCTATATTGTTACATTCTGTGGTTATGAGACTAGGGTGGATCTTCTGCTGCTTGATTTGACCGACTTTGAGTTCATCCTGGGCATGGACTGGTTATCTACATATCACTCCATCCTTGATTGTCATGCCAAGATGGTTACCTTGGCGATACCAGTGTTGCCTAGATTGGAGTAGAAGGGTTTGTCTGTCAGCACACCTAGTCGGATCATCTCTTTTATGAAGGCTCGACACATGGTCGAGAAGCTTTATTTGTCTTATCTAGCTTATGTTCGGTACACTACAGCAGAGACTCCGGCGATCGATTTAGTACCTGTAGTCCGGGAGTTCTTCGATGTGTTTCCTTCTGATCTTCCAGGCATGCCACCAGATCATGATATCGATTTCTGCATTGATTTGGCTCCAGTTACCCAGCCTATAGCTATCCTTCCGTACAGTATGGCTCCGAAAGAGTTGAAGGAGTTGAAGGAACAGCTCGAGGAGTTGCTAGCAAATGGGTTCGTCAGGCCAAGTGTATCACCTTGGGATGCACCAGTGTTATTTGTGAAGAAGAAAGATGGGACTATGTGGATGTGCATTGATTACCGCCAGTTGAACAAAGTTACCATTAAGAACACGTACCCGTTGCCGCAGATTGACGATTTGTTTGACCAGTTACAGGGTGTTAGGGTGTTCTCTAAGATCGACTTGAGATCGGAATAAAATCAGTTGAAGATTCGGGATTCGAATGTTCTGAAGACCGCTTTCCAGACTAGATATGGCCATTATGAGTTTCTAGTGATGTCCTTTAGTTTGACTAACGCACCAGCGGCATTTATGGATTTGATAAATATGGTGTTCATGCCATACATTGATTCATCTATCATTATCTTCAATGATGACATTTTGATCTACTCGCGCAGCATGGAGGAGCACGAGCAGCATTTGAGAGTGGTGCTTCAGACCTTACGGGAATAGAAGCTATATGCTAAGTTCTCCAAGTGTGAGTTTTGGCTAGATTTTGTAGAATTTTTGGGGCATGTTGTATCATACGAGGGTATTAAGGTGGATCCCAAGAAGATTAAGACAGTTCAGAGTTGGCCTCGTCCTACAACGGCGACTGAGATCAGGAGCTTCTTGGGGTTAGCAGGTTATTATCGCCAGTTTGTGGAGGGCTTCTCATCTATTACAGCACCTTTGACTAGATTGACCCAGAAGTGTGCTCCGTACCGTTAGTCCGATGATTATGAGGTGAGCTTTCAGAAGCTCAAGACAGCTTTGACTACGGCACCAGTTCTTGTGTTGCCCTCCGGTTCGGGGATGTATACTATGTATTGCGATGCTTCACATGTTGGTTTGGGTTGTGTATTGATGCACGAGGGGCGGGTTATTGCATATGTTTCACGTCAACTGAAGCCCCATGAGAAGAATTACCATGTACATGATTTGGAGTTGGCCACGATTGTTCATGCTCTTAAGATCTAGAGGCATTATCTTTATGGAGTATCCTGTAAGGTTTACACTGATCATCATAGCTTGCAGCATTTGTTCAAGCAGAGGGATCTCAATTTGAGGCAGCGCATGTGGCTTGAGTTACTGAAGGATTATAATATCACCATTCTTTATCATCTAGGAAAGGCGAATGTAGTTGCGGATTCCTTGAGCAGAAAGGCGGAGAGTATGGGTAGCTTGGCATTCATTTCAGTAGAGGAGAGGCCCTTAGCTTTAGACATTCAGTCCTTGGATAACAGACTTATGAGGTTGGATATTTCAGAGCCCAGCCGAGTTTTTGCATGCATCGTTGCCCAGTCTTCACTATTGAAGCAGATCAAGGCTCGACAGTTTGATGATCCGTACTTGTTGGTTCTCAGAGAGACGGTACTACATGGTGGTGCCAAGGAGGTTACTATCGGCGAGGATGGTGTTCTCTGACTCCAGGGTCTCCTATAAGCTCCTAATGTCGATGGCTTGAGGGAGAAAATTCTAGAGGAGGCACATAGTTCTCGGTATTCTATTCATCCAGGTGCTACGAAGATGTATCGCGACCTGAGGCAGCATTATTGGTGGTGGCAGATGAAGAAGTACATAGTTGAGTATGTTACAAGGTGTCTAAATTGCCAGCAGGTTAAGTATGAGCACCAGAGGCCAGGTGGCCTACTCTAGTAGATGGCTATACCTGAATGGAAGTGGGAGTGTATTACTATGGACTTCGTAGTTGGGTTGCCGCAGACCTTGCGAAAGTTTGATGCAATGTGGGTCATTGTCGATAGGATGACCAAGTCGGCACACTTCATTCCGATTGTGACCATGTATACTTCAAAGAGGTTGTCCCAGATTATATTCAGGAGATAGTTCGGCTACATGGTGTGCATGTTTCCATCATATCAGATAGAGGCCCTCAGTTTACTTCGCATTTCTAGAGGGCAGTACAGAGTGAGTTGGAGACCCGGGTAGAGCTCAGCACATCATTTCATCCACAAACCGACGGGCAGTCAGAGCGGACAGTTCAGAACTTGGAGGAAATGCTCAGAGCGTTTGTGATTGATTTTGGAGGGCAGTGGGATCGATTCTTTCCTTTGGCCGAGTTTTCTTACAACAACAGTTATCAGTCCAGCATCTAGATGTCTCCATTTGAGGCTTTATATGGTCGGCGATGTCGTTCTATCATCAGATGGTTTGAGCCCGACGAGGCTAAATTATATGGTACTGATTTGGTGAAGGATGCCTTGGAAAAGGTAAAGTTGATTCAAGAGCGATTTCGCACAGAAACAGTCCAGACAGAAGAGTTATGCGGATTAGAAGACGCGTGATTTATTATTTATGGTAGACGATAAGGTTCTCTTGAAAGTCTCGCCGATGAAGGGGATCATGAGGTTCGGGAAGAAGGGCAAGTTGAGCCCAAGGTTTATAGGCCAATTTGAGGTGTTGAGACGAGTTGGGGAGGTTGCTTATGAGCTTGCATTACCTCCCAGTCTATCAGGAGTTCATCCGATTTTTCACGTGTTTATGCTTCGGAGGTATCATGACGACAGGTCACATATGTTAGACTTCAGTACGATTCGGTTAGACGAGAGCCTGGGTTATGAGGAGGAGCTGGTTGCCATTGTTGATAGGCAGGTTCGCCAGTTGAGGTCCAAGAGGATTTCTGCGGTAAAGGTTCAGTGGAGGGGCCAACCAGTCGAGGAGGCAACTTGGGAGTCCGAGGAGGACATGCGAAGAGGATATCCACACTTATTCATCACTCCAGGTATGATTCTAGACCCGTTTGAGGACGAACGTTTGTTTAAGAGGTGGATAATGTAATGACCCGACCGGTTGTTTTACTTTCTAGAATCCCGTTCCCCCAAATAAGACTCCTCGTATGTGCTTTTACTGTTTTATGACTTGCGGGGATGGTTAGTTCGGGATTGGGAAGGGTTCGGGTTGAAATCGGAACACTTGGTTCCATGGTTTGGCTTTAAAAGGCTAAGTTTGACTTCGGTCAACGTTTTGAGTAAACGACTTCGGAATCGAGATTTGACGATTCCAATAGATTTGTATGATAAATTTGGACGTGGGCGTATGTTCGGATCGGGTTTTGGATGACCTGGGAGCGTTTCGGCACCTATTAGTGAAAGTTGACTCTTTGAAGGTTTTAAAGTTCTTTAAATTTTGTTTGAAATAGGATTTGGTGTTATCGAGGTCCAATTAGAATTCCGAGACTGGGAATAGTTCTGTATGGTGATTTAAGACTTGCACGCAAAAATTAGTGTCGTTCCGAGTAGTCTAAGGTTGTTTTGGCGCATTCGGAGTAAGTTGGAAGAACTTAAAGTTCATAAGTTGATTCGAATTGGTTTAGGGTATGATTCTTAGTTTTGATGTTGTTTTACGCGTTCCGAGGGTTTGAGCGAGTTAATTTTATGATTTCAAACTTGTTGGTATGTTTGGGCGGGGCCCGGGGGGCCTCGGGTGTCAATCGGACTAGGCACGAACCAAGTTTGGACTTGGAAGAAGAGCTGAAGCACTAGGTTTCTGGTGTAATCGCAACTGCGGAGGGTTAGCCGCAGGTGCGAGCTCGCAGAAGCGAGCCATGGACCACAGAAGCGGCGCAGCCCAGGCTGTCCAGTGTTCGCAGAAACGGCAAGATGACCGCAATGAAAGATCAATTTTAATTTAAAAACATGAGCTTCTCTTGTTTACCAAAAAGGACTCTAGTATTATTTTTATAAGATTTTAGAAACAAATATGCTGAAGTTAGATCAATTTTAATTTATTGTGAAGAAAAGAAATATTAGTTTTAATTTACAAAAAAAAACTCTATTTTTTGTTTACTTTGAAGTTCACGTTTAAGAAGAATAAATTTGAGAGTACATGCGCCTAAAATATATGCTAAGACATGAACTTGTGAATTTCTGAGAAGACGAAAGTAAAATTTTATGTAATTCCAAATTCAAATAATTTTTTTTTGAATTTCTAATGATGTCTAAACGAAATTCGCATCAATTAATCATTTTTCATATATAAGCATAAACGAACAAAAGCTACTAATAAATATAATCTAACCTTGAGATATTTATGTTAAACTCATAAATATTGCTAAATATTCTATTATTTTTTCTCATTTAAGTACTCTTTTTTTTACTTTATATCACCTAACTGCGCTTAGAGAAAATAATATTTTCTCAATAGGACTTTACTTACTTTCTCCATAGAAAAATATTTAATTGTATTTTGATGTTTTTTTCAAATTTTATAAAACAAAACTAATTCTTCATGAATTACCAAAACATTACTTTTCCAGTCAAATCACTTTAATTTGAAATGAGTTAATAGCTAATTTTCAAGTCTATATGTTAAGATTATAGCAACGATCTTCTACAATAAATTGTATGGTTTATACAGTATAGGCCTTCAGTGAAAAAGTTAAGGGTCTAATGTAGAAACTGGCAGGAAAAGTTTGGAGGACTATACTATAGTTAATTCCTACAGGAGCAGATTGATAAATTCATCTGATAGAACCTAACAGTTCTTAAATATTACTCCTCCCTCTCAATTAAAGTGAAAGTGATCAAATTCCAAGAGTCGAACATATTATATTTTGACTGTAATTATTTCATAAGCCTTTAAAATATTTTAAATTATTAATTATTGTAACTTACAGTATTTTTTACGAGTTTCTAAATATGTAAATTTTATTTCAAATAATAAAAAAAAACTACGTTACGTTACAAATTTCAAATATCAGTTCTTTGAATTAATTGAATGTAATTCTCAAGTTTTAAATAAAGAATACATAAATGAAATACATAAACGGCCCCTCGACCCCTTTAAATTGTCCCCAACAATCAGACTGTCACCTTAACTGAGTTCATTTTCAGTTAGACATTTTAAGTGGCTATTGAGTGTATCAAGTAAATACCGACCTAGTCAGCCAATCAAATAATGACACATGTAATTTTAAATAAAAAAAATTATCACATATAATTGAAAAAACAGGAAAAAACTAAAAACCAATTTCCCTTTTTTTACAAAAAGTTCACAGTCTTCCATGGAAAAGAACAGCTCATCCTCTTCCCCACCCCCATTTTAATTTTCGATTTTTCTCCATTTCTTCTCTCAATATTTTTCTTCTACATGTTCCCAACAAGAGCTTTGCTTTATCTTTAACATAAAGCCTAAAAATTTCCAGTAGGCTTCTCTCATTATTATTACATGTATTTTTCTCCAACTCTGATTTTTAATATAGTGGTTATTAGAAAGGAAATTTTGTCCAAAATTTTGAAGAAAAAGATGAATCAAATTCAAGATCTTGAGAAATAATTCTTAAACGACAACGGTAAACAAGTGTGCAAATCACTTGCAGGTGGCGGCGATGGAAATTGCTGAGACGACGGCGACGGTAGTGACGGCAGCGGCGGCAGCAGCCGGAGGACTGACTGGACGGAAAGAATAGGAAACGAAAAGAGAAACCCAATAGATCTTCAATATCTATTTTGTTTTCTTTGAATCTGTCTCATCTGGGTTTCTTCACCAATTAAGCAAAATATTCTCCAATTTCAATACAAATTGGAGGTTTAACAAATGGGCGGCATGATGAACTCGGACAAAAATCACTTGTTTTTCGCTGATTATTGCTAGTCAACCTTGGGCTTTGCTAAGGAAGGTTTGTTGGTTGTACTGAAATTTTTGGGGGAGAAGTGGAAATAATTTCGAAGAAAAAATAAATATGGTGTGGGCCCCACTTAAAAATAATTTAAACTGAAAATTAAAAAAAAACTGTAATAGAAGTCCTCACGCGCTCAATTTTAATTGAGACACAACTGAATTGCCGTGTCAGCGCGAGGTGTTTACAAGGCACGCTTAATAGCCACTTAAAGTGTCTAACTGAAAATGAATTCAGTTAAGGTGGTGCGACAACTTAAACAGGTTCTTTATGTATTTCGCCATTCAAAAATGAAAGAAATCATGTTGTACAAAGTATAAGAGCAAGAAAGGTGCTAACGTGTCAATGAAAAAATATTGTTGTCCCGCCATTAAAAAACTATGATCATGGGCCCTCAAAGTACAGTTGTGCCTGGATGTTTCAACGTGCACAGAAAGGCGGGCATCTTTGTGTAGTTGTTGATAACGTCCAAATAATAAGCATTGAGTACAATTCTCTTAAGCAAGCTAACCCTTGTAAATGTCACAAAAAACCCTTAATGTAAACAGGCTGACAGGCATGTTGACGGTGCCTGCTATTCCCTCTTATTAGAAGTAGGAAAACTCACTATCATGAACCCGTTTGTAAAAATTGTTTTGTAAAAACCATAGGGGACAACATTCCCAAAACAAAACAAAAAAAAAGGATTTCTTATACAACACGAACCCCAAACAACAGCTGCAGGCCTAGTGAGATTGAACTCCACAAGTGATGTGATCTGATATTATTCACAAGAAAAATCAACCGAGTAACCTGTGCACATGCACCACCAGCTATCTACACATTCGTGCATGTACTTAAATATTAAAACAACACTAGAAAAGTACCAATCAGAGCTAAACAGGGGGAACAAGCATATTCCTCTCTCCAAACTCTGCAGCAAATTCTTCATCATTTTTGCCCAACATACTTTTCAAGCTGCATTCCATGTTTCTGCCCCTGAGCACCCAAAATCTAGGTTTTATCTTCTTCTCTAACGAGTAGCTGAAATATCTCGGGTATTCAACTACATCACTTAATGGTTTTTCCATTGAGTTCATCAGAAATTCTAGCTTAGGCTTGAGAACTTTGTCTATGCTGTAGCCGAGCAATGGTGAAAACCTGCAGACCATTAGTGCTACTTCCCTCTTCGAAAGCCCAACATGCATCAAGTACGTCATTCTGCTCAAAATGAAAATCAGAAAAGCATCGTCACAACACAAGGTACTATTCTTGCACTAGGAATTTTGTTTGTGTGCTTAGCAAACCAGGCAAATCTGTAAAAGCCTATATTCTGTATGTTATCCAATAACTGTTTGTCTTTTATACGGACTGCAAAATGTAAAACTAGATTGAAATTGCAGCATCGCAAGATGCTGTTATCTACTTCATTTGTTCCAAATTGATAGTACTATTCTGCTCGTTGAGGGTAAACTTGACCCAGTGCAAATTTAATTTGAACTTGGAATAAGTTCTCTTTCTAAAATGAATTTAAAAATTCATATGGATCAATCAATCAACTACATCAAATTCCCAAACAAGTCGGGATCAGCAATATGAACTATAAAAGAATTTAATTATTCATAAACTACAAAAGTTACTTTAACTTGCCTTTTGAAACGCAAGGTTCATTGATGATATGGAACTTATTGATCTTCCTTTACATGGCGGACAGTTCACATGGTTCAGAGGGAATAATGACGAATCAGCATCGAGAATAGACAGATTTTTGGTATCAAGACAGTGGGATGATTCCTTCAAAGCCATCAAACAATGGGTGCTACCTAGGGTAGAGTCGGATCATTGTCCAATATTGGAGAATGAGAAAGAAAAAAGGGGTACTTTAAGTTTGAAAACATGTGGTTTGAACATGCTAATTTCCTGTCCACGGTGGAGAGTTGGTGGAATTCTTATGAGTTCCAAGGTAGACCAAATGTGGTTCTAGCAAAAAAACTCAGAAAGTTAAAAGATGATTTAAAGAAGTGGAACAAAGAAATTTTTGGTCACCTGGGGAGAAGAAAAGAACAGATTTTGCAACAATTGGACAGGAGGGGGCAAAGTGATAATCAGAATAGTAACTTAGAGGAAGAAGTTTCTGATAGAATAGCATTAACTAAGGAATTGCATGATATAGCCAAAGCAGAAGAGATACATTGGAAACAAAATTCCAGATTTCTATGGATCAAGCAGGGGGATAAAAACACTAGATTTTTTCACAAAATAGCAAATTCAAACAGGAGACATAATTGGATAGACAAGGTACAAATTGATGGGGAGTTCACCGAAGATAAGAATATGATTAAAAATCACATCCTTGAATTCTACAAATATCTTTTTTCAGAGAAGGAGAGCTGGAGACCCTCATGGACATGCCCTGAGCTTGCTACAATCAGTGACCAGGAGAAAGAATGGTTGGAGAGACCTTTTGATGAAGCTGAAGTAACAAGAGTTATTAATATGGTGGAAAGGGATAAGGCACCTGGTCCGGATGGTTTTAATATGTGTTTCTTCAAGAAATGTTAGTATATTGTGAAACAAGATGTTCTGAAGACATTTGAAGTGTTTTACAAGGAAGGAGAATTTGTAAAAAGCTTGAATTCAACCTTTATTGCTTTAATTCCAAAGAAGAAAGAAGCTGCCAACATTAAGGAATTCAGACCTATTAGTCTGATTGGGAGCATATACAAGTTGATAGCTAAAGTTCTCACTGAGAGAATGAAGCTTGTAATAAATAAACTGGTATCTGTAAATCAGAATGCTTTTTTGAAGGGTAGGCAAATAGCAGATGCATCACTTTTGGCAAATGAATGCATTGATTACTATTGGAAAAGGAAATTGTCTGGAGTGGTGTTTAAACTAGATTTGGAAAAGGCTTATGATCATGTCAGTTGGACTTGTATATTGAAGATTCTGGAGAAGATGAATTTTGGACGGAGATGGATTCAATGGATAAAATTGTGTTTCCACTGCTAAGTTCTCTATTCTTATCAATGGCAGTCCAATAGGGTATTTTAATTCCCAAAGAGGTTTGAGACAAGGGGACCCGATGTCTCCATATTTGTTCCTTTTAGTAATGGAGGTATTGAGTCAGATGATCAAAACTGCCGTGAGAAGCGGCTGGATAAAAGGCTTTAAAATGGAGGGTCAGTCAGGAAAATGTATAGAAGTCTCTCATAGCCTTTATGCTGATGATACATTGCTAATGTGTGGGGCGGAAAGAGAACAAGTGCTGCATTTGAGAGTGGTTTTGCTGGCTTTTGAAGCAGTAACGGGACTGAAAATCAACCTAGCCAAGAGTTCAATGTTTTCTTTGAATGCCGACAGTAATGTAAATATGCTGGCTGATATAGTGATATTATGGGCTGCAAAGTTGAAAAATTTCCTACCACCTATCTGGGACTGCCGTTAGGTGCATAAATTCAAAAACAAATCTGTATGGAATGGAGTCGCCGAGAAGTGTTTAAAGAAGTTGGCTCCTTGGAAGCAGCAGTACTTATCATTTGGGGGCAGATTGACGTTAGTAAATACTGTCCTTGATGGCATACCAACCTATCTAATGTCCCTGATTCCTATGCCAGTTAGTGTGGAGAAGAAAATTGATAAAATCAGAAGGCAATTCTTATGGGAAGGTAATGAAGAAAGGAGAAAAAATCATTTAGTAAGGTGGAGCGTAGTAAATACTGTCCTTGATGGCATACCAACCTATCTAATGTCTCTGATTCCTATGCCAGTTAGCGTGGAGAAGAAAATTGATAAAATCAGAAGGCAATTCTTATGGGAAGGTAATGAAGAAAGGAGAAAATATCATTTAGTAAGGTGGAGCGTAGTAACAAAACATAAGAAGGAAGGGGGGCTGGGAGTTAGAAATTTAAGAGCCCATAATCAGAGTTAGGTTTGTAAATGGCTATGGAGGTTAAATGACGGGAAAGATGCTCCCTGGAAAGAATTGATAGAGGTGAGATATGGGAAAGAAGGTTTTTGGGCACCTAAGGAAGTAAAGACTCCTTATGGAGTAGCTATTTGGAGACAAATTAGTAATCTCTGGGAGGAATTCTATAAGTATATTGGCTTGACGGTGGGAAACAGGAAAAAGATCAGATTTTGGAAAGATAATTGGGATGACTCTGGTTTGTTGAAAGACCAATTTCCCAACTTGTACAGATTGGCTTACAATCCGGATGTAGTCTTGGCTGATATATTTACCGATACAGGATGGAACTACCAGTTTAGAAGGAATCTCTTTGATAGAGAAATGCAAGAAGCTGATACATTTATACAGAAGATGCAATTAGTAGAATTACTGCCAGATAAAGAGGATGGTTTAACTGGAGAGCTAGTAAAAAAGGAATTTTTACTGTCAGTTCATTTTATAAAATCCTCAATGCTGGTCAGTCAATGCAAGCACAAAAGTGGCCTTGGAAAATAATCTGGAAGACTATAGTCCCAACGAAAGTGGCATGTCTTGGCTGGTTAGTGTCTCATGAAACATGTCCGACTCGTGAAAATCTGACGAGAAGGGGTTGGATTATGTGCAGTAGATGCTACTTGTGTGAAAAGGCTTGTGAAACCGTGGATCATATTTTTGTGCAGTGTGATTTTACTTGGCAGGTATGGACCATGTTCATGGCAAATTTCGGCATCCATTGGTCAATCCCTATGAAGTTCAGGAGTGTGTTGGAGTGCTGGGAATATGCATGTCCAGAACCATCCCTAAAGAAGACCTGGAGAGTTATTCCTCTTAGCATTGCTTGGACTATATGGAATGAAAGAAATAGAAGATGTTTTGATGGCAAAAAGGAGCAGCTGCAATCTGTTAAATACAATTGCTTCCACTATGTGTACTACTGGAGAGATGGAAATGTTGTACTGAATTTACATAACATGCTGGAGATGCTTGATTGCTTAGGGTTTTAATATTCTTCAGCTAGCTTTCTCTATGTAATTTCACAGTATCAGCTTGATACTGTTTTCTGTTTAATAAAACCTTCCATTATCAACCAAAAAAAAAAAAAATTGCCTTTTGAAACGCATGTAAGTATTCATATGGAGGACGAAATAGTTCTCTAAGATTATATTTTAACTCTTGGAAAATGACATAAATCAGCTATTTTCAGACAGTCAAGTTGTTACTTATGTTTTCACATATACCTGCATCTTGAACAACCTAATTATATACCAGAGAATATGATCTTTTACCTTGGAAGTAAAGCTCTGTGGACGTCACATACAAAAAGCTCAGGATATTTCCTGATAATCCTGGGAAGATGATGTCTGGAAACTCCAATACCCATTAGGAAGTTGAGTTTTCTCTTAAGAGTTTTCCCTATGCTCGATGCAAAAATTTCAGGACAGCGACCAAGTATCCTACCAATAACATCATCATCCAGACCTAGATCCCTTAAGAAGCACACTACCTGGAGATAAAGAATTATTATTCCCACGATAAACAGAAAATTATATAACAGGTGCTGAGATAATTATACTACTTGCATTCACTCAAAACAAAGTAAATTCTTCGGTAATCAGCAAAAGAAGATGCTCAAGCACCATAATAAACTTTTACTTTGATAGTTTTATCAAACTATTAACAAGCGATTTCACTCACTTTCTCCATGAAGCTGAAAGCATGCCAAAATCAAGATGTAGAGGAAGAGAATGCATATATCTGAAATACTCACTTATTTGAAATATCAAACTAGAACAAGCAATGCGTATAGCCAGGACAAAGGATTCAGTAAAGATTCATTTACAGCCATGTCATATAGATAAACTTTCAACCAATTGGTAAAAACCCAAGCAAAGAATCACCACATATCAAGATTAAAACATGCAACACCTGGTTTACCTGGATATCAGTAAATGCTTAACCTTCAAGAGATATTAGTTTTATCCCAAATCTTGTATGTGGAAATTAGCTTTTGTATGAGATTAGTAGAGAAGAATTGGGTGGTCTTCATAAAGAGTCATGATTTCATCTCTACCTTTTGTATCCCATCTTGTATGCGAGAACTTTCCTCATTAGTAGAATTAGTTATTTTATCAAAAAATCTGATAAAGGTTGGGTAGTCATATTCTCAAGTTGCCTCCAATTAAGGTGTGAGCTCGACTAATCAGTTACTACTAGAAGGTTACCTAAGTTCAGCTTCCACAGTGATGGTGCTGTTGTAATGAAGCTGCAATGGTCCTTGGGTAGTAATCTTTTACAATTTCAGGGTATTCTATAGGCATGGAAAGATTACTATATCCTTTTCTTCTTCTTAGAAATAAACATATTTTACGGAAACGCTTTTGTTTCAAAAGAAATATTTTAGTGACATAAAGTGGGGATACCACAAAGACAAATACCCCTATAATCTAAAGATCCCCTGTATAAAGACCCGTCAATCATCAATGAAATAGGTAAACATATTTTATTAAAATGCTTTTGTTTCAAAAGTGGGATTCGTCTCGTGTAATTAGTTGACTCTCTCTCTCTCTCTCTCTCTCTCTCTCTCTCTCTCTCTCTCTCTCTACCGCTAACGGTCGCTCCTCCTTCGACTCTTCAACTCTTCTTCACCGCTGCACCTCACCGTCGGCACCGGCGAGCACAGGTAAGATCCCCTCCTTCTCTTTCTTTCCCCTTCTTTCTACCTTTCTCTTTCTTTTCTTTCTCTCTCTCCTCCCTTTCTCTCTTTCCCGTTCTGTTCTTCCCCCCTTGCTGGCCGCCGGTTCCTCTGCTCCCCTCTCTTCTCTATTTCTCTCTCTCTCCCTCGCTCTCTGCATGTGTGTGTGAGAGTTAACAGCGGCGGAGTCTCGGCGAACTTTGACAATTTTCCGGCGGAGATCCAGCCACGCGCCGGCGCGTGTGCTGTTCGGACAGTTTTCCAGCGTGTGGGTTTCCCTCCGGTGGTTGCAGCTTCAGAGCGACCTGAACAGCCTCTCTTTCAGTCAGTTTCGAAGCGGAACAGTCCCTCCGGCCAATCGGGTTCGTTTACCGTCCAGTTGGGTCGTTTTTCACTTCCTCCTCTAGGTGTGGCTGCAGCGTCTTGGCACCCCCGTCTTCAATCCAGGTTTTATCCTTCCGGCTTTAGTATTTGCTGTTTTGTTTGTGCATACTTGCTTGCCTGATCGTTATTATCGATTCTTGTAGTCTACCCGATTTGCCTACCTCTGCTGTCACCTTTATATTAGTTGTAGTTATAGCATAGGCAATCCCTTATCTGTACCTTGCCTTTGCTTTTGTCTGGCTGATTTACCTGTTTGACCTCTAGTTATAGCGCAAGACTTTCTTACGTGTACTTGTATTAGTGCCTTTGAGTATTAGACTATCCTTGTGTTTTGGTCTATTTACTTTATTTCTACTCTCTGCCTATTTTAGTTTATTTCTACTTGCATATGGTGTTCATTGACCTAGAAAAAACCTACGACAAAGTCCCACGGGAGGTTCTATGGAGATGTTTGGAGGTTAGCAGAGTTCACGCAGCATACGTTAGAGTGATATGTACGACGAAGCTAAGACTAGGGTGAGGACTGTAGGAGGAGACTCGGATTATTTCTCGGTGATGATGGGGTTGCATCAGGGATCAGCTCTTAGCTCATTTTTATTTGTTCTTGCGATGGATGTGATGACGCGACACATCCAAGGGGAGGTGCCATGGTGTATGTTATTTGCAGATGACATAGTACTAGTGCTGATTGACGAGACGTGTTGCGGGGTTAACGCTAGGTGGGAGGTGTGGAGACGGACCCTGGAGTCTAAAGGTTTCAAGTTGAGTAAGATGAAAACTGAATACTTGGAGTGCAAGATCAGTGTTGCGATGCAAGAAACATTAGTGGACGTGAAGCTTGATACACAAGTCATTCCCAGGAGAGATATTTAATATCTTGGGTCTGTAATACAAGGTAACAGGGAGATTGACGAGGACGTTACTCATCGTAGCGGAGCGGGATGGACGAAATGGAGGCTCGCATCTGGAGTTTTGTGTGATAGGAATACACCACCAAGACTCAAGGGCAAGTTCTACTGGGTGATAGTTAGACCGACTATGTTGTATGGAGCCGAGTGTTGGTCAGTCAAAAAGTCTCATGTTCAGAAGATGAAAGTAGCAGAAATGAGGATGTTGAGATGGATGTGTGGGTATACTAGGAAAGATAAGATTAGGAATGAAGTTATTAGGGACAAGGTGGGGGTGGCTCCTGTGGAAGACAAGTTACGGCAATCGTGGCTAAGATAGTTCGAGCATGTGAAGAGGAAAGACACGTATGCCCCGGCTAGGAGGTATGAGAGGTTAAGAAGGGTAGAGGGAGGTCAAAGAAGTATTGGGGAAAGGTGATTAGGCAGGACATGACACTACTTTAGCTTACCGAGGATATGACCCTCGACAGGAAGGTGTGAAGGTCGAGAATTAGGGTTGCGGGTTGACATGTAGTCGAAAGTTTCTCCTAGTGTCACCAGCAGTATTAGTACTAGTCTTATATTTTCCTATTCCTAGTTCCTTGTTATTACACGGTGTGTCATTCTTACCGGTAGTATTGGCACTATTCTTGTATTTTCGTATTCCTAGATCTTTGTTATTACATATTGTGTCATTTGCTTCTGTTGTCCTATTACTTTGTTGATGTTATTGTTTGTTTATTGCTCCCTTTTCTATTCTTAAGCTGAGGGTCTACCGGAAACAGCCTCTCTACCTACATAAGGTAGGGTAAGGTCTGCGCACACACTACCCATCTCAGACCCTACTTGTGGGATTTCATTAGGGTTGTTGTTGTCTACTCTTTGCCTTGCCTTTGCTTTGTCGGACCGATTTACTTGCTTGACCTCAAGTTATAGCGAAACACTTTCTTACTTGTACTTGTAGTAGTGCCTTTGAGTTTTAGATATCCTTGTGTTTTAGTCTATTTTAGATTATTTCCACCATCTGCTTGTATTGTGGTAGTGCTAGCTTAGCAGTTCTTGGATTATAGTGGTTGTGGGAAGTAATGGTAGAGTAAGGTCTTGTCCTTGGGCAGGCCGGGGGGCAAGGGTGGTAAGGGAGCCTCTAGGCTGAGGGTAGGGTTCTGGAACATAGGGACATTAACGGGGAAATCTATAGAGTTAGTGAAGATTCGCCAGAAGAGGAAGATCAATGTAGCTTGTGTTCGGGAGACTAGGTGGGTGGGATCTAAGGCACGAGATGTTGATGGGTTTATATTATGGTATTCAAGAAGCGTGAGGGGCAAGTACATGGTAGGTATTTTGGTTGATAAAGATCTCAGAGAGCAAGTGGTAGAGGTTAAGAGAGTGAATGACATGATGATGACTACTAAGCTTGTTGTTAGAGGGCTTACTGTTAACGTTGTTAGTGCCTACGAACCTCAAGCAGGCTTGGACGAGGAGACCAAGAGTCACTTTTGGGAGGACCTTGACGAGGTTGTGTGTGGCATCCCGCACACTGAGAAGCTGCTCATATGAGAAGATTTCAATTGCCACATCGAGATGGCAGCTAAGGGATATGACGACGTGCATGGCGACTTCGATTTCGGGGATAAAAACGAAGGAGGAACTTCGATGTTGGATTTCACTAAAGCGTTTGATTTGGGGATAGCAAACTCGAGTTTTCAGAAGAAGAAGGAAGTGGTCACCGTCCAGAGTACAGTGGCCAAGACCCAAATTAATTACCTACTCTTCAGGAAGTGTGAAGGTTTATGCACAGATTGCAAGGTTATCCCGAGCGAGAATAACATAGGCTCTTAGTTATGGACTTAGAGATCAAAAGCAAGAGGGAAGAAGAGCGCGGCGTATGGTCAACCTTGACTAAGGTCAAAGCTCAGGAGTTGGGGGAGAAGTTGCTGGCAATGGGGGCCCGGATGAGTAGTGGGGATACGAGTGGTATGTGGTCCACGACGGCGAGCTGCATTCGGGAAGATGCTAAAGAGGTGTCAGGGGTCTCAAAGGGCTACTTAGGAAGTCATAAAGGGGACTGGTGGTGAAATGGAGAGGTCCAAGGTAAGGTGAAAGTCAAGAAAGCAGTGTACGTGAAACTGATGGAGAGCAACGACGAGGAGGAGAAGAGGACTAATAGGGAGGGGTATAAGAAGGCGAAGAAGGAGGCGAAGTTAGCGGTTATAGCGGCAAAGACTGCAGCGTTCGAACTTTTGTATGAAGAACTGGGGATCAAAGGCAGGGATAGAAAGCTGTAAAGGCTTGCCAAGGTGAGAGAGGAAGACCAGCGACTTGGACCAAGTGAAGTGCATCAAAGATGAGGACGACAAAGTATTGGTGGCAGAGGCACTTATTAGAAGAAGATGGCAGACTTATTTCATAAACTCTTGAACGAAGAGGGATAGGAACATTGTGCTAGGCGAGTTGGAGCACTCCGAGAGTCGCCGTGATTTTGGGTATTGTAGGCGTATTAAGGTTGAGGAGGTTGAGGGGGCTATGCGCAATATGAGCAGGGATAGAGCGACCGGGCCAGACGAAATCCCCGTGAAGTTTGGAAATACGCGGATAGGGAAGGCTTGGAGTGGCTCACTAGGTTGTTTAATGTCATTTTTGGGACAAAGAAGATGCCTGGGGAGTGTAGGTGGAGTACGATGATTCCGTTGTACAAGAACAAGGGTGACATCCGAAACTGTAACAACTATAGGGGTATTAAGCTGTTAAGCCATACCATGAAAGTTTGGGGAAATATGGTGGAAGCAAGGGTGAGGAAGAGTGTCTATTTTCGAGAACCAGTTTCGATTTATGCCGGGGCGTTCGACTACGGAAGCCATTCACCTCATTAGGAGATAGATGAAGCGGGACCTACATACGATGTTCATTGACCTAGAAAAAGCATATGATAGAGTCCCGAGGGAGGTCCTATGGAGGTGTTTGGAGGCTAAAGGTGTTTCGATAGCATACACTAGAGTGATTAAAGACATATATGATGGAGCTAAGACCAGGGTTAGGACGGTAAGCGAGGACTCAGAACGCTTCCCAGTTGTGATGGGGTTACACCAAGGATCAGCGCTTAGCCCTTTTTTATCTGCCCTGGCGATGGACGTTTGGACACGTCACATTCAAGGGGAAGGTGTCGTGGTGCATGTCATTTGTTGATGACATAGTACTGATTGAGGAGACGCGAGGTAATGTTAATGCGAGACTGGAGGTTTGGAGACACCTTGGAGCCAAAAGGTTTCACGTTAAGCAGAACCAAAATGGAGTACTTGGAGTGCAAGTTCAACGGCGTGTCTCAAGAAGCGGATGTGGATGTGAGGCTTGATTGACAAGTCATCTCGACGAGAGCGAGTTTCAAGTACCTTGGGTCAGTAATCCAAGATAATGGGGAAATTGATGATGATGTCATACATCGTAGCAGGATGGATGAAATGGAGGCTCGCATCCGGTGTTTTGTGCGACAAAAATGTACAACCAAGACTTAAAGGTAAGTATTATAGAGTGATGGTTAGACCGACTATGTTATATGGGGCAGAGTGTTGGGCAATCAAGAAATCCCATGTCCAGAAAATGAAAGTGGCAAAAATAAGAATGCTGAGATGGATGTATAGGCATACCAGAAGAGATAAGATCAGGAATTAAGTTATTCGGGACAAGTGAGAGTGCCCCTCGTGGAGGATAAGATGCGGGAAGTGAGGTTAAGATGGTTCGGGCATGTGAAGCGCAAGGATACAACTGCCCTAGTGAAAAGATGTGAGAGGTTAGCCCTGGAGGATAGGAGGCGAGGAAGAGGTAGACCGAAGAGGTATTGGGCGGAGGTGATTAGGCAGGATATGGCGCAGCTTCAGCTTACCGAGGACATAACCTTTAATAGGAGGGTGTGGAGGTCGAGGATTAAGGTAGAAGTATAGTTGGTAGTGGAGCTTATTTCTTTCCCATACCTGTAGTATTAATATTGCTCTTGTATTTTCTTGTGCTTCGTTCTCTTTTATTACCTGGTATTTCGGTTTCTCATTCTTATTCCTACTCTTGTTCCTTTCGCTTCGGTTGGTCTATGATCGTGTTACTATCTATTAGCTTGTTGTTATTGCTATTAGTTCTGTCTCATTTTCCTTGAGCCGAGGGTCTATCGGAAACAGTCTTTCTACCCTCACAAGGTAGGGGTAAGGTCTGCGTACACTCTAACCTCCCCAGACCCCACTTGTGGGATTACACTGGTTTGTTGTTGTTGCTGCTGCTTTTGTTTCAAAAGAAATATATTTTGCTGACATAAAGTGGGATACCTTAAAGACAAGCAATACCCCAAGAATCTAAAGTTCCCCTGTATAGAGAGCCTTTAATCATCTATATAAGTAGGGATATCTTTTCACTTCAGAAATAACAAAAAAGGAGCCCAAAAAAATTGATGAGAAACAACAAGGAGCAAATTAATGTGGCCTTTTTCCATATATGGAAAACTTTCTCATCTCCACATGTTTAAAGTAAAGACTAACTTACAGTCTACTACTGCAGAACCTAACAAATATGAAGTCAACTCCAAGATCAATATCACTTATGATGGAGCTTCAATCAGGAATGTGATGCTTTTAAAACCAAATAATTGTGCTATCATCTTTTTTTTTTTGGATCACCGAGAAATCTGTCTGGGGCCAACCCTTAAGATCAACCATAGCCTTCGAAACTTGGGGACAATGGACCTGGCCCTCTACCCTTCTCCACTTAAATACTAGGCTTAGTTCGCATGGGGCAGGGCTAACCTGTGACCTAAGTCAGAGGTCCCTCAACCTTTACCACTTGAACTAAGCTATGTGGGCCAAACTGTTTAATCATCTATTATTCAATACAAGATTTGTGAAGATTATTTTTGAAAGGGAAAAGAAGTCTTCACAAATCTTGTATTGTGAAGATTTACTAAAATGAAGATGCTGATGAGGTTGTACAACTACCGTCGCCAAATAATTCGAAAATATCATGTTAAAGCTCCCATGTCAATCAGCACAATCTTGCATACATTTGTACTATTAGTAATTTGTTAGGCAAACACCATCATCTTGACTCTCACCTGATGGAATTCCTGAGGCTTCTGCAGTAGTAGCTGTGGACTTGTAGCAATCACTTTACCCAACTTCTGGTTTCTAATGCCAAAGTTACGGAACTGTTCCACCACCAATTTCAGATTGTTAACTGACAATCCCAAAAGGAGCGGGCAGCTTTTGATTGCCTGAGCTACACTAGTTTTTGGCACCTGCCCAAAACAAAAAATAGCAAAGTGACAACTATATTACGCTTTAACTTACTGGCATATAGTGATGCAGCAGGAGCAGCCCAAAATAGGGTCAAACCTGCTACTTGGCTGAAAATGTGGGTCGCAAAACTGATATGCAGTCTATATATAGTGGTCTTTCACTTATAAACACAGGGTCCGATCTGGAAATTGTGGGTTCTATCAAACCCACTGCTCGTACCATGATCCGCCACTGAATTAGAGACCACAGCTCTAGGCAATTAAATGCAGAGATACAAGGGACTCCTAGAATATTGCAATGACTTTACACATAAAACCCACTAGAATCAACCAGAGACAATTCATAGCAAAAACTAAGTGCTCAAATGAGAAACTTGGCATCATGTGCAAAATAGTATAATCAGGATTAATACCTTTTCATCATCAAAGAAAATCAGGATGTCCTCGTAGTTTTGCAGAATGCTCTTTGAAAGAATCCACGGATATTTCAGCAACATCTGCCCAAAATCTTTGCCCTCCGTACCATCCTAGAAATGAATAGACAACAATCACACCAGCCTAGAAATGAATGCTCCTAGATTGTCCAACTTATTCACATGTAAACAAATGGACTTAGAAAGTATGTAAATTACTTATCAAAAAAAGGAGAGAGAGAGAGAGAGAGAGAGAGAGAGAGAGAGAGAGTATGCAAATTATTTCAGTCCTACAGTAACATTTCTACTAAACTCTAAGACTATGATTCAGTTCTCCTCAGCAGAGTTATGTTCATGTTTGCCCATATCAGTTCAGGCTGAAAACTGTCCCAAAATAACTGGGCAAATTGATAATATTCTTTCAAAATCATCTACAAGTACATCCTTACCAACACGCTTCGGTGCAGAACTTCCACAGAGAGCGAGAGAGAGAGAGAGAGAGAGAGATCTAAATGACCTTTGTCTGTCATACTAGTAATATTAAGAGCAGTCCATCGAACATATTACAATCACATTTATGTGATAACTGAGTCATCAAACTTGCACGTGTTGGAGCAATGTACAGAAGGAAAACTATTAAGATCAAATATTAATGAATAAGCTGATACCTTAAGGATTGCCTGCAATCTTGGTCTAACATCCTTTTCAATGTCATAGAAAATAATAGGCGGAAACAAAAGGAAAATTTGTCTCTTACATCCTTCCGCCACTCCAATATCATCAAGAAATTCCATCAGACGCTTCATATGACTCTCCTTAGGTAGCAATAGAAGTCGTGGAAATGATTCAATAAGATGTCGGAAAGATGCATCTTGAGAACCTAACAAATGCAAACCTCCGCGCCTTGCTTGAATCTAAAAAACAAGTACAATACCATTATGCAGTTTCTAGCAGGAAGTATTATTCTGACTCGTTTTAGTTGACTTAAATGACTATGGTGGAGAGTGAGAGAATGATTAAATGTTAGAGTAATATGTTAAGATTAGTTGGAACTTGGTGAATTGTAGAGAAGCAGTCATATAAAGGGGCTACGATTATATAAAGTAGTGGTTGACCATAAGTAACTTCAAGGACCTGCAGATGAGAAACTTTGCGATTTAGGAAAAATAGTCATTAAAAGGGAGAATATGAGGGATGATATAGATGTAATAGATTTTAGCGCCACAAACTTTACGGTAGGTGCAGCTCAATAAAGTGAACAGAAATCAGTACCACAAATGTCAGGACAGGCACAGTAAAATAAGCTTCATCAATCATCCTGATTCAAAGAGGCAACTGACCTTCTCAAAAAATGACAAGGTCTGCTGGACATCCTCATCAATACTGATGGACAGGTGCAGCATCATTTGCCGGGCATTTCTAGCAATAAGTCCTCCATCATCACTGTTTGCGAAGAATATTTCCTTCACATACTTAACCTGTGAGCAAGCGGAAGAGGGATCAGGACAGGTAAGAAAGAACTAAAAAAGGGTCCAAACGTCTTATCTGAAGAAAGAGACGAATTTATGCCCACTCGCGAGCCTTTTTAACTGACTTAACCATGGCTTGAATGGAACTTATAAAGGCAATTTAAATATTTTCATCAATAACTACATGCCTTAGCAATTTTTGAAAGCATTCCATCGAGTATATCACTTTCTTATCTATCCAAACAAAATCAAGAGTTTTCATTCTCCTGTGATATGGTCAATGTACAGAGATGACCATGATCCATGATTTTCCCACTGAGCTCAAGAGATTGTCATAGAATGACACAACACTAGGAAAGATGAATAGCATATCAACTTTTGACATTATTAAAAAGGCTTCTGCTAATTAATATTACATGTACTATTCCGATTAAACAAAAGAAAAACAGGAAAGAGCAGTGCAGGATAGTAAGGAAAACAAAATAAAGTGAGCTAAAATGGAAATTCGCACCAAGCAACTGTCAACCAAGATTTTGAATTCTTTTTTTTAAATGAAGAAAGAAAAACAAAGCACCTCCATCATAGAAATAAACCAATAATTCCACATATATGCACTCTACAGTAGTTGTATTACTAACCTTATTGATAAGGATAGGTAGAGAATTAGAGGAAAGATAGCGAGCTAAGTGGGTCGCCGAAGAGAGAGTGAGGCCAATGCTCTCCAAGAAGGGAAGCATGCCCTTATCACCTTTTTGCTTTGCCATCATGTAGACCTTCCTCTTGAAAGATGACAGTGGGCGTGTAAAATATGGTTTTTCTTCATCAACGTTAGCAGTGCTCCAGGAATTCCATAAGGAAAACTCATCAAGGTCACGCACGCTATCTACCAACATGCTAACGTACTTAGGTGAGTTGAGGGCTATTTCCACGGACTCCTCCTTAGAAACGCCAAGTTCTTCAAGATAATAGCTGACTGCCTCCCTAGCTTCAGCGACTCCTCCTCCTTCACATTCTTCCCCGTCTTCTGTTCCGTTACCGTTAGAAGAGGAAGACCTAGCAGCTGCCAGCGGTACAAGTGCTGGCGCAAAACTCAACTTGCGGCAGTGGAGATGACAGACTTGCTCTGGGCGTATAATAAATTTAGAATAGAAGAAATAGGTATTGCAATGGCAAGGGAAAGGGTGAGAATTTGAGTTGGGAACGGCGAACGCCAAATAATTTCCAAGGCAATTTGAAGGCATTTTTAGTGGAAGACAGGCGCAACTCGCATCCTAATTTGTAAACCCTTCCGACAAAATTCCTCCTTGCACTCGTCTTATCATTGTCTCGACCCTCCAGGAGTAAAACTCTCGTTTGTAAAGCAGCTCCTCGCCCCAATTCTCTGTTTTTCTTTCTTTCATTTGCGATGTGTTTAAGAGAATCCAAGAAATGGGATAAAGCAATTTTCTCTTTCAAGAAAGGTAAAAGGTCCAAATTTACCTTTGCCGAAATGGTTTAACTTTGTCCTCTGTTAATAATTAGATTAGAATCAAATACAAAGAGAATAAGAAAATAGAAATAAAAAGAATGAAATTTCTTTACTACCATGGAAGAAATTTTCTAGTGGGTTTTTTTGTTGTTGTCGTCGTCTATAAGAGGGAGGGAGGGGAGCCTACTAAAAAGGGGAGATGGGTTAAATTTTTCCCACGTGGGCCATAAGGGTGTATATATATATATATATATATATATGCTAGTTTTATAATAGTTGATATCAACTATTAATGGAGGGCAAAGTTAAATAATTTTGCATAGTTCAGATGTAAGTTTGGACCTTTTCCCTTAAGAAATTATAAGTAGTTTTCAATTGTTTAACCAAGCCAAATCAACCTTTAACCCATTTGAATTTATTTTATGATTTTATAAATTAATACCATTCTCTTTTTTATCCTCTTTTTCGTAAAAATATGCCAATTAAAGTAAGGAGTTTCTCCGGACAGCAAAGGGTTGAGTCAACTTTTTAGTCAAATGAGCATCTTTCCCATCTTTTCTTGAGGCTGTTCCTAAACTAACCGACCTTACAAAATAATATTGGAACTTTTAATTAATGACATAGCATCATAATTGGTCCAAAGTGTTGATGGTTGAACATTTACCTTCTAACTCGTGTCTCGACTTCTCTCCTTAACTGGTGTAATGTTCTTTCGATAAAAATAAATTTGGGCCATCACTAACCAAAAGTTTTAGCTCACAACAAAAGAAAAAAGGAGAAGATAGATCAAGTTAGTAGTAACCGTGAGAAAAACAAAACTACAAATAGCATATAGGTTTTGCCTCATTGCAGCAGCGACACTAATAATTGACGAGTATTATAACAGTGTATAAAACAAGAGCTCGTGTTAGTCAACAATTAGATGATAGTTATCCCATACGGATTCGGTTTTGATGAGGGCAAAATCGGTGTATAAAACCTAAAGCTCACTAGCCAAATATAGCATACTTTATGTATCGTCTCCACGTGAATTAAATTTAAACATTGTTCTAGTAATTTCTGGCTTTACGTTATTCAGGATGAATAGATCAGATTGAATTTTTCTTATAATTTTATCGTATTACTCCTTTCGTTTCAATTTATGTGAACCTATTTTATTTTTAGTCCGTGCCAAAAAGAATGACCAATTTCCTTATTTTGAAATAATTTACATTTATGTAATGATTTATAGCCACACAAAATATATGTGTCTCATTTTACACCACAACTTCAAAAGTCTTTTCTCTTTTCTTAAACCATGTGCCCAGTCAAATGGGTTCACATAAATTGAAACGGATGAAATAGTTTTTTTATTCATTCATGCGCTTAATTATTTGATTGCTTGATCTCCAGTTGAATAATATCTACGAATCTAGGATTGAACTCGCAAGTGAGAATTCTAGATTGCACATATGATTAAGTAGAACAAGTTCTTGAACATGGGCATCGGGGAACAAATTCGCGGTTAGGATAGGAATATACCTAATCGTCTTGTTTGGTTACTATACAGGAATTATTAATATGTTCTTGTCAGTTCTAATTCCATGGGAATACAGGCATTAGATTAGCTTGAATAGGCGAGTAGTACTTCGAGAGAATGCTACTATTGTTCTGATGGTAGGCTAGAAGTATCAATTTTTTGCTACATTGCGCCTATTATTTGCTACTCTTTAATTGTGTTTGAGCTAAATTGTGAGTAATCTATACTCATTATATATGGTATGTTGTGTAGGTTGTGATTTCGAGCTAAAACATATTTTTGGAGCTAAAAGTTTAAAAGAGAACTTTGACGTCTGATTAAAAGTTTGAGAATTAAAATCTGGATCGAGTTCGGGGTCGAGAATCGAGTGTACATATGAAAAATAAAAGAAAATCGCTAATGATGTGAGCGTGGCTGTGATTAAATGCATTTGAATTTGTAACACTTTGTAAATTCCGATTAGGTATGGATGTGTTAAATGAGTATTAATGTGATATTTTAAACATGTGAAGTCCTATTGGGATGATTATGGATGGAAATAGTTATTTTGAAATCAAGACGGAGAGTGAGGTGCATAAGATTCGATAACATCGACTAAGTTGTAGATCTTTGAAATACCTTTCCAATAATATATTATGGAGCCCAAACGAATCTCTGTGAAAAAGGTTATGCACATTTTACTGAACAATGTGCAGTCTGTGCGCCCAGATGCGCGCTCAGCTGTAACGTGCGCGGCAGCGCACTTATGGCATTGCCACTGCCTTGCTGCACGTTCAGGTGCACAGTTGGGCCTTCAGCTGCATGGACGCGCACCTAGAGGGGCGTTTTAAAAGTCCTACATCGTTTCCCACACCCAAAAATACAAAAATTTGCTCTAGAAAGGGAAGTTCTCAAGAACCCAACTTCCTCCAAGGTCCCTCCATCATCCAAGGTAAGTTCTAATGATGAGTCTAAGTTAATTTCAATTCTCTAATACTTTATTAACATGGGTAAACCCTTTAAATCATTAGATATTCGGTTGAGACATCATTGTTGAGAAAAAAATCCTAAAACTCGAATTCAAGAGGATTGAACGCCAAAAAGGTAATATCTTCACCCTCTATGTAAGGACCCGTAAAAATTTAAACCAAAAAAAAAAAAAAAACTTGGGGTTTAGTGGTGCCAAGTTAGATTCCTGAGTTATTATAGTAGAAAATTCTTCGCGGCGAACTTGCTCGTTGAGGTTCAGACATTTTGGATTGAACAGTACCCTACGGACTGAGAGGAAAATATTTCACAGAAGAACGCATTTTTGCGGACCATTATGTTGCCGCATAATCACTCTGTGGACCGCATAATGACCGCAGAGTGAAGCAGTAAGTTTGGCCAACTTGAGGTCATTTTTGCAGTCGATTATGCGACCGCATAATTGATATGCGGACCGCATATCGATCGCATAATCCCTCTTGAGTTTTTGCGGAGGGAGTTCTGCGGTGTATTATGCGACCGCAGAACGAGTATGCGGACCGCATACTGGTCGCATACCTAGGCCGTAAGTTTAGGCCCATGAGGGCCATTTATGCGGTTACTTTGCGGATCGCATAACCATTATGCGGTCGCATATGCGACCGCAGACCTGTGTCGGGGCACCATTTTTCTTAATTTTAAACCCGACCCTCATTCCGTTAAAACACCCCATTTAGTCTATTTTGAGCTCATTTCTGATATTTCTAGTGAGAGAGAGAGAGAGGGTTCTAGAGGGAGGAACTAATTTTCATCAATCAATCTTCATCCATCACTCAAAGCTTGGAAATACTCAAGTAGAGCACTCAATTTCTTCATCCAAAAAGGTAAGACCTCATCACCCCAGCTCTTAATTTTAAACATAGCTATAATGGGGTATTAATAAGATGGTCCATGGGTATGAGGGTTGTTTATCTTGCATGCATGTGTGGTAAAAAGAGTGTGGAAAAGGGAACTAGAACCATGAATGTTTTCCTAAATTTGGGTTCAATTTGTATATTACAAAAATAGATTGAGGTTGCTAAGGGTTCCGGATAATTGTAGAGTCTAAAGAAGCGTAATTGAGGTATGTATGGCTAACTCTCTTCTTCTTAGAATCGAACTCCTGGTGTCCGAATAATTGGTGTAAGTTCCAACCTGAATATACTAGAATTGTTTGCCTTAGTGCGTTTGATTGAAAGATTCATGTTCCCTCATTGTTTTAGATGGTTACCATGTCATCATGCTATTTGAGAATGTAATTATGATTTTCCAAGCTCCTTCCCTTATGTGTGAAATGCCTTATATGATGGTACTTATCGACATGAATGATGATGTTATTCGAACAAATAAAAAGGGGAAAGATTTGAATTGTAAAATGTGCCCAAGTGCCAAGAACTACTTAATAAATGAGGCTGTTTGTGCCATGTAATGGAGATGGGAAAGAAATGTGAATTGAGTGGATAATTAAAAGAGGTTATGTCTCAAGTGAGATGGCTTAGCCGATCGGGCCGAGATCGGATGCCATGCTGTACACATGGTGGCATTTATGTTGGAATTATTGATTCACATTGTGGATAAGGATATGTCTCACTTGGGATGGCTTAGCCGGTCGGGCCGAGACCAGACTCCGTGTAAAAACATGGTGGCATTGTGAGTTATGGCTTGGCACTAAAGATTATTAACCTAAAAAGATGAAAAGATTGAATTGGGAATTGTGTAATCCTTATTTGGTGTTTTCTTGTATTTTCATGAAGTACTTATTGATTATTGTGATTGTCTTCTCTTTGTTTCACTGTTCATTCTACTGAGATTGGTGTTTGCCTTACATACTAGTACTATTCGACAGTACTAACGTCCCTTTTGTCGGGGGCGCTACATCTTTGAATGGATGTAGGTGGTTCCATCACAGATAGTGCCGATCGCAGATAGTGGTGCTCTTTTTCTCTCCTCACAGCAGTTTTGGTGAGCCCCATTTCTCCTAGGGGTCATGTAGTCCTTCTTTTGTATAAGTTTTCACATTTTGAGGTATAGCCGGGGCCTTGTTGCCGGCATTGTCATGTTGCTCTTTTGTATCCTTAGAGGCTCCGTAGACGTTTTTGTGGGTCATGTATGTATGTTGGGGCGGTCGTTAGATCGAGTTGTATTTTGGAAACTTAACTATGGCATAATGCATATAATGGGGAAAAAATGAACTAGCAATGTTTATATATTTATATAACTGATCTTTCCCCTATTTTGCAAATGGTGACGCATTCCCTTTTTGGATCATGAATGAGTCGGGCAGGAAATATTTACTAGGCTTGCTCGACCGGGTTCACTCGGTTGAGCGCCGGTCGTGCTCCCCGAAGTTGGGGCGTGACACTCTAATTGATTATAGAATTGGAATAATGACAGTAGACTCTAAGTTCATGAGATATGAATTTATGGTTTTGATAGAAAAGTATGAACGGTTATAGGTTTGGGTTGTTAATTGTTGATTATTGATTAAGGGTATTGTTTATCTTATGGGTGATAAAAAATGATAGTGATTATAACAATTTGAGATTTTAGAATTATCTAGGAGCAAGAGAATGGGTTGTTGGGTATAGAAACACTATTACTAAGGACTATGAAGTTTTATGCCCACCAAGTGTTTGATAAAATGTCCTAAGTGACCAAAACATGAGCATTAATGCTAATATTGGTTCCTCTTGATATGTATTGCCATTGATTATCGTAGAAAGAGGCGACGAACATTGTGATAAGTTTAAAAAGGCCAAAGTCAAGGTATGTGAGGTTAAATATCTATGTTTGGGAATGTTAATGATTCTTCCTACACTACGTTTCTTTTACAACGTTACTAATTGCCTCAAAAATATAGTTAAGCTTAGTTCCTTGAATAGTTGCAGAATTTCTATTCTCTAGCTTCGTAATTCATTCATGACTTTCATTTTGAATGTTGTGAGCTCAGTGCGTAATCAATATAGACTTGTGTTTGATGCCCATGAGTCTTAGTCTAGATTACTCAGCATGTCATAAACAGTTGAAGCTTTAGTTCTCATAATCAGTTCATGAATACATGTCTCAGTCTGGTCTTATTCAGCAATCCAGTATCACGTAACCCAGTATGATTCAGTATTCCAGCATCATGTATTACGGTATGATTCTTAGTTCCTGAATTTAAATCCCTGAATATTGAACACTTGTATTTGGGCCCGAGGCTACAGTTTATGCTTTATATATCTTTGGGCTTGAGGCCGCAGTTATGTATACATATACTTGGGCCCGAGGCCGCAGCTTGTGCACATATATATTGGGCCTGAGGCAATAGTTTATTTATTCAGATAAATAGGTGGTTCATCATTCAGAAGAGGGAGTATTTATATCCGTACTTCCTTGTTTAGTTATCAGTTCAGTTTTAGTATTTACAGTTCTTTCTTTCAATTATTTTACATACCAGTGCAATTCAAATGTATTGATGTCCCTTTTGCCCGGGGCATACATCTCATGATGCATGTAATGATTTACAGGTTGACGATTCAGAGCGCTAGGATTCTCGTACTACCTATTTGGTGAGCCCTAGTTCTTTCGGGGCATTATCATTACTATACAGTCTTTTCGTATTTGTAGACTAGAGTAACCTTGACTAGAGTAACAGTCAGACAGAGTCGCATATTTTCATTTTAAGCGATGTTGGCTACAAATTCCAGACGTATCGAATGCCCAAGCGACAAGTAGGGGAAACCCAAGGTCCTAAAGAGGATGATTGCCCATTGGGGTACAATTATGGAGTACATGTTGGTAATAAAATGAGACTTGAAAGGATGTAATGTATAGTAGTACAAATTAGAGCATAACCTTATCAGAAAGTAAAAAAAACATTTATCATGTTTTATGTTTATTAGTTTACCTCAGTTACCAATTATACAGTCTTTCAGTTAGCAGGTTTATGGTTATTCAGTATGCTAGTATTCAGTTATTTAGTTAACAGATCTCCAATTTTCAGTGTATCTAAATTCTGGTGACTTGTGAGTATACAGTGATGCTTATGGGTGATAAAAGAAAATGAAGTAATTTATCAGATGATGGTATACTCTAAAGGACAAATTTGTGTATGATAGTGTATCCGTATGTGTTTTACCTCACAAAACAATTTTTAAATTTTTGGAAATACAGCCACATGTTGTATGATGATAGTTCAGATGTTAGACCCCATGCTGTAACAGGTTAAGAATTTAAGCACAACAGGCATAGAATTGATCACTATAGTTTTGGACAGAAAGGAGCCTAAGGGCAAAATAACTAAGAAGATATGATGTACAAAATGAGAACTAAGAGTAGCGGATATTGAATTTTAGGGAATGATTTTAAGTTGTTTAGGTTTATTCAAATCAAAACTAGAAAGTACCAAGTTAGTAAATTACTATAAAAAGCAGGTATTATTGTGATATAAAAGATATGACAGTTTTCCCTTAGGTTATGTGACTAAGTATTTATCCTGTATGTTTATAGTCTGATATGATTTTGAAGTGTATAGAAAGTTTGGAGTCAGATATAATTTCGTTTAAGACAGATGAAATTTCCCTAAGTGTGACCCATGTACATAGTTTAAAAAGAATAAAATAGTATGCGACCGTAGAATAGGGTCGTATGGTGAGGGAAGTTAGGAATAACCTTATGCTTCACTTTAGTTATTCAAAGCAGAACAAGAAAACATAATGCTAGCAGGTGGTTAGTAAAAGAATAGTAAGTAAGTTTTGAGTAGATACAGTGAATTAGAAATTTCAGTGGAGCTAGTAGAGGTACGATTTGATTTACTTAGCCAAGTTAACACTAGTCAGTGGGTAATAGTTTGAAATACCGAATGCATGTTAGAACCAAAAGAGTTTAAATTAAATCCGAAGTACAGTGATAATGGAAAAAAATCATCTAGGCAGTAAGAGAGCAAGCTACAGAAGAATAGCCTTTAAGAGTTATCGAAAAATGAGGTTTCCCAAGATTGATAGCGTGAGCAGAGTTAAATCATTAAGATTAGGTATGATAGTTGTGAATACATTAGCTTTCCATTTATGTAAGTAATTTAGTTTTTCCTAGTAAGAAAGATTGCGCAGAAGTAAGTCGGAATATAAGTCGTCATTGACAAAAAGTGCAAAGAATTGCAGAAGATAAGAAAAGTTGTTCGGATCCCGACAAAAGAGAAGGATCTGCAAGTACAAGACCTTAACCTTTAGTCTAAGGGGGAGATGTGAAAATCCTCAATAAGTCTAGATGAAGATTTGAAACACGCAAAGTTCGTATGGGATATAACAACTATAAAATCATGCCCAGTTATGTATCAAGAGAGTAGTGCCATTGCACAAGACTCTAATCTTCGGAGTACTGGTCATAGACTTAGCTCACAACAATACTATAAGTGTTTTCAGGAAGTACCTTAAAAAGATAATCAAGTATGGGGAGTATAGCTCATGATTGAGGCAGAAAAGAGAAATATGGTGAAAGAAGTTCACCACTTAGCCAAGCTAGGAGTTCAACTTTCTGACACCGAAGATGGTGGAGTTGTTGTTCAGAACAGGACTTGTTCTTCCTTAGTCACCGAGGTGAAGGAGAAACAGTTTGATGATCCCTATTTGTTGTAGCTGAAAAAGGGGATTCACAAGCATAAGACGATGGCTTTTGTTTAAGGGGGAGATGATGGTACTTTGACGTGCCAAGACGGACGGTGAGTTCCAGACATAGATGGACTTAGAGAGGAGAATCGTGTTAGAAGCCCATAATTCCGGTATTCTATCAACCCTGGTTCCCTAGATGTATCATGATCCCAAGGAGATTTATTGGTGGAACGATATGAAAAAGAATGTCGCGGACTTTGTGGCCAAATGTCTAAATTTTCAGCAAGTGAAAGTCAAGCAGCAGAAAACCTAGTGTTTTACCATAGAATAAACATATTCTTGAGTGGAGATGGTAAATGTGGATTTTATAACAGGATTATCTCACCCATTTTGAAAGCATGATTTGATTGGGTGATTGTAGATCGACTTACCAAGTAAGCGCACTTCTTGCCAGTAAAGACTACAGATTTAGCAAAAGATTATGCATATTTACAATGAACTTTTAGAAGTCCTTTCAGAAAGGATTAGGCATAAGAGTAAACCTCATCACAGTTTTCATCCTCAGAAAGATGGTTAGGCAGAGCGCACTATTCAGACACTTGAGGATATGTCCTTGATTTTAAAGATAATTGAGATGATCACATACCTCTCATTGAGTTTGCTAATAATAACAGCTACCATTCTAGTATCAAGATGGCACCATACGGTGTTCTTTATGGGCGAAGGTGTAGATCGCCAATTGGTTGGTTCAAAGTTGGCGAAGCAGAGTTGTTGGGAACATATTTGGTCTATCATGCTATGGAGAAAGTCAAGTTTATTCAAGAGCGTTTGAAGACGGCTTAGAGTCACCAAAAGTCCTATTCGGACGTGCGACATAGAGACCTAGAGTTTCAAGTTGATGATTGGGTGTTTCTAAAAGTTTCGCCTATGAAAAGTATTATAAGATTTGGAAAGAAAGGAAAGCTCAGTCCCATATGCATCAGGCTGTATTGGATCCTACGAAGGATCGACAAGTAGCTTATGAGTCAGAGTTACCACTAGAATTGGCAGTTGTACACCAGTATTTCACGTGTCATGTTATAACATTCAAGTCTCCAGTATTCAGATCTCATGTCATGACATTTATGTTTCCAATATTCAGATATCGTGTTATAACATTCATGTCAGTTCAGTACTCAGATACTCATGTCAGTCAAGTACTTAGATATTCATGCCACATAAGTACTCGTATATTGATGTCAGTTCAATACTCAAATATTTGTGCCAGTTCAGTATTCATATATCCATGAATACTGATTCAGGGCGCTAGGATTCTCACGATGAAGGTAATGATTTACAGGTTGACGATTCAGAGTGCTAAGATTCTCGTACCAGTTATTTGGTGGCCCCCAATTCTTTCGGGGCCTTATCATTACTATACAACCTTTCAGTATTTGCAGACAATCAGTGTTTTCAGTACTTTATTAGAGGCTTCATAGACTAAAGTACCAGTTAGACAGAGTCACATGCTTTTCATGTTAAGCTACAAATATGATTCAGACTTGTATTAGTGTTTTGGCGCATTAATTTATATCATTTCAGACTTTCAGTATATCAGCATGTGCTAGTTTATTTTTTGCATTCAGTATGTTATGATATTACATGTTAATTCATCCAGCCAGTTGGTTCGCTCGATCACATGTAATTAGGCATCGGGTGTCGTGTTACGTGGAGGCTCAGGTTTGGGGCATGATAGAATTGCACTATACCAACTTTGTGAATTAGTGACTTAATACATTGATGTCGTGCACCATTGATATGATTGGCCAAATGTTAGGCAGCCACCAAGAAAACAGGCTTATGAATTCCGCCATTAACGCGGCGCGCATCGCGTCACCTAGTGCGACGCACTTGTGTAATTTTTCGCTTAGTTAATCCTATTCTAGTTTAGAAAGGGTATTTTAGTCCATGTCCACATATATTTGGTATAAATACACTGTAAGAAGAATTGGAGAGCTACCACGACTTGAAGATACAAGATTTCATCAACTATCTTGCTAACAATCAGCGCAAAACTAGAGTTTGTATCGTAAAGTTGTTTTTGATATTTTCTACGTTCTTAAACCCAGACTCGGAATCCCAAACGGACGTCGATATCATTGAAATGCACTCCAACCCAAATTTATGAAATCCTTCCAAAGTGCCAACTTCCACAATAGGCGCCAGAACATTTTCAGGTCATCCAAAACCCGATCTGGACATACGTCCAAGTCCAAAATCATCATATGTACCTGTTGGAACCTTCAAATCCCTATTCCGAAGTCGTTTACTCAAAATCACCCTTTAGTCAATTCCTCCAACTTAAAGTTTTCGAAATTAGAATTTTCTTTCCAAATCAACTCTGAACTTCTCGAAATTCAATTCCGATCATACACACAAGTCATAATACCTGAAGTGAAGCTGCTCGGGGTCTCAAACCGCTGAATGATGCGCTAGAGCTCAAAACGACTGATCGGATCGTGACAGATTTAGTTCAACTCTCACTCTCTGTGATCAATTTTAATTAGTCATAATCTTAATTTAGTAGTTAATTTTAGTAAGTAATTACCTTAAATCAAGTATTGATCATCCTGAATAGCAAAAAATCATAAGTTATTTGAACATTGTTTAAATCCAATCTCTATGTAACACCCCAGAAAATTTCGAAGTATTTAAGTGGTAAGCCCGGTAAATTTTGCAAAGAAATTAATGTTTCATGGTGTCGAACTTTTTGGGTTGAACAATGCACCGGAAAGTAAAGAAAAATATTTGGCCGAAAAGTGCATTTCTGTGGTCCATTATGCGACCGCAGAATCACTCTGCGGACCGCATAATGGCCACAGAGTGAGGCAGTTAATTGGACCAATTGGAAGCAATTATGCGGTCGACTATGCGACCGCATAACTATTATGCGGTGCATTATGCGATCACATAACGGTTATGCGGACCGCATAATGACCGCATACACAGGCAGTTCTTTTGGCTATTTTGTAACCAATTATGCGACCGATATGCGGTCCGCATAACCATTATGCGGTCATATATGCGATCGCAGAACCTGTTCCGGAGCTTCATTTTGTGTTTTTAAAACCCGACCCTATTTCGTTAAATACACTCTTTGGGTCATTTTTGAGCTATTATCTGACATTTTAGAGTGAGAGAGAGTGCCCTAGAGTGAGAAGGTGATTCTTTAATAATTGTTCTTCAATTCTTGCTCAAGATTTGGAAGATTAAGAAGGGAAGCTCACTAGGTCTTCATTCTAGAGGTAAGATTCTACACTCTAAACCCTAGTTTCAAAATCATCTGAAAATGGGTAATTAACAAGATAATTTTTAGGCATGAGAGTTGTTCATCTTACATGCATGTGTTATCAAAGGGTGTAGGAAGATTGTTGAGCTAAGAATGATAAATATTGGGTTGTGGGATGATGGAATCCTCCATAAAAAGGGCCTTGAAACCTTAAAGCACACCTAGTGTTTGATAAAATGCTCAAATGAGCTAGAACCATAATCATCTTCCTAATTGTGATTCAGTTTGTTAAATTTCTAAAATAGATTGAAGTTTCTAAGAATTCCAAAACGTTTTAGAGTTTAAGGAAGCTCAATTGAGGTATGTTGGTTAAACTCTTCTTTAAGAATTGGAATTCTCATTATCCTTGTAAGTTCCGAGATGTTGATTATAAATCGAGTATTCCGATAAGTTTTGTGATGAAGATATATGTTCAATTCGTATTTCAAATGCTCTTATCATATTGCATTATAAATTGAGGATGTGTCCCAAACTATGGATTCCGTAGCCACATGTTATAATTTCTAGTCGTAATTTATGTGAAAGTTATTATGCCAAGTTGTATAGAGATTGTGATTGTGATACACCTCCACCCACATACATTGGGGTGAGGCGGCATGACCGATTTGTGTGGGTATTATGGTATAGAGATTGTGATGGTGATACATCTCCACCCGCATATATATATTGGGGTGAGGCAGCATGACCGCTTTGTGTAGGGATTATGATATTGTGGAACTGCACCTCCACCCGCTTACATTGGGGTGAGGCGGTACGACCGCTTTGTGTATGGTTTTGGTATTGTTGTGGCACCACCACCCACATACATTGGGGTGAGGCAACATAACCGCTTTGTGTAGGTTCTTGGTACTGTGGTTATACATCCACCCACATACATTGAAGTGAGGCGGCATGGTCACTTGATTTGAGTTGTGGTATTGTACGTACACCTCCACCTGCATACATCGGGTGAGGCGGCAGGGCCACTTTGTGTAAAGATGGTTATAGAGGATCTCATCTTAAATCCTATAAAGGTTGTTGATAACTTTTAATAAGCTTTCTATGGTTGAGACGATTATCTATATTATTCTATTGCCGTACTGGTTCATCATAATTATCTTGTATTTCTAAATTCTTAAATTGGTGTTTAGTTTTCATACTAGTACTATTCGACGGTACTAACGTCCCTTTTGCAGGGGGCGCTGCATCTTTAAATGGATGCAGGTGGTTCCACAGCAGGAGACATTGATCAGTGATAGAAGTACACCTTCTTCCCAGTTGACTTGGTAGCCTCACTTTATCCCGGGGTCATGTATCTTTTGTTCTTTATGTATTTTGGTTGAGATATAGTCGGGGCATTGTTGCCAGCATTATCATTGTACTCTTCTTTATCTATAGAGGCTCCGTAGACATAGTGTGGGTTGTGTATTGGTGCTGGGAAAGACAAACTACGTTATGTAGGAACTAGATCTTGTATGTATATAAAGAAAATTAAAAAAAAAAAAATTAGATATGGAAAAAAGAGGCGGATGCGTCGCATCCCCCTCAGCATGAAATTTTTTTTTTGATTGACGGGCCAATTGCTCAAGGCAGTGAAGTCTGCCTATCACGTCCGTGTCGCGTCCAACAAATTTTGAAGGAGAAAAGAGGGGGATGCGTCGCATCCCCCTCAGCATGAATTTTTTTTTTGATTGACGGGCCAATTGCTCAAGGCAGTGAAGTCTGCCTATCGCGTCCGTGTCGCGTCCAACAAATTTTGAAGGAAAAAGAGGGGATGCGTCGCATCTAAGCTCGCACGCACAGGTAAGTACTATATATTTTAACACATTTTCAAAGAAGTACATTCCGGAAAAGCCGATAAACATCGGACCACTTAAGACAAAGTACTCAGAGTTTCTCAAGTCAATTCGAGAGGTGCAAAAATGGGGACCCATTCTGAAAGGTCATGGCAAAGCCAACCTCACCATTGTTAGAGAGCTCTACGCCAATTGGCGTCACGCACGGGGAAACATTGTGCGAGTAAGAGGGGTAGATATTAATGTGTCAGCTGAAGCTCTGAATAACTTCTTAAGGGTGCCACACACACTCACTGACAGGTTTGACGCCATATGCAAAACACCAGATTATGCACACATTAAGTCTGTCCTATGCCCTACCAGGAAGGATGCAGAATGGAAGCATGGGAGTATGGAGTACCACTCTATAGCAAAGGAATTCATGAGTGCGTTAGCACGTGTGGCTCTAAATTTCATTTGTAACCGACTGCTGCCATGCCAACATAAAACTGATGTCCCTCGTTACCGCGCACTCGTATTATATGCTTTATTAGAGGGGATACCACTCAACTTCGGAGCCATCATGCATGATCAAATGCAGCGAACCAGGATGAATTACAAGTGGAGGCTGTTCTTTGCTAATACCCTAACGGCTTTTTTAACAGAGATGGGAGTACTATGGGACAAGGAGAATGACGACATTGAGGCTAAAGCTCCAGGACCATATGATGTCACTCATGTTCTAGAGCCGAACAAGGGAAGGTCTTCTAAGCTCACCATTCAACAATTATTTGAGCAAATGCAAGCAGATATGCAAGAGAACAGGGCTGAGCTGATAGCGACTCGTGTCGAGTTGAGTGCCACCAGGGATGAGTTGAGACAGACTCGTGCGGATCTAAGCCGAGTTCAGACCGAGCAGGCCACGATGATGAAGGAGATATCATTACTCCTCAGAGCTCTGGTTCAATGTGCAGGTACAGACATCTCACAGCTGATTGCATCATCCACTGCCGGACCATCCACTCCTGTTCCTCCTATAGTCACTGAGGCTCCACACAACAGGCCTACTGAGGTCGCTGTAACACCTGCTACAAAATCAGCTCCAGTTGTTGATGATAGGACAATGACAGCGCTCCCTATGCGTGAAGATGATGTTAAAAGGCCGGAGGGAATCCTGATGGAAGCTATGGATGCAGATGCTCTTCCACAGACTGCGGAAGAGCCCTCCACCTTGACTTGAGGGAGTTCTTCTCACCCTACTCTACCTTGTTTGTGTGCATTGGGGACAACGCACAGTCCTAAGTGTGGGGTGGGGGCTATTCATATTTTGTTGTATGGATGAATGTACTAAAATATTCACTGGTTTAATGGCATATAATAGCAGTACATTCATCTATATGGAGTAACTCTCAGTTTATTCTCGTAGTTAAAAAAAAAAAAAAAATATATATATATATATATATAGATATATATATATATTTATTTATTTATTTATTTATTTTCTTTGTAGGTAGTAGTAATCCCCTGTGGTTTTTCTATGTGCATCGGTTCTTTTCCATGGGATGTATTTTGAACCGGGTAAAAATTTTTTCTTTTAGAATAGATTAGAGTTAGAAAATAAATGGAGGAAGAAATATGAGATTCCGAGGGGGCTACTGACTTGTTTGATAGTAGCATAGTCAGGCTTTGGCATATGTAGGGCCTCTCCTATGTTTTGAAATTGATCATGAAGCTTTCATGTATTGGATAGCATGTTTGTGATACCTATGTCTCGTTTACATGACTTATGTTTACTTTGCGCTTAATGTTTAATATCTCGTGGCTTCGTGAATACTTGCATTGTTTGAGAGTCGGAATGTGACTGTCCTTAATGAGTCATGTGCCATGTGTGGTGAGAATTTTTGTGTAGTCCATGTATTGTACTTGTGTCTAGAACTTGCCCGGTATGTGAGTTGAAGCGAAATTTTAGGTGATGCTCGGTTTGAAAAAATGATTTTAGGCTTTCTTTGATCTTTTTGAGCTTATTGCTTATCACAAATAAAATCAATCCCTAGTTAACCCTTTTGAGCCTGTAGACCTGTTATTTGATACCCACATTACAAGCCTATACACTTTTTATTCTTAATTGATATTGTTTTGATCCTTTTACCTTTTAAAGCACTTTAATTGTTAGATGAGCGCTAAAAGAAGTAAGAAGGGACTAAGTGTGGGGTGACTTTTGAGGGGAACCAATGAAAGAAAGAAGGGTGCACTTATTTTGGAAAATAATACACCACTAGCGGAAATTGGAAAAAAAAAAAACAAAAAAAAAAAACAAAAAAAAAGAAGAAAAAAGAAAGCTTTGTTGAATAAATTGTTGTCTTGTTCTTGCTAGTGGGTATGAATTAAAGTAGTACTTAAAGAAAGAGGAAATATTGTTGGGTGATATTATTTGTGAAATTGAAGTGGGGTTAAAGAATTTGCGCTTAAGTTATTTGGTGATGTGTTAAAGTGCTTTGGAGGTTGAGTCACTATTCCTAAAATATATACTACCCGTCCCTTAGCCCACATTATAACCATGAAAAAGTCCTAATTGATTTTAGATCGAGCGAGCTTACATTAGTAGATATTTACATTAAGGGCAAGCTTATGGTACCAATTACATGCATGTGACTTCTTTTGTGAGAGTGAGCGATTTTCGTTGATATATGAGCATGAGATTCGAATGTGTGGATTGAGTTGACATTCTTTGTTTTTGTGAGGGCACATGGTTTCAAGAGGGATAGGTAACATTATTAGACTTCTCTAGGATGTTGGGTGTTCAAGCCACGAATATATTGTGACAATGAGTCATACATTGAGGCTAGGATTGTTATGAGCATGTTGACTTGTTTGAATATTTTTGAAGAAGGGCATAAGTAAAGGGAAAGGTATGTATTCTTATGCACTCTTATGAAATTTTGGATGATTGCCTGAATATGAGTGGCTAAGAATCCTATTGTTCTAGGGTCATGGGTATACATGAATGTTGATTTTTGAAGTTTAATTTGACTACGTTGAGTTTATCATATTGGGTTGTTTATTTAATTCTATTTTTAATTATTTTACTGAGTAGCTAACAGTAAAATACTATCTACGAATCTAGAGTTGAACTCGAAAGTGGGAACCCTAGATTGCATATAGAAGTAAATAGAGTAAGTTCTCATACCCGGGCATCGGGGAACGGATTCGCGATTAGGATAGAGATATACCTAATTGCCTTACTCGGTTGCAATACAGAAATTGTAAATGCGTTCTTGTTAAACTTAATTCCATAGACATATAGGTATTAAGTTAACTTGAATAGGTTTGTAAGAACTCGACAGATTCTTACAAGTGAAATTAATTCTGTAAATCAATAATTCCGATAAATCATTTAGTTATTTTAAACCAAGAATGCAACATGAATGTTAGATGACCCGTGACCCTGGAATATTATATCCTATTGATTGTTATTCAAAACTATTTAAGTATTGTGTTTATTTCTTAGCAATTCATTATTTGATAGTCTTTAGGTAGTAATTTAGAAAATTATATATTTTGTTAGAAATATCTTGAATCAATAAGCTATTCGAGTTTGAATTAGTCAAAAGTTAGTCATAAGTCTCCGTGGGAACGATACTTTATTCACTACTTTATTACTTGACGACCACGTATACTTGCGTGAGTGTGTTTGGACCCGACAAAGTAGGTAGGTCATTTTCGTTAAGGAAAATGACCTGCTCACTGAGTGTAGTAGCGTGTTTGGACAAAGCGTCGACCACTTCATTCCCTTCTCCGTAGCAATGCATGATCTTGATACCATGTTGTTGCACCTTTTATTGTATTAGAGTAACGTCTTCTTTAAGTCTCCATGGGGTATTGTATGTCCCTAAAATCATGTTGACAACCAGAAGAGAATCTAGTTCCAAGCTTAGATCTTGACAGTTACGGTCGCAACACAAAAAAATACCAAACAGAGCCTCTTGCACTTCAGAGTAGTTGTTAGTTAAGAAATGTACTGGTGCGGCGAAGGCCATCACCAAGTGACCATTTCTTTTCCTAACAACAACACCAACGCCTGCTTTGCCTAAGTTTGCGATGAAGCGGCTGTCTGTGTTAATTTTCCACTGATTGCTATCTAGAGGTTCCCATAGAACCATAACACTCTTCAATCTTGTTTTGTAGTCTTCCACTACGTTGCACACTGTATTCCATGTCCAGTCCCAATTCATTTGACTGTATTTATGGCCCATGGAAACTTTAACCTGAAAAAGAACCTGTTGACATATTTTAAAAACAAAAATAGTCTTCTTACCATATTTCTTACCACATATGGCCTTTCATATCTCCTAGTATATTATAGTTGGGGTAATATGCAGTAGAAACTTATGGACATTGTTTTTTGGTTGTCTGCTCCACCATTGATTTAGGATGCATAGAGTGTTCCTTCCCGTGGTCTGGAATCCTAGTGGAGTGGAAATAGTATTCCATACCTTCTTTTCTATATTGCTATTTGCAAAAACATGATCCATAGTTTCTTCTTCTGGCACCCTGTAACAACAACATCTAGAGATAATATTAGTACAAAATTTTAGAACAACGTCATCCAATGGTAACCTGCCTTTTAAGAGTTTCCATGTTGCAAAGGAGATTTTAAAAGGTAGATGCTTATTCCAGATTTTGGCTAGTTGAGGTGAGCTCTCTCTTCTTTTCCTTAGAAGTTGATAGGCAGATGAGCAGTAAAGGATCCTTGAGGGTTGGGGGTCCAGATGGCTTGGTCTTGAATTTGATTACGGCCAATCTTGATTTGCATAATCTCATCAAAAACTCTTTGTGGCAAAGTGTCCTGGAGAAGCTCAATGTTCCAGCCATGGTTGGTGAAGAACTCCCTAACATTGATGTTTCCTGGTTTCAAAGGAAGATGGCGTATGTTTTGATGTTACCCGAGGGAATCCACCTATCTCACCAAAATAAGATATTGCCCTTGTTGATCTTCCAGAGAAATTTAGGCTCCACCTTGTGTCTGGTCTCCGTTAGGCTCCTCCAAGGGTTAGAGTCTTTGGGGTCCAATCTTTTTGTGATGGGGTTAGATATTTGGCAGTACTTAGCTCGGAGAAATTTTGTCCACAAGTTATCTTCCACCCTGAGTCTCCATTATCTTTTTGCTGCAAACGAGTTGCATATATCTTGTAGCTTTTTAAAGCCAATTCCTCCCTTATCGGTAGGATAGCTCATATTATCCCAGGAGCACCAGTGATAGCTCTTCTTGCCTGCTTTTTCACCCCAAAAGAAATTTGACAAGTACATTTCAATCTGCCTGATAATGGTCTTGGGAGGAACCATAACTGCAAGCAGATATAGAGTTTGAGACTGAAGTATGTGTTTGATAATAATTGCTTTACCACCAAATGATAGGATCTTCCCTTGCCAGCCGCTAGCTTTGTTTAGCACTTTTGTGTCTAGATCAGAGAAGTAGTAAATCTTCTTTCTACCTATATAGATAGGGCATCCAAGATATGTGAATGGGAATTGCATATGCTTAAATCATGTCCATTTTCGGATTCTTCTAATGGCTCTTTTATTATCTCTGTTAACTCCATAGGTATACTTCAGAAAGAAACTTTTTTCCTTGTTGATCTCTTGGCTAGATGCATCCTGGTAGTCATCTAGAATTTCCATTAGCAACTTCACTGATTTCCTGTCACCAGAAGAGAAAATAATTAGATCATCAGCATAACTTAGGTGGTTTATCTTTGGTCCTTTAGGATTCATAGAGAAACTAATAAATTGGTTGTTCTCATTGAGTCTGCTAAGGGCCCTGGATAAAGCCTCAGCGGTTAGAATAAAAAGAGATGGGGAAAGAGGGTCTCCCTGCTTCAATCCTCTTGTTGACTTGAAGAAGCCACGTCTTGTTCCATTAATTAATATGGAATACCAATTCTTAGAAATCAATCTGTGTATATAGTATCAATGATAGCTTCAGAGAAATTCATTTTCCTTAGCACAGCCGTAAGGAAACTCCAAGAGAGCTTGTCGTAAGCTTTTGACATGTCAAGCTTAATGACAATGTTGCCTCCCTGATTATTCTTCTTGATGCCATGAACAAGTTCCTGGGTAAGAAGGATGTTTTTAGTGATTAGTTTACCTTTAACAAAGCCAGATTGATTATCAGAGATTAATTTAGAAAAAATATTAGCTATCCTAGCACTGATAATTTTTGAGATAATCTTGTTTGACACATTATAGAGACTAATGGGTCTTAATTGTGACAAAGATGAGGGGGGGGACTTAAGGGATGAGCACCAGATTAGTATGGGTATAGTATCTGGTAAGATTATAACCATTAAAGAAATTTTGAACAAACTTGCAAACCTCCCTTTTTATAATGTCTCAGGATGCTTGGTAAAAGTGACCATTGAAACCATCTAGGCATGCAGAGCTGTTGGGATCAATAGAGAATACTGTATTTTTTTTATCTCCTCTTCATCAGGGATCTGGTTCAGGAGATGGTTGCTTTTATCTGTAACCATTGGCTCAATACAATCAAGAATGGACAGGTTGTTGTCACTGTGAGCGTGGGTAAACAAGTTGCTGAAGTGATCAATAGCAGCATTTGCGATAGCTACATTGCCCTCAATCCATACTCCTTGATTATTTTTGATTCTATAGATGTGTGCTCTTCTCCTTTTCTCCTTGATCACACTATGAAAATATTTGGAGTTAGAGTCACCTTTTTCGGCCCATTTGATTCTGGATTTTTGCCTGAGGATAGACTCTTGCATCTTCAGCCATCTGGTATATTCAGCTTGGACCTTGTACAAGCTTTGCCTATTAACATCATTGTTATTGTTCTCATATTCATGCTCTAACATGTATATCTCCAACTCAAAAAATGGAAATACAACTAGATACTCAAAAAATGTATGATCTTGGAAAACTTTCTCTGATTTGATTCTGTATCAATAACTTCTTTTATGATTTTCTATATTACTCTTATATTATTTTGATTTTTTAGTAACAATTCTTTAAACTTATTAACCATTAATGAAAAACAATTACAATTTAACAAATTTTCCCTTTCTTTCTCCTATTTCCAAGAAAATAAGTTCAAGTTTGTACAAGAAGTCTAACCCTTTTTTGAATGACAATTTCTTGGGTCTTCTTCAGCAGTTTTCAAGTCTCAGTAATTTCTTCTCTACTTTTCCTTCTCAACTATAGCGTTTAAGTCTTCACTAATTCTTACTGAAAAATCTCCATATACTAATTTCAATGCTGTTATCCTAACAGTGGTGTACGGATAAATTTTTTTATAAACGGATTCGAAAAAAATAAACAAATATATATATATATATATATAATACTTATTATATTTATACACATATCTAATTAATTATTTTGAGGAAGTGGTGTCACGGGAAAAAGGCAGGTCCAACACAACTGCTCGTTGAACAAAATAAAAAGATCTCCATTAGTAAGCATCAAATTGAAGTAAATATAAGTCATTAAGAATTGATCAACAACATTTGAAACTGAAAATCACATTAAAAGACCAACCAACGTAGAAGGTATAAAATAACACTAGCTAGCCAAGCCAAATTCATTACAATAATTTTTGTCCTTAACTAAATCTTTAGTACTTAGTGCAATCAGTAGGCTTGAAAGAAACTTTGTTAGCAACAAGATCATATCCAATTAGGAAATTCGCCTGTGCCAAGTTTCCAAAAATAGCAATTTGTTCTGCTGGCACTAATGTAAGACAAACCAAACCTTCCTCCACTTCTGCAAACGTGCTCGAAGGCGCCAACACTAAATCAGCATCAGTAAAATGCGTGACAATTTTGGGAGCATCAATAGTACCATCCTTAGACTCGTAACAGATACCAAAAGTGCCCGAAGGATCATCAATTCTAGTTGCATTGATCGATTCCAACAATATCGACTCCAAATTCAAGTAAAAATCATTAGGCAAAAAAGTCAACGTCATACCAGAATCAATTATAATGTTACCTTCATCACCACCAAAAGCATTAGAAGAAGCAATTTTAAAAGATTTGAATTCTACCCTCTTATTCCCAACGCTAATTCCTTCCAAATTTAGATAGTAGAACGTGGACGGTTCCTTTTTTTATCAAGGGAGTTGAAACGACATTAGGACCAGACACAGTGACACTATTGCCAAAGTTGATATGACTTGTAGCATTGGAAATAGATGATTGTAATGGAATTGGGATTAAACAATAAGAGAATTTCCCTTTGATTTGTTTGTCCAATTGGTTGACAATTGAGACTTCACCACCACCTAAGCCAATAATACCAGAAGTATAGTTATTGAATGTGCCACTATTGTCATGACCACAACCAAACACAACATTAGGAATAGAAACATTATTTCCAGAAGTAGAAGGAAATGTGAATTTTTCAAAAGCAAGATCACCAATAGTTTGTGATTGGTCACCATAACTCATTTGATATTCACAAATATTTCCTCTAACACAAGAAGAAGTCCCTAGTGATGCACATTCCTCAGCGTTACACCCTATGGTTTTATAAGTAGAGCTTGTTTTGGAATCAAAAATAGGGGCTGTTTGTTTGAAACAACTAGTGCAAGGCTTACATTGTGTCCATGTTAAATCACTACCAGTATCAGCTATGGCTACAATTTCAACTGGTGGGGTTCCAATAGAAATTTTCATAAGATATTCTCCTGGGATTGGAATAATATCAGATTGGATTGTGTCATTAGCACTAGCAAAGGAACTTTTCTTGAAGAAAGATTCCCGTGAAAATGATCGAAGGAAGGCGTTTCGTAGGCGGTTTGAATGTGTAATTGATGGGTTGTAGAAAGGCGAAAGAGGAGAATCGCGATGGATAAGATCAAGAGTGAAGCCATTTCCACTACGATTGCTTATTATTTTGCGACAAGAAACTAAAGAAAGGTGAAAAAAAGCTTAAAAAGTAAATGTAGAAAAGAGAGTACTAGCTTTAGTATTCATCTTCATGACTATAGGATTATGAGAGAGTAGAAACGGTATTAAAAATGATGAAGAAAAAGCTAAATATTAGTACCATTTTATAGATAAAATAGGAGAGTGGGAAAATGCATGTAAGAATATGGAAAGTCGAGGAAAATATGGGATTTTGGGGAATGCATATTAATTTAACAAATTTGGACGAAATGTTAGAAGATATACCAAATGCAGAGTAGGAAATGAAACATTTTTCTGAAAATTGACTACATAAACAGCTTCATTTTCCATATAAGATGCGAATGTAATTAAGGGAATATATTAAAAAAAGATTCATTTAATATAATCATTTTTTTACCATATTTTTCCATTCACACCATGTGTAATACTCCACATTAATTTCAATTGGCATTAATAGTTTAGCTTTAGTTTTGAAATAAAACACGACAATCATTTAAGATAATACATCTTATGTGAGAAATGGTTCTATTTATGAGTAGTTTGAATATTACTTTTGGCCAGACGACGATAAAAAAAGATTTTGTTTTTCCTTTTGAATTAAAATCACCAAGAGATGGCTGATTTTTATTGATAAAACAAAAAGAACAAACAAAAATGTGGAGTGAGACTATAAAATAAAACAAAAAGAACAAACAAAAATGTGGAGTGAGACAATAAAATCTTATATATATATGACAATTAAAGTTTGATACTTGTTAATATAAATTTTAAAAATCATATCAATCTGATATCTTGACCATTTATTTATGAATAAGGAAAATATAATCCCATTTAAGATGTGATGTGTATAGAATAATTAAAAGTATCAAAATCTCGTTTGCAACATTCTTGATTGCTACAATCATATCTTTTGGGTACAACTTCATATTTTAACCGTCGACAAGCTGTAAAAAGTCGATCATTACCATAAAAAGAGTATCTTTTTAAGAAATTACCATTAAAATATTTAACTGAAGTAGATTACAAAGTAGTAATGCATAGTTAAGGCAGGTAAATTTTGGACTTTAGGACGTTCCTTTTTTCTTGGAGTGAAATTCCTCAAACATCCCACAATATTTAAAATATGGGGTAAATGCCCTCTTATGTTAAAATGTTATAAGAAAGCCCCTTTGAATTATATTTTCCCCACAAGTTTCCATTCAGTTAAAGAATAAAAACTATCTATATTGTAGCCTCATTATTTCAAATTAATATTCTTGTTAAGCAATTGTTTTATGTAAAACAGTTTTCCTTTATGAGTCGCACCTTATCGTATTACTGTATATTTTATGATTTGCACCTTATAATCTTTATTTACTTGCAAAACTATAAAAAGTTTCTTGTTAATTTAATTATGAGGATAAAATAAGGAAATATACAACTAAAACACATATCGCTATAATTGATTTATGTACAGGAGGTGGATGGGTCGTGAAACTTATAGCTTGTTTGGATGATCGTTACCCTTGTATCGTATTGTATTATTTTTTTCAAAACAATATTTGTTTTGATTGTTTAGTTAAAATTGGTTCTGAAATAATGAAAAATCCCATTTTTTGAAACAATCGATTTGGTGTGGTGTGATTGTTTCCTATTTTTCTTTCTAATTATGCCCTAACTTATTACTTTATAATTCTATTTTACCCGTCACCTTTTTTATTTTATTTTAAATAATAGCAAAGTGTCTTTCTCATATAATTCTATAATAGAATTTTACGTGAAGTCTAATAACCTATATAAATTCTCAAAGACAGCATCCCAAATATAACCTATATACGTGAAGTCTAATAACGTGAAAATCTCGTTCCTTCTGCCGCTTCCAAACTCTTCAGGTATAGGTTTACCCTTACTTTTGTTTTAGTCTTTCTTCTACATTGATTTGTAATTCCAATTCTAATTACTTTATTTTCAATTAGCTTTATGTAAAGACTTGGCCAGTCGTTTTGAGTGTATTAGCCCCAATTCCCTATTTATTATTCTTCCCGTACCCTTTTCTACTTATGTGACTTACCGGGAGGTTGTCGTGGTGGTTTCAGAGTGATTTGGGACACTTAGTCCCTAAACAAAAACTTAAGCCTTAGGATTTTGACCGTAGTAAGAACTGTGTGAAGACGACTCCAGAATGGAGTTTCGTCGGTTCTGTTAGCTTTGTTGGGTTATTTTGGACTTAGGAGCGTGTCCAGATTGTGTTTTGGAGGTCTGTAGCTTATTTAGGCTTGAAATGGCGAAAAGTCAAATTTTTGGAGATTTTGATTGGTAGTGGACATTTTGATTAGGGGTCGGATTCCAATTTCGGAAGTTGGAGTAGGTCCGTAATGTCGAATATGGCTTGTGTGCAAAATTTGAGGTCAATCAGACGTGATTTGATAGGTTTCGGCATCGGTTGTAGAAGTTTAAAGTTTCAAGTTCATTAAGTTTGAATCGGAGGGTGATTGGTGTTTTTAGCGTCGTTTGATGTGATTTGAGGGCTCGACTAAGTTTGTATGGTGTTTTAGGATTTGTTGGTATGTTTGGTTGAGATCCCGAGGGCCTCGGGTGTGTTTCGGATGCTTGACGGATTGAATTTGAACTTAGGCTAGTTGCTGAAGATTTTCTGGTTTCTGGTGTTTTCGCACCTGCGGAGCCGAGACCGCAAGTGCGAAGGAGGAGCCGCAGATGCAGCCAAGAAGGAGCTAGGCAGGAACCGCAGGTGCGAATATTTTCCCATATCTGCGAGAGTCCCAGGTGCGAGGGGAAGTTGCATGTGCAAGGGGAAGCTGCAGGTGCGATGCATTTCCGCACCTGCGATAGTCGCAGATGTGGTCGCAGAGCCGCAGGAGCGGAACCTGGGATTCTAAGTGGAATTCGCACCTGCGATGGCATTTTCGCAGATGCGGTATCGCATATGCGACAGAGAGTCCGCATGTGCGAGATTTCTGGACAGAACACTTAGATGCAAAGGTTCGCGATATTTGCTCATTTTCAACATTTTGAGCTCGGGTTTGGTGATTTCTTGAGAGCATATTTGAGGAGTTTCTTGAGATAAGTCCCTTGTGCTTATTTTTGATCAATAATCTTGCTTCCGTATTTATTTTTCCACCTAGTTAGTGTGTATTTAAGGTGGAATTTGGGAGTTTGAGACTAGGGATTTGGAAAGTTTGATTTGTGGATTTGAAGGACCATTTGGTGTTGGATTTTAGTAAATTTGATATGGTTAGACTCGTGAGTGAACGAGTGTTCATATTCTGTGACTTTTACCCGATTTCGAGACGAGGGCCATGGTCGACCTTTTTGGGCGAATTTCAGAATTTTTGTTAAAGTATTGATTTCATTAATTAGATGAGCCTATTATAGTTGTATTTATGATATGCAATTATTTTTGGCTAGATTTGGGCCATTCAGAGTCGGATATTCGTGGAAAAGGCATTGGTACCGATTGTTTGAGCTTGGTTCGAGGTAAATGGCTTACCTAACCTTGTGTGTGGGAACTCCCCTTAGGATTTGGAACTACTTTTGATATATGAGCGTCGGGTACGTGAGGTGACGAGTGCGTACACGTGCTATTGTTGCAAAAAAAACTCCGTTTTCATTAAGTAAAATACATGTCTTCCTTTAATTGAACTACACTAGCATATGAATTTATCCTGCTTAGTCTAGAACAACATGTCTACGTGTCTTAATTGCTTATGTGAACTCTGTGCAGCATGCTTGGTGAATATCATGCTTCTTCCTTGACTGGTACTTAGTCTAAATCGTAAGATTTTGTGACGTAGTTATATTTCTATGGTTTGTGCTGCATATTTACTTTGGGACTACGGAACGGTATTCCGGTAGATTCCACTGCTCTGCATATTTACTTGGGGACTACGGAACGGTATTCTGGTATATCCCCCTACTCTGCATATTTACTTTGGGACTACGGAACGGTATTCCGGTAGATCCCTCATGTTTTGCATATTACTTTGGGACTATGAAACGGTATTCTGGTAGATCCCCCCCTGTTTTGCACATTTACATTTGGGACTACGGGACGGTATCCTGGGAGATCCCCTGTTGTTATTTTCTGTGTACTAACCTGTTGACTTGCTATGATTTCATTCTTGTTAAATTTCAATACTTATTTTTACTACAATATTTCATTCTGTCTTAGTTATTATAAATATACCAGTAGGGACCTGACCTGATCTTGTCACTACTCGACCGAGGATAAGATTGACACTTTCTGGGTACCATTATGGTGTACTCATGCTACTCTTCTGCACATATTTTGTGTGCTGATCCAGGTACTTCTTATCAGCTCCGCTACTAGCTGAGAGTGTTTGCTGTTGTACGGAGACTTCAAGGTATATATCTGTCGCTACCGCAGACCTCAGAGTCCCCCTCTATTCCCTCCTATGTCATTTACCTTCCTTGCTTATGTTATTAGACTCTGGTGTATAGAGATACTAGTTTCCTTCTGTAGCTTGTAACTTATGATGTTCTAGGTTTTGGAAATATTGTGTATTACTCGAGTGATGGCTATTGTACATACCAAGCGGCATTATTACCAGTTATTTAGTTACCTGTTGCAGATATTTGTTAAGTTTTACTTTTATTTTTTTTATTTCCGCATTTCGTGTTACACCCCATATTTTCGTACGTGAAAGTACGCCATAAGTAAATTGATGAAAGTTCGGGAATGAGATTATTTTGAGATTATAAGCATTATGCTATTTAAAATAAGTGATAAGTAAATTCGTAAAGGAGAAAGGGGAAGAAAATCGAAGAAAAGAAATTTCGTCAAAGTTTGACATTTTGGGATAAAATACGGCCCGAGCTAAAATACCCGGTATTTAAGGACTAGTGTCATACAAGGTACATAAAGCATATTAAAAGTGAGTAGTATTTTATGTAATTTGAGATAATTCTTAATTATATGGATAATTGAATAACTAGTAATTTTAGTGGGAGTTTAACTTATTAATTAGATTATTTAGATAAATTTGATTAGCCACCTAACGTGGCAGCCCAAGGGGTCTTGATTTAAAGCCCATATAGTGACTCCTAATACATGTGAAAAGTGGCATCTTTAGGAGATAATTGTAGGCCAAGTCATACCTAAGTGGGGCCCATATTCACTTTGATAAAGACAATTCAAGTAAGATGTATAATCTTGCAAAGGCTACTATTTTTAACAGCACACGGATTGTGCCATTTTCATGTATCGTTTACCATTTTACATTCATCATTTATCCAACCCCTATAACAAAGAAAATTCCAACTTCATGTTCATAGAAATTTCAGCAAAACACTACGTAGCATATCAAAAAGGGACTAAATCTTGAGACAACAAATGGAATCTCTTGTGTAAGTAGAGTGGGTTGATCGTGAGTAAATAAGAAAGCAAAACAATTCCATACCAAATTCTAAGAGAATCGGTTCGGGTATGTTAAGGCTATCCCTTCTTTTCTTTTGGCATGATCCATATGATACAAACGAAACGAGCAAATACACAAATTCCCTAAATAACTCTATTCATAGAAATGCTAGAGATGCTTAAGTTCTTGATTCCCCATGTGAATTATTATTATATCTTCTGTTCATGGGTCTCAGAAAAATACGTATTTGATAAAGTTTATCCGACAGACATATTATTTTTATGACATTCCGAGAAATCTTATTAACGTATTTCTTATGCATAACATGCATTTATACATGTACATTGGCCCATGACCAGATGGCGTTATATACGCGTATATTATATGTATATGGGATATGGGAAAAGGTTATGGCGTTATATACGCACCACCACCTGATCAGCTCGTATACGTTGATGATTTACCCACAGTGGCCGAAATGATATGTTGGGATGCCCTTAGAGGCTTGCACACGAAGTGCAGAGTCTAGTATGAGTACAACCAACCCTATGCAATAAGTAACAAAACTAACCTTGGTCTGAAAGTAGTGACGAGCTAAGAATAAACATTCAGATACCAATATTAATAACTAATAACAACTCATGATAAAAAGGAAACATAGTGTATACATGCAGCTCAATAATATCATGTTCAGCTCGTTCACATAACAGGAATTTAAGCATACTTTCCATATATAACCGTTAAAGTCCAACACAGATAATAAATTTAATTTACTAGCTAGCATGAGGAAAGTACATGTCAAATATACATGTCAACTCAACAATATCACTATGGACCCATCAAGAATAATCACATAGCATTGTACGGGTGCTGGCATAACTGCCCATCATCAAGCAGGTATATAAAATAATATGCATGTGCCCACTGCTGGCATGTCAGACTCTTGAGAGGCGGATCTTGCCCAAGTGCTAATTATAATCACATAGCCCAAATAATAGGGCTTAGTGCACGTGTCACCCCAAAACAAAAAACACTTAGCCCAATGTGAGCATGGCGTATGCGTCACCTCAAAATCAATACCAAATCGGCTCTATGGACCAAACTCAGTCATTAACTGATCAAGTCTCAGATAATCACATCTCACAAAATACAGTTAAACAGTGTTACACATATGAGGCACCAACAACATGTGAAGAATCAAATAAGAAAGTACTGAAACAAAGATATCATACACAGACATAGCATCGTGACTGAGATTATGAGTGCAATTTAGCCAAATAGATAATAAACAGTAAGAACAAGCCCAATCATGTTTCAAACAAATAGCAGATAGCCTAGACGTGATTTCTAACATTAATTATGGCTCAAATAACCTTACAAGTCGAGAAGACATGGATATAAAAAGGCACGATAGTGAAACAAATCTCATAATAGTCTAAGATTAGATATGACTCATGTAACATAGTTCCCAGGGTTAATTACACTCAAATCCAAGATTAGATATGTTACTTACCTCGAAACGCGCGAGTCAATACTCCAAAAATCCCTTCCCATGCGAATCGGCTTTCGAACAATTCAAATCTAGTCACAAACAACTTAATATCATCAAATAATGTTGTAGAAAACAATTTCAAACAATAAAGCTTCGATATTTATTAAAATCAAAAAGTCAACCCGAAAAGTCAACCCCGAGACCCCACCTTGGAATCTAATCAAACTCACAAAATCTAAACACCCATTCACTTGCAAGTTCAACCATACCAATTTCATCCAATTCAGACCTGAAATGACCTTCAAATCCTAAAATTTTAACTTTATGAATTGTTTTACCCAAATCCCCAATTTCTTCACTTTAATTAACCATATAAATTCTAAAAAAACTGATAGAATCATGGAATATAAATAAATTCGAGTCAAAAGTACTTACCCTAACCCAAATCGTGATAAACTCCCCTCCCAAATCGCCCAAAACCGAGCTCTCTAACTCAAAATGTGGTATAGTGACCAAACCCTTGAAATAAAGATGTTAAATAGTCTGCCCAGGCATATCCTTCACGATCGCGAACATATCCTTGCGATCGTGAAGAACAAACTTCCCGGTCCTCCAAAAGCCTCTATGCGAACGCGAGCCCATGATTGCAAACACAAAGCACAACACACTCTTGAACTACACGAACACGGAAACAACATTGCGGTCGCGGAGGCTTAATGTCTGACACCTAAGCTGAACTCACCCATGCGACCATCCACTCGTGATCACGATGACCACTACCATCCAACGCTTTGCAAATGCATCACCACTTCACAAACACAAAGTACATTTCGCCTGCCATCTAGAACACTCTATGTGGTTGCGACTTACTCCTCGTGATCGCTGTAACGACCTGGCCTGCCGTTTTAAGTATTTTTGCTCCAATCCCCTATTTATTTTCTCCTCTATGTTTTATTATGGTAATGTGACTTTCTGGGGGTGTTTGTTTTATGTTCGGGTGAGTTTCAGAGTGAAATGGGATACTTAGTCCCAAAGTTAGAAGTTTAAGTTGAAGGAGTTAACTGTAGTTTTAATTTTGTTTAGATGACTCTGGAATAGTGTTCTAATTGTTCCAATAGCTCCAAATGGTGATTTTGAACTTAGTAGCATGTCCGGATAGTGATTTGGAGGTCCGAATGTCATTTCATCTTGAATTTGCAAAAGTTAGAAAGTTGAAGGTTTGGAATGTTGAGAAGTTTGACCGAGAGTTGACTTTATAGATATTGGGGTCGGATTCCAATTATGGAAATTGTAATAGGTCCGCTATGTCATTTATGAATTGTGTGCAAAATTTGAGGTCAATCGGAGGTGTTTTGGTATGAATCGGCATTACTTTTGGAAGTCGGATGTTCATAGTTTCAATAGGCTTGAATTAGGCTATGATTCGTAGAATTGATGTTGTTTAATGTGATTTTTGGCCTCTGGTAGTGTAAGTTCCCGTTAAAATTTCCTAATGATTTAAGATTTTAAGGTGCGCCAACAGTATTTGGGAATAACGTGTTCGAGTATCAAAGGAGACCCATGGGATAGAACCACATCATTCTGAAATGAAAATATGTGTTTAAGATGTGTTGGAACATACTAAGGTGTTTTGTGAATTGCAAGAATTTGTGTGAAACAAGTTGGATACATTACGTAGAAAGGATGTCTCAATTTGCACCACATCCTACTTCAAACGCATGCTGCTACCAAACTATAACAAATTAAAGCTCTTTGAGTCTAGTTACCAATGCATCAAACCCTTCATCATTTGGATATGAATACAGAAAGTTATGGCCATTGTACTGGAACTATGTCATATGCGTGGCCAGATGTGCGGCCGCGCATATTTGGGAGTTTCTGCCTTGTGTGCGCGGCCACTTGCCTAGGTGCGCGGCCACGCACATAGGAGCCCATTAAATAACCCCAAGGCCCGGTAGAGAGAGGGGTTAAGTCATTTTTGAGCTAAAACCCGATATTTTGAGAGTGAGAGAGTGCCCTATATTGGAAGAGTGATCTTCAACAAATTGTCCTTCAATTCATGCATAAATCTTTGAAGATTAACAAGGAAAATTCACTAGGTCTTCATCCTAGAGGTAAGATTCTACACCCTAGCACTAAATTTCGAAATTTATCTAAAAATGGGTAATTAGGAAGACAATTCTTGGGTATGGGAGTTGTTTATTTTGCATGCATGTGTTATCAAAGGGTGTAGGAATATTGTGAGCTAAAAATGGTAAAGAATGGGTTGTGGGATGATGGAATCCTCCATAAAAGGACCTAGAAACCTTAATGCACACCTAGTGTTTGATAAAATGCTCAAATGAGCTAGAACCATGATCATCTTGCTAATTTTGGTTCAACTTGTTATATTTCTAAAATAGATTGAAGTAGCTAAGAATTCCGGAACATTTTAGTGTTTAAGGAAGCTCAATTGAGGTATGTTGGCTAAAATCTTCTCTTATAATTGAATCCCATGGTGTTCGTGTAATTTGTGTAAGTCCCGAATTGATCATTATAAAATTGGCCATTCCGAATATGCTTGTGTTGAAAGATATATGTTCAATATGAATTCCAAATACTTTTATCATGTTATCTTATCTTTTGAGGATGTGTTCAAAGTATGGGATGTGTGTTGAAAATGTTAAGACTTCAAGTCAAGTTCGAATGAAGGTTTTTATGCCAAATTGTGTGAAAAGTCTCTATGTGCCTAAGATTCTTAGATGCTCCCATGAGTATTTAAAGTATTTTTTTGAAAAGACTTGTTGTTGTTGATGACGATGATGAAGTTTGAAAGTGGAAAAAGAATTTGAATTATGAAATACTGCCAAGTGCCAAGAATAAGTTTATAATTGTGGCCACTGGTGCCAATGAAATGAAAAGATGTGAAAGAAGTATGAAATGAAATGACTGATATAAAAAGGTTGATGTCTCGAATGAGACGGCCTTGCCGATTGGGTCATGATCGGACTCCATACTGCACACATGGTTGTGATTGTATAGGAAATGTTAATTGAAATTGTGATTTCGGTTGATGTCTCTAATTAGATGGCCTAGCCGATCGGGTCGTGATCGGACTCTGTACTAAAGGTAGAGTGGTATTGGTATTGAGAGTGATTGTGGTTGATGTCTCTATTGAGATGACCTAGCCGATCGATCGTGATCGGACTCCGTGCTAAAAGTATGATGGTATTGGTATTGTGAATAATGGTATTGTGAATGATGATACATCAGTACTAAGGATCTCCAACTTCAAAATATGGAAATTTACTTGAAAATTTATGTGGTTCTAACTTGATGTTTTGGTATTGTTCAAGGCTTCCATTGATTTTATGATTGTTCCTCCTCATAATATTATTTATTTTATTGAGAAGGTGTTTAGTTATACATACTAGTGCTATTCGATGCAGGTGGTTCCACAGCAGGAGACATTGATTAGTAACAGTGGTACACCCTCTTCCCAGCTGACTTGGTGAGCCCCACTTCATTTCGGGGTCATGTATCTTTTGTTCCTTGTATATTGTGTTTGAGGTATAGTCGGGGCCTTGTTGTCGGCATTATCATAGTACTCTCCGTTATCTATAGTGGCTCCGTAGACATAGTGTGGGTTGTATATTGGTGCTGGGAAGGTCAAACAATGTTATATTATGGTTGTATTACTTGTTCCATTTCAGACAATGAAAATGTGTGTGAAATTTGAGACTTTAAAATGATGAAACTATTGGTAATGAATTGGTATTGTAGACATGATCACCTTATTGGCTAATTAATGAAAACATGTATTATCTCCATTTATGTATGAGTTTGGGTAGAAGAAAATCTAACAGGCTTGCTCTGCCGGGTTCACTCGGTTGAGCGCCAGTCGTGCTCCCCGAGTTTGGGGCATGGAAAACTTTGTAACAGAGCCTAAAGTTTTAAAATGTCCTAGGATGTCTCCAAGCCATATCTAGTAGAGTCCTTCTTATCGGTGTGTTGTTGACCACATCTATAATTAGGATGCTATATGGGCATTTAGGAATAATACCCTTCTTTCATGTTCTCGATCGTGCAATAAAGCTGATTGTAAGATTGTTCCTTATTTAACTCGTACTTTGCTCCAACTTTCAGTATATGGCACCTAAGAAGAAGGCAAGAACTGGCCAAAAAGTCAATGTCACCCAGGAGTGGCAATTGATTCTATATTTAATGATGCGGGTGAGCACCCAAGGAGTCAGAATATTCCTCCAGTTACTACGTTGCTTGACTCTACTAAAACTTAACAGACCGCACATATCCCTACACCAACTGAGGGTGAAATGGTCCCTCCAACTGATATACCAGTTCCACCTACAGTTTCAACTTCCGATTCTGGTGTTTCTGATGTTGATCTTATGGGAGCCATACAGATGTTGGCTCCGATACTGGCTTCCCAGACCTAGAGATCAAATGTTGCACCCACTTCTTCCAGTCAGCCAAGGGATTCTGCTAGTTCCAGGGTGAACAAGTTTCTCCAGTTAGATCCTCCAGTGTTCATGGGTACTAACCTAGAGGAGGACCCCCAGGACTTTATTAATGAGATGCACAAAACTCTCCGAGTTATGCGTGCTACTGAGACGGAGGCAGTGGAATTGTCTTCCTACTGCCTGAAAGAGGTGGCATATTCATGGTTTGAACTATGGGAGGAGTCCCGTGAAGAAGGGATCCCTTTGGCAAAGTGGGGAGAGTTTGCCGATGCCTTCATTGATCATTTCTTGCCTACTGAGACTAAGGCAGCCCGTGATGCTGAGTTTGAGAACCTGAGGCAAGGTAGACTTAGTGTGTGGGATTACCATATGAGATTCACATACTTGTCCAAATATGTTATTTACATGTTGCCGACTTTGGAGGCTAGAGTGCACCGGTTTGTGCAGGGCCTTATTCCCTTGGTAATTAATGAGGCCGATACAGCTGCCTTAAATTCTGATATGAACTATGGTAAGATGGTGGCATTCACTCAACAGAGACCCGCAAATTGAAGAACATAATGGAGCGAAAGGGTAGCAATAAGGCCCGGTCTACGGGCAACTTTAGTGGTTTTTCAGGTGGTGGCAAGTCAACAATATTCAAGGGAGGGGCGTCGGGGCCATCTTAGTCCTTTGCTCAATCTTCGGCTAGTGCACCACCAACAGGGCCCAATCAGCAGTAGTAGTGGAGCCGTTTCAGCCCCAATCAGGGCAACATGGGCTCCTATCAGCAATGTCGTCATGGTGGTAGATTCCAGCAGCAGCGGAGGCCCCCATGCCCTAGGTGTTGAATGATGCACCTAGGAATATGATACATGGACTTAACCATATACTACAGATACGGATTGAGGGGTCACATTCAGAGGGATTGTCGTTCGTCCCGCCAGGCTGCGGGTAGGGCCCCAATACAACCAGACATTTCTGCAGCTACTACATCCACAGCACATCCTCTAGCTCGAGGCACTCCAACACCTACAGGGCGTGGTGCAGCTAGGGGTGGAGCATAGAAATGGGAAGGATCCGGCCGTTTCTATGATATGAGGGGGCGTTAGAATTTGGAGGCTTCTCCAGATGTTGTTACAGGTATATTGACTATCCAATCTCATGATGTGTGTGCTCTTATTGATCCGGTTCTACTTTGTCATATGTTACTCCTTATGTTGCTATGGAATTTGGGATAGAACTGGAACAACTTCATGAGCCGTTCTTTATATCTACTCTGGTTGGTGAGTCTATTTTGGCCGCGCGGGTTTATAGGGATTGTGTTGTCATGTTGCGTGGTCGGGACACCATGTCCGATCTCATTGAATTGGGGATGGTTGATTTTGACATAATAATGGGAATGGACTGGCTTTATTCATGTTTTTCCAAGCTTGATTGCCGAACAAGGACCGTTAGGTTCGAATTTCAAAATGAGATAGTCATTGAGTGGAAGGGGGATGATGTGGTGCAGAAGGGTAGGTTTATTTCTTACCTTAAGGCCGCGAAGATGATCAACAAGGGATGTATTTACCATTTGGTCCGGGTTACGGGCACCGATGCTGAGGCACTTACACTTGAGTCCGTGCTTGTTGTGAATGAATTTCCGAGAGTCTTTTCGGATGAGCTCCCTGGGATCCCACTAGACAGGGAGATTGATTTTGTGATTGATGTGATGCCAGACACACAACGTATATCTATTCCGCCCTATAGAATAGCACCAGCAGAATTGAATAAGCCAAAGGAACAATTGAGAGATTTGTTAGAGAAAGGTTTCATTCGGCCGAGTGTGTTACCTTGGGGCACACCGGTCATTTTTGAAAGGAAAAAAGATGGATCACTGAGAATGTGTATTGACTATCGGCAGCTCAACAAGGTCACAATCAAAAATAAATACCCACTACCAAGGATAGATAACGTGTCTGATCAATTGGAAGGTACCACGTACTTCTCCAAAATTGATTTACGATACGGGTATCACCAATTGAAAATCAGAGAGCAGGATGTTCTGAAAACAACTTTTAGAATCCGATATGGGAACTTTGAATTTTTGGTGGTGTCTTTTAGGCTAACAAATACTCCGGCAGCCGTCATTGATCTTATGAACCAAGTTTTCAAGTCGTTCCTCCATTCTTTTGTGATAGTGTTCGTTGACAATATTCTTGTATTTTCACGAAGTCGAGAGGACCATGCTGATCATCTCAGGGTAGTTCTGCAAACCCTGTACCAGCACAAGTTATATGCAAAATTTTCAAAGTGTGAATTTTTGTTTTGAATCTGTCACATTCTTGGGTCATGTCATCTCTAGTAAAGAAATTAAGATTGATCCTCAGAATATTGCAGCAGTGAAGAATTGGCCGAGGCCTACAACTCCAATGGAAATTCGCATTTTCTTAGGCTTAGCTGGATATTATAGAAAGTTTGTGGAGGGGTTTTCTACTCTTGCCTCTTGATTGACTAAATTGACGAAGAAGGCAATTAAGTTCCAAAGGTCAGATGCTTGTGAAAAGAGTTTCTAGGAGTTGAAAGCAAGATTAACTACGACACCGGTGTTGACCCTACCAGAGGGTATAGATGAATTTGTGGTATATTGTGATGCTTCAAGGATTGGGCTTGGGTGTGTATTAATGCAACATGGGAAGGTGATAGCTTATGCTTCTAGGCAACTAAAGAATCATGAAAAGAATTGTCCAACACATGACTTACAACTCGCAGCGGTGGTAATTGCATTGAAAATTTGGCATCATGTGGGTTACATGTGGATATATTCACGGACCATACGAGCCTTCAATATATTTTCAAACAGAAAGAGCTGAATCTGAGCCTGAGAAGATGGCTTGAATTACTGAAGGATTACGACATTGATATTTTATATCATTCGGGGAAGGCTAATGTTGTGGCGGATGCTCTTAGCCGGAAATCTATGGGTAGTTTAGCACACTTGGAGGCATATCAAAGGCCATTGGCCAAGGAAGTTCACTGATTGACTAGTTTGGGAGTTCGTCTTGTGGACTCTAGTGAAGGAGGGGTGATTGTGCATAAAAGGGTTGAATCATCACTTGTTGCGGAAGTGAAGAAGAAGCACTACAACGATCCATTGTTGGCACAACTGAAAGAGGGAATTCATAAACATAAGCCCATGGCCTTTTCTCTTGGCATGGATGATGGTACACAAAGGTACCAAGGGCGACTATGTGTTCCAAACATGAATGGTCTTCGAGAAATAATTATGACCGAAGCTCACACTTCTAGGTATTCCGTGCACCCACGTTCTACAAAAATGTATCATGATCTTAAGGAAATCTATTGGTGGAATGATATGAAGAGGAATGTAGCGGACTTTGTGGCAAAGTGTCCAAATTGTTAGCAAGGGAAGGCCAAACACCAAAGTCCCGGTGGGTTGGCACAGAACATAGAAAGTCCAATGTGGAAGTGGGAAATGATTAATATGGACTTTGTGGTAGGATTACCTCGTACTCCTCGTAAGTTTGACTCAATTTGGGTGATTGTGGATTGACTCACGAAATCAGCACACTTCTTGGAGGTTAAGGCTACCAATACGACGGAACAGTATGCTCAGTTGTATATCAAAGAAATAGTCAAGTTGCATGGCACTCTAGTTTCTATCATTTCTGATCGAGGGGCATAATTCACGGCTAATTTTTGGAAGAACTTTCAGCAAGGTCGGGGTACTCAGGTGAATCTTATTACAGCCTTTCACCCGCAGACTGACGGGCAGGCAGAGCGGACTATTCAGACGCTTGAGGATATCTTGTGCGCTTATGTTCTAGACTTCAAAAGTAGCTGGGATGATTATTTCCCACTCATAGAATTTGCCTACAACAATAGTTATCATCCCTGCATTCAGATGGCACTGTTCGAGGCTTTATATGGAAGGAGATGTAGATCTCCCATTGGGTGGTTCGAGATTGGAGAAGCATAGTTGATAGGGCCAGACCTCGTGCATCAGGCCATGGAAAAAGTTAAGATCATTAAGGAGTGGTTGAATACTGCTCAGAGTATCAGAAGTCCTATTCGGATGTTCGTCGTAGGGATTTGGAGTTCAACGAAGATGATTGGGTATTCTTGAAAGTTTCCCCTATGAAATGTGTAATGCGATTTGGTAAGAAAGGGAAATTGAGCCCGAGTATGTCGGACCATACAGAATCATTCAGAGGATCGGTGAGGTGTCGTACAAGCTTGAGCTACCACCTGAGATGTCATTAGTGCACCCGGTATTTCATGTGTCTATGTTGAAGAAATTAGTTGGAGACCCGACACTCATTGTTCCGATTGAGACTATTGAGGTTAATGAGGAATTGAATTATGCAGAGATTCCAATTTCTATTATTGATCGGCAAGTCCGAAAGTTGAGAAATAAAGAAATTGTCTCTGCGAAAGTGTTATGGCAAAACTAGCAGTTTGAAGAGGCCACCTGGGAGGCCGAGGAAGAAATGAAGAAGAAGTACCCTCATTTATTTGAATAGCTATGTTATTGTTCTATGAAATTGTTCCCTATGAATTACATATCATTTGTACAGCTTAATCTAATGGTGTTCCTTTCTAGTAATATACTGCTTATGAGGCCACGATTGGTGTTGTTTTTATGTTATATTGTGTCATCGGATTATGTATATGTTTTTAGGAATGGTTTATGGGATTCTCTGACATGTGGATAGGCCCAGTTACAGGGGAGACTCTGTCAAAATTTCTGGAAATTTGTGGAGTTAGCCAAATTTTGGAGCTTTTGGTGTGTAGATAAAGATTTAAGTCACATTAGGTTTTTATGGCGGACTCTTCGAGGACGAATAATCCTGAGCGGGGGAGAATGTAAGGCCTCGTTAACATTTCCTAATGATTCAAGATTTTAAGGTGCGCCAACAGTATTTGGGAATAACGTGTTCGAGTATTAAAGGAGACCCATGGGATAGAACCACATCATTTTGAAATGAAAATATATGTTTAAGATGTGTTGGAACATACTAAGGAGTTTTGTGAATGGCAAGAATTTGTGTGGAACAAGTTGGATACATTAAGTGGAAAGGATGTCTCAATTTGCACAACATCCTACTTCAAACACATGCTGCTACCAAACTATAAAGACTTAGGAGGTGATCTACCTATCAAATTAAAGCTCTTTGAGTCTAGTTTCCAACGCATCAAACCAAGAATGATTTTATAATTGTGGCCACTAGTGCCAATGAAATGTAAAGATGTGAAAGAATTATGAAATGAAATTACTGATATAAAAAAGTTGATGTCTCGAATGATACAGCCTAGCCTATCGGGTCATGATCAGACGCCATACTGCACACATGGTTGTGATTGTATAGGAAATTGTAATTGAAATTGTGATTGTGGTTGATGTCTCTAATGAGATGGCCTAGCCGATCGGGTCGTGATCGGACTCCGTGCTAAAGGTACAGTGGTATTGGTATTGAGAGTGATTGTGGTTGATGTCTCTAATGAGATAGACTAGTCGATCGAGTTGTGATCGGACTCCGTGCTAAAAGTACGGTGGTATTGGAATAGTGAATAATGGTATTGTGAACGTTGATACATCGGTACTAAGGATCTCCAACTTAAAAATATGAAAATTTACTTGAACGTTTATGTGGTTCTAACTTGATGTTTTGGTATTGTTTGAGGGTTCCATTGATTTTATGATTGTTCCTCCCGGTAATATTATTCATTCTATTTAGAAGGTGTTTAGTTATACATACTAGCGCTATTCAACGGTACTAACGTCCCTTTTGCCATGGGCGCTGCATCTTTAATGGATACAGGTGGTTCCACAACAAGAGACATTGGTCAGTGACAACGGTACACCCTCTTCCCAGCTGATTTGGTGAGCCCCACTTCATTTCGGGGCCATGTATCTTTTGTTCATTGTGTAATGTGTTTGAGGTATAGCCGAGACCTTGTTGCCGGCATTATCATAGTACTCTTCGTTATCTATAGAGGCTCCGTAGACATAGTGTGTGTTGTATATTGGTGTTGGGAAGGTCAAACAATGTTATGTTGTGGTTGTATTACTTGTTATGATGAAACTATTGGTAATGAATTGGTATTGTATACATGATCACCTTATTGGCTAATTAATGAAAATATGTATTTTCTCCATTTATGGATGAGTTTGGGTAGAAGGAAATCTAACATGATTGCTCGGCCGGGTTCACTCGGTTGAGCGCTGGCCAAGCTCCCTGATTTTGGGGTGTGACAGGTAGGTCCGTTATATGTTTTGGAACATTTTGAAATATTAGCAAGGGGTCGCGAGGGCCCCGGGTGTGATTCAGATTGAATTCGGAATAATTTTGGACTTGGTTGAATTGATGAAGTATGTTCCTCTGGTGTCATCGCACCGGCGGAGGCTTTGGCCGCGGGTACAGACTTGCAGGTGTATGAGGGTGCATCCCAGAAATGGAGAAGGCTAGCCCAGGCCTGGATTCACTGGTGCAGACACCTAGGCGCAGATGCGCATCCGCATGCACGAGTGCTATTTCACAGAAGTAGAACTGTAAGGAGCTTGTGAAGGACCGCATGTGCGGTCGAGGCTCTGCAGAAGCGGGCTCATAGGTGCGAGCATTTTGTCCGTAGAAGCAGAATTTCATGGCATTAGTTTGAATCGCATATGCGATGGAGTTTTCCGTAGGTGAGACAGTGTGCCAGTAAAAGCTAAAATCACTGGGCAGAAAAGGGGGTGTTCGAGGGTTTTATCTCATTTTCATCTTTTGGACCTAGAGAGGTAAGTTTATGGCGATGTTTTGAGGTATTTTCTAGGAAATCATCGGGGTAAGTGATTCTAACATGGATTTTGCTATATTACATGATTCCATTGTTATTTTTGTAATCTAATTTGTGATTTGACTCGCACAATTTTGGGAAAATTTTTGAAACTTCTTAAACTTAAATTTGGGGATTTGAAAGGTGATTTGAAGTCAGATTTGATTAATTCTTGCATGGTTGGACTTGTTATCGAATGGGTGTTCGGATTGTGTAAGTTTGGTCGGGTTTCGAGAGGCGGGCGCGGGGTTGACGTTTGAAGTTGACTTTGTGTTTCTTTTTAAAGATTGCAACTTTATTATTCGGAATAGCTTCCAATGGTTTGTATTTATGGTATGAAGTTGTTTTGGCTAGATTCAAGCCGTCCAGAGTTGGATAATCGCGGGAAAGGCTTACTAGTGTGTTGAGTTAGCATGTTGTGAGGTAAGTGTCTTGCCTAACTTTGTGTGGGGGAATTACCCCATAGAATTGGTGTTTTTTTGTGTTCATTGTGATATGTGGAAGCCGTTTACGTAAGGTGACGAGTGTGTACACGGGCTAAATGTGGTAATTGACCAGTTTTAGCTATGTAGTTTCCTTTCATGCCTTTAATTGAGTTGCCATAATATGTTATATTCATCATATTTAGTCTATCTCCACATGCTTTACTTGTCATCATTAATACCTGTCTTAACATTTGCTAATTGTCTTCATATGTTTAGTTGAAGTTGTCCTCTCTATTCCTTGTTCATTATTTAACCGATGAGTCCCTTACTTGAAGTTGCTATTTCTTGGAATATCTTATTGTTGAATTTGATATTGATTTATAAAAGTCATAGTTCACATTGAGGTAATTTTGTAAATTATTGAAATACCATTCTTGTGGAGTTATTCACTTTCGGTCGCTATTGTTGAGACTCATGTGCATATAGTAGTTTAGCCATGGGCTATCTATTGTGGAAACACTATTGTTGTTGACTTCTTTGGCAATTTGTGATATTGGGAACTTGCGGTGCAATTTGTGATATGTTGTGATATTAATACGCGTGCGGTGGTATTAGGATTAGGGTCGAAACGCATGCAGTGAGATAAGGTGTGCTTGATACATGTGTTGCTAGCAAGGGAACAACTTGAAGCTACGCGGTGTGATAAGTTGGGCTAAAACGTGGGAAGCTATTTCGGGAAAAATGATTTTCAAAACTAAATGCAATACTCCCGCGGTGATTTAAGGAAAGATTATGATTTTTTGGTGATATGAGACTATGAGGAGGTACCTCGGTAGTGATTCTTGTTTATACCTTTCTATTACATCACTTGTGTTTTAGTTGCTTTGTGTCCTTGGCATATTATTCCTTATTTTCTTTCATGTTGCCTTAATTGCCTTAGTTTGGTGTAGCTATTCTTGGTATATTTTCTTCATTGTTTCATTTCCATTGTTTATCATTATCACACTATCATATACCTGTTCAGTTTTCTTATTTATTCCAGTAGGGTCTTGACTAGACCTCGTCACTACTCTACCGAGGTTAGGCTTGGAACTTACTGGGTACTGTTGTGGTGTACTCATGCTATGCTTCTGCACATCTTTTTTGTAGATCCATGTACCTCTTACCAGCCTAGGCACTAGTGAGTAGAGTTCAGATTTGGAGACTTCAAGGTATACCTGCCAGAGTCCTCGTTCCTCGGAGTCACCCTCTATCTAGTTCTATTTCATTTTCCCTTTTTATAGATATTGTTGTATAGGGATGTTAAGTATACTCTTGTAGAGCTTGTGACTTGGCATCACCGGATTTTGGGAGTATTGTTCTATTAATTTGCGGAGTACTTTTATGCTAGTTGGTGAGTTATTTGAATGTTTTTATCATTTTCTCTGTTAAATTCTGCATAAATGTTTGGCTTACCTACTCTTAGAGACTAGGTGAAATCACGACATCCTACGGAGGGAAATTGGGTCAGTGACAAGTTGGTATCAGATCAGCGGAAATTGGGTAGGTGTTACGAGTCACAAGCAGGTTTAGTAGAGTCTAAAAGACCCATACGAAGATTTTTGTACATATCTTCGAGAGGCTATGGAACTGTAAGGAAATTTCACTTCTTTGATCCCTTATTGTGCGAATTTGTTGACTTCGGATTTATGAATCTATGCCTTTCTATTCTCTCATAAATGGTGAGAACACGCACCCCTAGATCCAATGATCAGATACTTGCCCCTGCTAGAGTCGCGAGAGGTCGGGGCTGATGAAAGGCCGATGAGGGGCATGTAGTGCAGCCAGAGCACCTGTCCAAGCTGCAATAGAGGAACCACTAGTAGATCCAGTTGGGAGGTAAGCACTTGCGGCACCTGTTAATACCCCTACACTTCAGGAGACTCTCGCCCAGTTCTTGAGCATATTTGGTACTCTAGCTCAGGTGAGGTTCATTCCACTTGCACCGGCAACATCTCAGGCTGGGGAAGGAGCACTTACTCCCGCAGCCCATACCATAAAGCAGGGATTCCATGTAGAGCAGGTACTAGAGGTTTAGTGGCCTAGTTACAGAGGATGCACAGGGCTTTCTGGAGAAGTACCACCGAATGCTCCGTACCATGGGTATGGTGGAGACGAGCGGGGTTGCTTTCACTACTTTCCAGCTATCAGGACCAGCATACCAGTAGTGGTGGGCTTGGGAGAAGGGTAGCCCCGCCGAGACAACTTCACTCATATGGGCTCCGTTTTCAGAGATGTTCTTGAGAGACTTTGTTCCCAACAAACTTTGTAATGCATGGCGCATGGAGTTTGAGCAGTTGCGCCATGGTGCTATGATCGTATCAGTGTATGCTCTCAGGTTCAATGAGTTGTCCAGGTATGCACCTGCCTTGGTTTCCACAATTAGAGATCGAGTCCATCGATTTATTAAGGGCCTCAACTATGGTATTAGATTCAGCATGGCTCGAGAGTTGGAGACTGATTCTCCATACAGGCAGGTGGTAGAGATCACATGGGGATTGGAGGATTTACGGGGCTGAGAGAGAGAGAGGACAGGGAGGCCAAGAGGCCTCGAGATTCTGGTGGATATAGTGGTGCCCGTGCCCCAGTTGCAGCCCGTCATTGTAGAGGCTATATGAGCCGTCCAGTTCATTCATGACTTCCATCTTCCAATGGTATTCCAGCTACTCCTAGGTCTCAGGTTGCCCATTATGCACTGCCACTGTCTAGTGCACCTCTAGCACAAAGGACTTTCAGCGGTCAGTACAGCCGACCAGGCCCGAGCCTGTTTCAGCAGCCATGTCCTCTTGTAGCTTGTTTTGAGTGTGGTGATACTCGTCATTTGGTAAGGGACTGCCCCAGACTCAAGATGGCTACTCCTCCATATACTACTCAAGATCAACTTAGTCGAGAGGGCCCCCGTGGTTACCACACTAGTTGCCACTCCACCTGCTCAGCCAGCTAAGGGTGGAGGTCAGGTGTGTAGGGGTCGCCCTAGAGGGGGATGCCAAGATAGATGTTATGCTCTCCCGAGTAGGACGGAGGCGGTTGCATCAGACTCAGCTATCAGAGGTATTGTTCCGGTTTGTCATAGAGATGCATCAGTCTTATTTGATCCAGGCTCCACTTATTCATATGTATAATCTTACATTGCTCTGTATTTGTGTATATCCAATTATTCTTTGAGTTCTCCTATCTATGTGTCCACGCCTTTGGGAGATTCCATTATTGTTGACTGTGTGTATCAGTTGTTTTTAGTTGTTATTGGCAGGTTTGAGACCATAGTAGATCTATTATTGCTCAGTATGATAGATTTTAATGTTATTTTGGGCATTTATTAGTTGTCACCCTATCATGCTATTCTTGATTGTCATGCTAAGACAGTGACATTGGTTATGCCATGTTTGCTGTGGTTGAAGTGTAGGGGTACTTTGGATTATATGCCTAATAGGGGGGTGTCTTTCCTTAAGGCACATCGGATGGTTGGAAAGGGGTGTGATGCATATCTAGCCTTTGTGAGAGATGTCGGTTCTGGTAGTGAAAGACTATCCAGATGTATTTCTATCAGATCTTCCAAGCATGCTGCCTGATAGGGATATCGATTTTGGCATGGACTTGTTGTCGGGCACTAAGCCCATTTCTATTCCATCATATAGTATGGCCTCAGTAGAGGTGAAGTAGTTAAAAGAGTAGTTGCAAGAGTTGCTTGATAAGGGTTTCATTCGTCTTAGTGTGTCACCTTGGGGTGCTCCGGTCTTGTTTGTGAAGAAGAAGGATGGTTCTATGCACATGTGTATTTATTATCGGCAATTGAACAAGATTAGAGTAAAGAACATGTATCTATTGCCACGCATTGATGACCTACTTGATCAGCTGCGGGGTGCCAGAGTGTTCTCAAAGATTGATTTGCGGTTAGGCTATCATCAATTAAAGATTCGGGATCCGGATATTTCAAAGACTGCTTTCAAGACTCGGTATGGTCATTACGAGTTCCTTGTGATGTCATTTTGGCTGACCAATGCACCAGCAACATTCATGTACTTGATGAACAATGTATTTTAGCCCTATCTTAACTCATTCATCATTGTGTTTATTGACGACATCCTGGTGTACTCCCGGAGCTGGGAGGTTCATGAGCAGCATTTGAGGATTGTGCTTCAAACCATGAGAGAAAAGAAGTTGTATGCAAAATTTTCAAAGTGATAATTTTGGCTTGACATGGTGGCATTTTTGGTTCATGTGGTGTCAAGTGAGGGGATCAAGGTAGATTTGAAAAAGATTGAAGTAGTGTAGAGTTGGCCCATACCGTCTTCAGCCACTGAGATCCATAGTTTTCTTGGTTTAACAGGGTATTACCGTCATTTCGTAAAGGGTTTCTCATCTATTGCTACACCTATGACCTGATTGACCTAGAAGGGTGCTCAGTTCAGATGGACCGAGGAGTGTTGGAGAGCTTTCAAAAGCTCAAGACTGCTCTGACTACAGCCCCAGTGTTGGTTATGCCTACGGGTTCAGGGTCTTACACTCTATATTATAATGCGTCACGTGTTTACCTCGGCGCGGTGTTGCTGCAAGATGGTAGGGTGATTGCCTATACGTCTAGATAGATGAAGGTGCATGAGAAGAATTATCCTTTCCACGACTTGGAATTAGCAACAGTTCATGCCTTGATGCTTTGGCGGCACTATTTGTACGGGGTCCCTTGTGAGGTCTATATCGATCACCAGAGTCTACAATATTTGTTTAAATAGAAGGATCTTAATTCGCAGCAGCGGAGGTGGTTAGAGTTGCCTAAGGACTATGATATCACCATTCTATATCATCCTAGGAAGGCCAATGTGGTGGCCGATGCATTGAGTTGAAAGGCGTAGAGATTGGGCAGTGTAGCATATCTACCGGCAACAGAGAGGCCATTAGCATTGGAGGTTCAGGCCTTGGCCAACCAGTTTGTTAGGTTGGATGTTTCGAAGACATGTCGAGTTCTGTCTTTCATGGTTTCTTGGTCTTCTCTATATGATCGTATCAGAGAGCGTCAGTATGACGACTCCCATTTGCTTGTCCTTAAGGACACGGTCCAGCACGGTGATGCCAAGAAGGTTACTATTGGGGATTACGGTGTGTTACGGATGTAGGGTTGGCTATGTGTGCCCTATGTTGATGGCTTTCATGAGTTGATTCTGGAGGAGGCCCACAATTCGTGGTGCTCCACTCATCTGGGTTCCGCTAAAATGTGTCAGTACTTGAGGCAACACTATTGGTGGAGGAGGATGAAGAATGACATAGTGGAGTATGTAGCTCAGTGTCTAAATTGTCAGCAGGTGAAGTTTGAGCATCAACGGCCAGGTGGGTTGCTTCAGAGGCGTGAGACTCCCAAGTGGAAATGGGTCTGAGTGCACTATTAATGAGTGGTGACTTTACCATTTACTTTAGTCTCTTTTCTTTAGTTTCAGTTTTCGTTAATTGTGATATGAGGTTGTTTATGGTGTGTATTGCTAGAATTTCAAGTAAATGATGACATGAAAAGAGTTGAATTCAATTGAAGTGGAATTGAGAAAAAAAGTGTAAAACAAGTGCAAATTCCTTCAGTGATTCTGTATTTGCGGAACATTGTGCGCTTATGCGACCTCGCATTTGCTTGGAGAAGGACGCATCTACGGAATTCAAGCAAATTTCGCTGGGATCGCATCTGCAAGTGAGGAAACGCATCTGCGGTCGTTCTTCTATGCATGATGTCTGCATTTGCGATCGCGCTTCTGCACGTGTAAGTCCGCTTCTGCAGAGTAAATGTTTTCCATTAAAGGTCGCTTCTGCGAGAGGCTATCCGCATCTGTGGAACTGCACCCGCGAGGATCCCTCCACAGGTGCGGTCAACGGGCTTCATCTATGGATAGTTTTGGCATTTCATATTTTCTCCATTTCAAACCCACTAATACATGACCTAGCTTATTGGAATCACATCTTTGGCTTAAGTTTCAGTCTCATGACTAGAGAAGACAAGTTTGAAAGCTAGGGTTCTTGCACACACACTTGGTCTTGAAGATTTGGAGTTTTTGGTTGAGAATTCCTTTCCCATTTATGTTCATTTCTTCATTTCGTTGCTTTTTATCGAATATCTAAGTGTGTAGTATTTTTTTTCCAACACTTGAATCTTGTTTATCAAAATATTCATATTTAAAGTGTGGATTAAATACCTTGTTGTGCTTATGTATTGAACGATTTTTATTTATAATGAAGTGAGTTATTATTTCTTTAATTATTCTTGTTCTTTAATGTTTCCAAAGGGATTAGCTAACCCTATGACTCGCCCATTAAATTTGAATTAATTTTGGAAAATATAATTTGGGGTTAGGAAAGATTAATTAACAAGAACTTGAGGCTTTAACCCTCACTTTATAGATTCTACCTAGAGATAGGATTGAACTACTTGTAGCCATATTCAGGTGAGCTTAATCTCTTAGTTGTTTTAGGTATAATTCAATTAGGAAGTCTTGAAAGTGTTTGGAAGTAGCTTATATAAAATTATTACCCGAGGCTAATTAACATAAACTCGCTCATATTTGTAAAATCGTGAAATACATTGGATTGTTACTTGAGTGTAATTCCCATTGCATCCATGCTTGTAGCCATCGATCATTTTACTTGCTTTCTAGGTTAAATTACATTTTCGCATTTAGACATAAATATTCCCAAAACCATTATAAGTGTTTGGCTTAGCATAATAAGTGATAATTCTCTTACACGCCTAATCTCCTACATATTGCTCTCTGTGGGATTCGACACTGACTCATAGTTAGGTAAATTATATTGCATGTGACAGTCCATTTACTTTTTAGTAGTGGATTTGGACTTCATCAACTATTCATATATTGTAGGATATGCATCGTGCCTATGTTATGGAGTTCGGGGGTTCTTGGGATCAGTTCTTGCCGCTTACGGAGTTTTCCTAATATAACAACTACCAATAGAGTATTCAGATGGCTCCGTACGAGGCCTTGTATGGGAGGCGGTGTCGGTCTCTGCTCGGTTGATTTGAATATACTTGATCCACCCTTATCTCGCTGCATGTGCATCACAATGAAATCCCTCCCTTATGTCACCACATGCGCATCTTGCCACCCTTATACTCCACACAACATCAATCAACCCAGACATCATGTCCACATGTTCCACAATATCACAAAACAACAAAATCAATACTCATGTCAAAATATAGACTCACAACTCAAAAATAACGTGCACAAGGACAATACAATAACATAAGAGTGCGGGGAGTATTCAACAATAAAACATGTTTCATATAGCAAACAACCCCAATTCAAGGCATATTAATAACCTAAGGTCTAATCCAGCCATAAATCACACACGCCCGTGTACACAATCGGCACCTCGTGTACACGTAACTCACATAACACAATATGCAATTACGACCAAATCCTAAGTTGCAATTCCCCCACACAAGGTTAGGGAAGATACTTAGCTCAATTTAGCCAAATCAATACTCCAAAAATGCTTTTCCTTTAAAATGCATCTCCGTTCGGCTCAAATCTAGCCAAAAGAGACTCAACAATATCAAATAATCCAAAAGTAATCAATTTTGATTAATAAAGTTAAAATCTTTACTAAATTCCTAAAAAGTCAACAAAAGTCACCCAGGCCCCGCCGGTCAAAGCCTGATTCGAGGGGTAGATGTCGACTACCCATTACCCCACGGGCCCAAATATATGTTCAGTTTTCAAAACCAAGTCCAAATCTGTTAGATTTACTTCTACCCAAACTCAACCATGAATAAAGAGGAGATACACTCCATTAATTAAACACTAAAAAGATTTCATTAACAACTCCCATTTTATTTCCATTAGCAGCTTCATTGATAATTTCCAAAATACTTCGAGTTTATAGATATAATGAAAATATGTTTGCCAAATACCAGCACTTCCAGTTTAATTCCCAACATCAAACACCACCCACAACATGTCTATAGAGCCTCTAAGTATAACAGAAGAGTAATATGGAAATGTCGACAAGAAGGCCCCGGCTATACCTCAAAATACAAAGTACAACATCAAATGACATCGGGCCCGAAATAGAGTAGGGCTCACCAAAATATGCTGAATAGGGAGTAACGGCTAACGAGGACCAAAGTTGCCCGCTGATGAACCACTTGCACCTATTGAAGATGCAGCGCCCCCGTCAAAAGGGACGTTAGTACATATGGGATAGTACTAGTATGTAAAGCTTACTGTCCTCTTTCAAAATAAAATGCCAATATAAGAAAGCGGAAATCATGAGAACAACAATCAACAATCAATGATATCCAAATGCCAAATTAAAACATACTAATTTCCAAAATATGAAGATGATAATCAAAATATGAATATAATATTATTTTTGGTTGGGAGATCTTTAGTACTGATATACGAGTGTTTACAATATCACCGTTTACAATACCAATACCACTATACTTTTAGCACGAAGTTTGATCACGACCCCATCGGCTAGACCGTCTCATCCGAGACATCAACCACAATCACAATTTCAATTACAATTTCCAGCACAATCACCACCATGTGTGCGGCATGGTGTCCGATCACGACCCGATCGGCTAGGCCATCTCACCACAATACCGTGTGGATCGACATCATCCTTTTCTATCAGTCATCTCATCCCAATTAAGCGGAATAATTTTATCACACCAATCTCATCCCAAATATGGGGAATACTTTTATTACATCAATCTCATCCCAAATAAGGGAAATAATCACAATCCACTCCTACACTGGCACGTGTAGTTTCGGGGTTAGGTTGTTTCAACCTACCCTTCCTCGGTGACTATCGATACTCCCAGAAATATTTTTGATTTGTATACAAATGAAACAACAATACAAATGAATTTACCTCATAACTTTTCATACCGTATATAGCCTCATTGGTACTTTCAACCACTTACAACATGATTGTTTCATTGGCGCTCTTGGCCATACATATGATTCTGCATTCGTGTCACGGTGGCCATATTTCATATTCCGCACTTTCATTTCTTTCGTTTCATGGATCATCGTCATAAATATCAATAAATAGAATATCCAGAAAATCACAACTTTAGGTTGATTAGTAATGAAGATTTTAAACACAATGGATTTATTTACAAGAAATGGAGTAAAATATTTTACAATCGAAGCACAAGTTAAAATCATAATCAAGTAACACATCATTTATTCTTGAAATACTCTCCCCCCAAAAGGGAAATACACAATTTCCACTCACGATATGTAAGAATGCAAAACACATTGAAAATACTCATAAAGCATAGCATTAGTTAAAACAGCCACATAGGAGCATGACTTGAGGACATAAGCTTTTAGGCAAATCTACTTTTGAAGTAATTTTGGAATAGTTGAATCAAGGCTCATTTCATAATCTTTCTCACATCATCTCATTTCATTGGTACCTATAGCCACAAGTATAACTTTCATTCTTGGCACGGTGGCCACACTTTATATCTTCAACTCATTTTTTTCACTTTCGAGCATCTATATAGATTATCAACAACAAGGCATTTTCAATCAAGACTTTGGATACACATATGAGCAATTAAGAGTCTTAAGCATATCGAGTTTTTCTCACACAATGTTATGACTCAAAGTCATAACAATTTAATACACAACCGTACGTTGAACATATATCTTTCGACATAAGGCTCATTTGGAATAGTCAAGTTTATAAGGAATAACTCGGAACATAGGAATTAGGAACTTGAGCCAACCGTGCTTGAAACTTACGGGAACATCATGAAATTCAATTCTAAGAGAGTAGTTTAGCCAACATACCTGGAATTCGCCCCTTAATAATACTACGACGATCCCCTACACTAAGAAACTTTAATCTACAATAACAACATCCAATGAGATGAATATTACTAATAAATTAAATAATTTAGGCCATTTAGGCACTTTATCAAATACCTAGTAGGCATGAATCTCTACATCTCTTAACCATAGAATTAGTTCATCCAACTACTACCATTTACCAACAATTTATCCCACCATCACTCTTAAACAATTCTAAACTTCCAACATCACATAGATGACCATCCATCCAAACCCAACCAACAAAATTCCATCATATAATCACTTTCAATCTCTATAATGGGTATGTATTTAAATTGGGAACTTATGGCTTCCAATCACCATACCATAAGTTATAACACACATTTCATACATAAATAATCACTATAGATTAGTTAAAGATGGCAGACATAGCTCTTGTAGTGAGACTCTTGAAAATCCCAACTTGTAGTGTTTTTGACCAATTTGGGGATTTGAATGGAAATCTATGGATCTTCGAGATTAATACTTGTTAATATAGGTATTTAGGAGTAGCAATCAACTCAAAATACTCCAAAAACATTACCTTGGTTCATGGGAGGGAAGTGTTGGGCGGATTTCCCTTTATATGCAAGCCCTGGCTCAAAGAAATGACTTAGCCCCTTTCTCTACCCGGCCTTGGGGGTATTTAATGGGCTCCTACGTGCGTGGTCATGCACCTGAGGCAGAATACCCTCTAAGATACGCAGCTGTGCATCTGGACGAACATATGTCACAGGTCCGGTAAAATGGCCAAAACATTCTGTAAAAATATCCAAATGACAAACAGTTTGATGCGTTAGAAACTAGACTCAAAGAGATTTTATATTTTTGGTATATAACATCCTAAGTCTTTATAGTTTGGAAGAAGCATGCGTTTGAATTACGATCTAGTGCGAATTGAGACATCCTTTCTACTTAATGTATCCAACTCGTTCCACACAGGTTCTTGCCATTCACAAAATGCCTTAGTATGTTCCAACACACCTTAAACCTATATTTTTATTTCAAAATGATATGGTTCTATCCCATGGATCTCTTTTAATACCCAAATATATTATTCCCAAATACCGTTGGCGCACTTTAAAATCTTAAATCATTAGGAATTTTTTAACAGGGCCTTACAAAATCGAATCTCAAATCTCAATTTTTTATTTTTAGAAAAATTTTGTCAGAAACACCAATTTCACTCATTGATTCATAAATTAAATGCTAAATAAAAGATGAGATTAATGAAATATAATCAAATACGAGTCAAGAAAACGTAGCCAACCCAAATTGGTGAAAAATGCCTCAAAATCGCCTCAAACGGAGCTCCCAATCTCAAAATATGAAATAATGACTCTAAGTCCCGAAATCCCTTTTACAAACCAGCTAAAGATGTCGAATTTGCGATCTGGGGTTAGAAAATGCGAACTCCGGAAGTGCAACCCATTGACCGCAAATACGAAGACAGCTAAAACTAGAGGATGTCGCAAACGCGACCACTAACTTCGCAAAAGCAAAGTTTCACTCTACTAGTCAACATTGCAAAAGAGACCACAAGGTCGCAAAAGTGACATGCCCAGGCCCCAAACCCCTTCACAAAGTGTCAAACATGCTAAAACTTATCCGAAACTCACTCGAGCCCTCAAAAATCACAACTGAGCGTCTGATTCCTACCAATCTAACTTGGAATGACACTAAACCTTACACACAAGTTTCAAATGATAAAATGGATCTATTTCATGTCCCGAAACGAATATTCGATCCCGATAGACACAAAGTTAACTCATGGTCAAAATTAGGAATTTTGAAATCTTCAAATTGTCAACTTTCAGCAAAAAGAGCCAATTCATCCTAGGAACCTCTGAATTCAATTTTGGGTATACTGTATAAGTCCAAAATCACCATACAAACCTAACGGGACCATCAAAATGCCGTTTCGGGGTCGTTTGCACAAAAGTCAAACTTGGCCAACACTTATAGCTTAAACTTCCAAACTAGGAACTATGTATTTCAAATCAAACAAAAACCTCCCCGAAGCCCAACCAACCAACCCCAAAAGTCACACAACCATAAATACACAGAGAGGAAGCTTCAAAAGGGGGAAACAATGCTTAAATACACAAAACAACCAGCTGGGTCATTATAGTTTCCAATCATCATTTGAATTTGTGTATGTTGTAAACTTAACAAGATTAATCATCTAAACAAGCTTATCTTAAATAGAAACTATTCAAGACAAAAATAAGAATTTTTATAACAAATACAAAATTATTCAATAACATAAAATGTTTAATTGTTATTTCATACAAGTATACATACAAGTTTGTTATACCCTATATTTTCGTAAATAAAAGTACATCATAAGTTAATTGATGCATCACACCCTGACCTCGGGGAGCACGACCGGCGCTCACCGAGATAACCCGACCAAGAAAGCCTGTAAAATGCCTTCTATCCGAACTCACCCATGAATAAAGAGAAGATATATTTCATTAATTAGACAATGATAAGGTTACATGAACAATACAAATTTCATTACCATTAGAACTTCATTCAATATTTTCTTAAAATATTACATTACACATTCATAGTTTAGAAGTGGAAACATATGATACAAATACAACATTTGTAATTTGACTTCAAAAAAAAAAGGTACCACCGATGCTATGTCTACTGAGCCTCTAATATATAAAAAAGAGTAGCATGATGGTGCCGCAATCAGGCTCCGTCTATACCTCAAAACAATATACATAGCGTACAGGAGATACAAGACCCCGAAATGAAGTGGGGATCACAAATTCAGCTTAAGAGAGGGTGTACTGCTATCACTGATCAATACAGCCTGCTGTGAAATCACCTGCATCCAATAAAGATGCAGCGCCCTAGGTAAATGGGACGTTAGTATGTATAGAATAGTATTAGTATCAATAGAACGAGTAAGAGTAAAAGGAGAAGGAAACATGAAATCAATGAGAGCCTCAAACAGTATAAAGGTGTCAAGTTAGGGGAAAGATAAGGGGAAACAATCTCATCACATCAACACGGGGATTTACCCCTCAATCACTCCTATAATGGCACGTGTAGTTTCAGGGTTAGGTTGCTTTGAGCTTCTCTTCCACAATGAGGTATACTAACTTGCAATTGAAACATGATTTTAAATCATAACACCTTTTGTACATTGATCATACTAGATTACATTCTCAGAGGGAAACATTTTATGATAGGAACATTTTGAACATATTTTGAGTACATACAACTTTCAACGCAACACTTATTTTAGGATTATCAAATCTACTAGGAAGGACTCGGAACATGAGAAATAAGAAGTTGTGCCAATCAAAATTGCAACTTACGAGGACATCATGGAAATTGATTTCTACAAGAGGAGTTTAGCCAACATACCTCGCTTGAGCTTCCTTAAATTACTACAATGTTTCGAAAATCCTAGCGACTTCAATCTATTAGAAACATGACAAATTTGAACCATAATTTGGAAGATATTCAGAGTTTGAGCTCATTTGAGCATTTTATCAAGAAGTAGGTGTGCATTAAGGTTTCAAGGTTCTCCTATGGAGTATTCCTTCATCCCACAACCCAACATTTACCCATTTGAGCTCAATAACCTTCCTACCAACCTTGATGGTACATGGATGCATAAATTACACTCAAGAATCACACTTGTAATTACCTACTTTCAGTCCAATCCCGAAATTGAGGGCTAGGGAGTAGAAACTTACCTCTTGGGTGAAGACCTTATGAGTTTTCCTTGTTGAATTTCAAAGTTTTAAGCAAGGGTTGATGAATAAAGTACTTGGGGCTTCATCCTTTCTCTTTAAAACAATTCCCTCGCTCTAAAATGATATATTTCTGCCTTCTAAAGGAGACCCAATGGCTTTTAATCAATTATGGTTGTGTTTTAAAAATCAGAATTTGGACCCTCCGAACTCAACTCTGCGGTCGCAAAGTGTACCGCAGATCAGGTCTGTGACCTACAAAATAGACCGCAGAAATAATCCCAAAATCTGGGCTGGTCTGGTCTACTATACGGCCAGGTCTGCGGCTCACATATCAATTATGCGGGTGCATAATGGACCATAGAATCACCCTATGAAAATCTTCATGCTGGTTCTACAACGGATGTACGGCCCGCGAAATGAATATGCGATCGCATAGTTGACCGCAAAACGACCTCCAAAATTGGTCCATTTCTCTGCTACGCTCTAAGGCAGATCTACGGTCTGCATATCAGTTCTGCGGTCGCATAATGGCCTGCAGAAATGCTCTGTTCTGCAATAGGTTTTCTTCAACTTCCCAATGCGTTGTTCAAGCCAAAAAGTTCGTACCTCAGCCAGCAAGCTCGACGCGAAGATTTTCTACAACCATCAAATTTATTAGCCTACCTCGGCACCACGAAACCCTTGATTTTAGTTGAAATTTTAAAAGGAGAAGGAAACATGAAATCAATGAGAGCCTCAAACAGTATAAAGGTGTCAAGTTAGGGGAAAGATAAGGGGAAACAATCTCATCACATCAACACGGGGATTTACCCCTCAATCACTCCTACAATGGCACGTGTAGTTTCAGGGTTAGGTTGCTTTGAGCTTCTCTTCCACAATGAGGTATACTAACTTGCAATTGAAACATGATTTTAAATCATAACACCTTTTATACATTGATCATACTAGATTACATTCTCAGAGGGAAACATTTTATGATAGGAACATTTTGAACATATTTTGAGTACATACAACTTTCAACGCAACACTTATTTTAGGATTATCAAATCTACTAGGAAGGACTCGGAACATGAGAAATAAGAAGTTGTGCCAATCAAAATTGCAACTTACGAGGACATCATGGAAATTGATTTCTACAAGAGGAGTTTAGCCAACATACCTCGCTTGAGCTTCCTTAAATTACTACAATGTTTCGAAAATCCTAGCGACTTCAATCTATTAGAAACATGACAAATTTGAACCATAATTTGGAAGATATTCAGAGTTTGAGCTCATTTGAGCATTTTATCAAGAAGTAGGTATGCATTAAGGTTTCAAGGTTCTCCTATGGAGTATTCCTTCATCCCACAACCCAACATTTACCCATTTGAGCTCAATAACCTTCCTACCAACCTTGATGGTACATGGATGCATAAATTACACTCAAGAATCACACTTGTAATTACCTACTTTCAGTCCAATCCCGAAATTGAGGGCTAGGGAGTAGAATCTTACCTCTTGGGTGAAGACCTTATGAGTTTTCCTTGTTGAATTTCAAAGTTTTAAGCAAGGGTTGATGAATAAAGTACTTGGGGCTTCATCCTTTCTCTTTAAAACAATTCCCTCGCTCTAAAATGATATATTTCTGCCTTCTAAAGGAGACCCAATGGCTTTTAATCAATTATGGTTGTGTTTTAAAAATCAGAATTTGGACCCTCCGAACTCAACTCTGCTGTCGCAAAGTGTACCGCAGATCAGGTCTGTGACCTACAAAATGGACCGCAGAAATAATCCCAAAATCTGGGCTGGTCTGGTCTACTATACGGCCAGGTCTGCGGCTCACATATCAATTATGCGGGCGCATAATGGACCATAGAATCACCCTATGAAAATCTTCATGCTGGTTCTACAACGGATGTACGACCCGCGAAATGAATATGCGATCGCATAGTTGACCGCAAAACGACCTCCAAAATTGGTCCATTTCTCTGCTTCGCTCTGTGGCAGATCTACGGTCTGCATATCAGTTCTGCGGTTGCATAATGGACCATAGAAATGCTTTGTTCTGCAACAATTTTTCTTCAACTTCCCAATGCGTTGTTCAAGCCAAAAAGTTCGTACCTCAGCCAGCAAGCTCGACGCGAAGATTTTCTACAACCATCAAATTTATTAGCCTACCTCGGCACCACGAAACCCTTGATTTTAGTTGAAATTTTACGTGGCCGTATATCTTCCCCGTGTATGGATTATTGTGTTAGTTATTGTCATTGGTCATGTGAGGCCATTGTCGTAATCGATGATTATTGTCCTATGTGACGTTGAATTATTGAGTTTCTACAAGAATAGTTGGTAGTAGTATTGTTACAAAGGTGACTCTTCCAAAGTTTATATAGATCCCGGGGAGTTAAACAGTCGAGGACGAATGTTTCTAAGGAGGGAAGGATGTTACATCTCGTATTTTCGTACGTTAAAGTTTCATCTTCAGTTAGTCGACGTAGACTCGGGGATGAGATTATCTTGAGGTTATAAGAATTTATGCTATTTATAACAAGCGATAAAGGGGAAACGAATCAATGAAAACAAGTTTCGTTGAAGGTTATCGATTTGGGATATAATACGATCTGAGCCATAATACCCGGTATTTATGGACTAGTGCCATACAATATACCCCATAACCACGATTAGTAGGGTACATAAAGTATGTTAAAAGAGAGTATTATTTTAAGTATTTAGGGATAGTTCTTAATTCTGTGGGTAATTGGTTAATTATTGGGTAATGAAATATTACCTAAATAATTAAGTAATTATTGGATAATGATTAAACCTCCCAACCAAGGAATTATGTGGTAGCACCCCAATCCCATTTTAAGTGACTCATTATGTCTTGCATAGATGGCATACTTGGAGGGATTAGGATGGCTTAGTCATCCAACAAGTGGGCCACACACAAAAGCTTTCTGTAATTAATAAGACTATCAACTTACTCCACATTTTTGGCAATGTAAATTCATGTGTCTTACAAACCAAATTGAATCTCTTATAGAAGAGTGGTTGATCGTGAGCTCTTTAAAGAGCAAAACAAATACGTACCAAGAATTGATAACGTTGGTTGATTGATTTTGTAAAGCGTGAATTGCAAATTCTACGAGAATCGGTTCAGGTATGTTAAGGTTATCCATTCTTTCTTTTGGCATGATCTATACGACACGAACAAAACGAGCAAACGCACAATTTCCATAAATGACTCTATTCATAGAAATATTAGGGGTGTCTATATTCTTGATTCCCCATGTGAATTATTATTATAAGTTCTGGTCATGGGTCATAGAAAAATACGTATCTGATAAAATTTATCCGACAGTCATATTATTTTTATGACATTCTGAGAAATTCTTATTAACGTATTTCTTATGCATTTCATGCATTTATACATGTACATTAAGACATGACCAGATGGCGTTATTTATGTGTAAATTATATGTATATGGGATATGGGAAAAGGTTATGGTGTTATATACGCACCACCATCTGATCAGCTGGTACATGTTGATGATTTTACCCACAGTGGCCGAGATGATATGATTGGATGCCCTCAGAGGCTTGATGATGTTATGTACACCTATACCCATGCATGACACGACAATTGTACGCATGTGCATGACAATATAAATGTTTCAGGATTTATAAGTCATTTAGACTTACAGGCGGAATTCTTTATTCCATGTTTCATCTATGTCTTTTGTGTACTGATTTTTATGCCTTACATACCCAGTACATTATTCTTATAGACGTCCCTTTTTGCCTGGGGATGCTGCATTTCATGCCCGCAGGTGCAGGTAGGCAAGCTGACGGTCCCCTTTCTTAGGATTCTTGATCAACGCGAGTTGGCATGCTCCATTTGATCTGGAGATGCTTTTGATTTTGGTATGATATGATTGTATACATATATGGGTATGAAGTGGCCCAGTCCCGTCCTTGTACAGTTGTATATTCTAATAGAGGTTTGTAGATAGTATGTATAGTTGGATACTATGTGGCCTTGCCGACTTCCAGTTTTGGGTATATTGTTGTCGATAGCAGCCTTGTCGGCTCGACCTACGAATTCTGCACGTATATGTACATATGCCTTTTGGGCAGGTTTTCCTCATGTATGTTATTCTCGTAGTTCAGTACATGTTATTCAGGTTTATATCTTAGACGAATGCTTAGGGGTGTTCGACACGTATGAATCAAGCACCCATCGCGGCCCATCGGTTTGGGTTGTGATAGTTATCATCTTGGCCGAGTATCCATTCCCTTGTATATTGCGATGTTTGCTGTTGTTTTTGGGGATCATCAAGTTTTAGGGGAAACTCTGCCGAAATTTTTTGAAATTTGAAGAGTTTGACAAATATTGAGTTCCTTGGTTCTAAATTGATTATAGAGGGATCCTAATGAGTTAATTTATCTTAGTATCTCATGTACATACTCAGTTTCTCCCTAAAATGGTGATAGGCTCCTCTGTCCAACTTATGGACAACGAGCGTCAGATTACGTTTGTGATTCTGTTCATGGTTTCCTTCATGATCTCTTGAGTCCATATGATGTTGCCACATTTCTTATGCCTCATACATGCTTACATTGATTGTGCTTGAGGGATTTATCTCATAACACCAGCAAGGCCTATTGATTATATGCCGGGGGATATAGCCCATAACACCAGCCAGGCCCGTTGATTATATATTTACTTGCTTGGGTGGGGGTATAGCCCATAACACCAATCAAGCATGTTATGTATGCGTATATAGCTAAAGTGTTCATTGTAAGACAATACATGAGGCTAGTTTAATTTAACAGTTACCTGATGTCACGCCCCAAAACTGGGGAGCGCGACCGACGCTCAACCAAGTAAACCCGGACGAGCAAGCCTATTATATTTCCTTCTACCCAGACTCATCCATGAATAAATAGGATACATATTTTCATTAATCAGACAATAAGATGATCATGTCTGCAATACCAATTTCTTACCATAAATTACTTCATTTTAAGTTCTCAAAACACACACACACCCCTTCATGGTTCAAAGTGGAACAAGTGTTTTAATCACAACACAACTTGTTTATCATTCAAAACACCCATATACAACCCACACTTAGTCTACCAAGCCTATAAAAATACCAAAGTGTATAATGATAGTGCCGGTAATAAGGCTCTGGCTATATCTCAAAATACGATAACCCACATTAAACTAAAGATGCACAACCACAGAATGAGATGGGGCTCACCAAGTCATCTGGAAAGAATGAGCATTGCAATCACCGATCAGTATCCTCCGCTGTGAAACCACCTACATCCATTAAAGATGCAGCACCCCCCAACAAAATGGACGTTAGTACATGTCAAATAATGCTAGTATGAAAACCAAACACCAATTTAAGAACTCGAAAATATAGTATAAATATGATTAATCAAGGCGACAATAGAATAGCATAGATAGCCATTTAAACCAAAGCAAGCTCACCAAGAGCTGTCATTAACATTTACTGAATTTAAGATGAGATCCTCTGTAACCATTTTCACACAAAGCGGCCCCGTCACCTCACCCCAATGTATGCAGGTGAAGGTGTAAGAACAATACCAAATCTCTACTCAAGTGGGTGAAAATGCATCAACGATACCAATACCTACACAAAGCGGCCATGCCGCCTCACCCCAATATATATAAGTGGGTGGTGGTGCAACAACAATACCAAAATCATACACAAAGCGGCCCTACCGCCTCACCCCAATATATGCGGGTGGAGGTGTAACCCCAATCACAATCTCTACACAATTTGGCATAATAGTTTTCCACATAAATCACGACTTGGAATCATAACACGTAGATACACAATCCATAATTTGGAACACATCCTTAATTTATAATACAATATGATAAGAGCATTTGAAACACGAATTGAACATATATCTTTGTCACAAAACCTATTCGGAATACTCACCTTGTAATAAATATCTTGGAACTTACAAGGATATTGAGGTTCCAATTCTTAAAGAAGGTTCCGAAATTCTTAGCAACTTCAATCTATTTTAGAAATATAACAAGTTGTACCAAAATTAGGAACATGATCATGGTTCTAGCTCATTTGAGCATTTTATCAAACACTAAGTATGCATTAAGGTTTCAAGGTCCTTTTATGGAGGATTCCATCATCCCACAACCCATTTCTTACCATTTTTAGTTCAACAATCTTCCTACACCCATTTGATAACACATGCATGTAAAATAAACAACTCTCATGCCCAAATGACTTAAAGTATAGAAATCATAATAATATTGGTACAAATGTGTTGCATTGTTGTAGATTGAAGTTGTTTAGTGTGGTGGACCATCGTAATACTATTAAAGGGCGAATTTCAGGTATGTTGGCTAAACTACTCTCTTAGAATTGAATTCTGTGATGTTTCCGCAAGTTTTAAGTATGGTTGGCTCAAGTTCCTAATATATTCAACTATTTCGAATGAACCTTGTGTCGAAAGATATATATATATATATATATATATATATATATACATGTTCAAAATGTATTTCAGATGCTCTTATCATATTGTGTTATCCTTCGGGAACGTGTTCAAAGTATGATATGTGTATTAATATGTTATGACTCTTAGTCGTGTTTCAAATGAAAGTCCATTATGCTTAACTATGAAAGAGTACTCCATGCGTCCAAAACTCCTATTGCTCATATATATCCTTAAAACCTTGATTTCGAATACTCATATACTTGATAATCTATAAAGATGCTTGAAAGTGATATAAGTGAGTTGTAATTGTGTATTTCCCTTTTTGGGAAAAGTATTTCAAGAATAAATGGTGTGTTACTCCTCTATGATTTTAACTTGCGCTTCTATTGCCAATCATTTTACTCTATTTCTTGGAAATAAATCTACAACAACAACAACAAACCCAGTATGTTCCCACCAGGTGGGGTCTGGGGAGGGTAGTCTGTATGCAGACCTTACCCCTACCTAAAAGGTAGAGAGGCTGTTTTCAATAGACCCTCGGATCAGGAAGGGTAATAAGAAGAAGTGGATAGCAAGAAAGGAAGAAAGGGAGAAGAGAAAAGAAAAAGGAAGATATAAAGGATAAGTAGTACCAAATACTAGCAACAAGAGATACAATACCTGAGGCGAACAAAACTACATAACGTAATAAAAATCTAAGAATATGAAGGGACAAGCGTGCTACTAAGACTATTGGTTAGCAATAAAAACTACCCACTAACCTTCTACCTTAATCCTCGACCTCCACACCCTACTATCAAGGGTCATGTCCTCAGTAAGCTGAAGCAGCGCCATGTCCTGTCTAATCACCTCTCCCCAGTACTTCTTAGGCCTACCTCGACCTCTTCTCAAACTCGCTATGGACAATCTCTCACACCTCCTAACAGGGGCATCAATGCTTCTTCTCTTAACATGTCTGAATCATCTAAGCCTCGACTCTCGCATCTTGTCCTCCACGGAGGCTACTCCCACTCTATCTCGGATAACTTCATTCTTAATCTTATCTCTCATGGTACGTCCACACATCCATCTCAACATTCTCATCTCTGCTACTTTCATCTTCTGGACGTGGGTGTTCTTGTCTGGCCAACACTCAGCTCCATATAGCCTAACCAGTCGAACCACCACTCTATAAAACTTGCCCTTAAGTCTTAGCGGCACGTTCTTATCACATAAAACACCAGAAGCGAGCCTCCACTTCATCTATCTCGCTCCGATGCGATGTGCAACATCTTCGTCAATCTCCCCGTTACCTTGGATAATAGACCCGAGATACTTAAAACTCGCTCTCTTGGGGATAACTTGAGTATCAAGCTTTACCTCTACGTCTGCTTCATGGGTCCCGTCACAGAATTTTCACTCCAAGTATTCTGTTTTGGTTCTACTTAACTCCGCTTCACATCTCCTCAATCAAAACTATATCATCGGCAAATAGCATGCACCAAGGCACCTCCTCTTGGATGTGTCGCAACAGTACATCCATCGCTAAGGCAAATAAAAACGGGCTAAGAGCCGATCCTTGGTGCAACCCCATCACCACAGGGAAATGTTCCGAGTCTCCACCCACAGTCCTCACCCGAGTTGAGGATATAAAGTATGAAATAATGAGTTGGGGATATAAAGTGTGAACACCGTGCCAAGAATGAAAGTTATACTTGTGGCCAATAGCGCCAACGAAATGAAATGATGTGTGAAATATTATGAAATCAGCCTTGATACAACTATTCCAAATTGACTCCGAAAATAGTATTATCCAAAAGCTCAGGTATTCAAGTCATTTCCAAATGTTGTTGTTACTAATTCTATGCTTGGTAGGTATTTCCAATGTGTTTTAAGCCTTTACATTTTTATGAGTTGAAATTGTGTATTGCCCTTTTGGGGAAAGGTACTTCAAGAATATTCTCTATATTGATGTTTATAATGATGAGCCTTGAAAGTAATGAAATTAAAGTATGGAATATGAGATTCGACCATCATGCCATGAATGAAGAATAATATGTATGGAAAAAGGGATCCAAAGAAATAATGATGTTGTAGATAGTTGAAAATACTAATGAAGTGATAGTATGAACATGAAATGTGGTCATTTGCCTGAATGAAATTTATGATGTGTTGTATGTCCCAATTGTTTCAACTATAGTTGTATGCTTCTGAAATAATGTATGTAAATGACATCGATGTCAAGTCATCAAGAATCATGAACTTAGCTAATATCCTCAAGATGTTAAGTGAATGAATAACAAGATGAAAGGCAGATGTCCTATGCTAAACGATGATGAACCTTAAGAAAAGAAATTGGGCTTATGTGCCATTGAAATTGACTTATTGATTCACTATGCACGTGCTAATGTAATGAGCTATGTTTCTCCATGCTGAGCATGAACATGAAGTGTTCCAATGATCTGGGAACTTACGACCTTAATATAATGTTAATCATGTCGCTTTGAGTTTATAAATGGTTATGTGCCTAATGATGTGTTATGAACCCAATGGACGGGCTATGAAACACATATATGTATAATATGTGAACCCTATGGACGGGCTATGAAATACATAGGTGTATAATATAATATGAATGAACACTGTGAATGGTCTATGAAACGCACATGTGTATTGTATGGTATATGTGAATCCTGTGAACGGTCTATGAAATGCACATGGATTAACTGAGCCATATAAACTATGCGTGGAATACATAATATAAAGTAATTGAAACAACATTTGCAAACAAGGACAATGAAAATGGCACATAATGTATGCGTTAACAATGCGTCTTACTAGACCATCCATATCCCTCTTTGATCTTACCCCTATGCATTACATAGACCGTCCTTAGTGTTCACATATCATATTATACACAGACCGTTCATGGGATTCCATACACAATACACCTATGCATTTCACAGACCGTTCATAGGATTTCATACACAACACACCTATGCATTTCATAGACCATTCATAGGATTTCCTTACAAACACCTCCACAGGACCTCCTTCGGGACTTTATCGTACGCTTTCTCAAGGTCAATAAACACCATATGCAAGTCCTTCTTCCTCTCCCGTTACTGCTCCACTAATCTCCCAACCAGATGAATCGCTTATGTAGTCGAACGCCACGACATGAATCCAAACTCATTCTCAGAAATAGACACACACCTCCTCACCCTGGCCTCCACCACCCTCTCCCAAACCTTTATAGTGTGACTCAACAACTTGATACCCCTATAATTGTTATAATTTTGGATATCACCCTTGTTCTTGTAAAGCGGAACCATCGTGCTCCACCTCCGTTTTTTGGGCATCTTCTTCGTCTTAAAAATAACATTAAACAGCCCAGTGAGCAACTCTAAACTTGCTCGCCCCGCGCTCTACCGGAATTCCACCGGGATTTCGTCTGGCGCCGTCGCTCTACCCCTGCACATCTTACGCATCGCCCCTTCCACCTCCTCTACCGTAATCCGCCTACAGTACCCAAAATCCCGCAAGCTCTCAGAGTGCTCCAACTCACCCAGTACAATGTGTCTATCCACCTTCTCATTCAACAGTTTATGGAACTATGTCTGCCATCTTCTCCTAATAAGTGCCTCGTCCATCAATACTTTGCCATCCTCATCCTTGATTCACTTGACTTGTCTAAGTCATGCGCCTTTCTCTCCGTCACCTTGGCCAACCGGTACAACTTCTTGTCCCTGCCTTTGCCGAGAGCCCTTCGTGACCCCTAAGACCTCTCTAGCAGCAACCCTAATGCAATCTTGATCTTAGGTTGCCTGTACACCGTCCTCTTCTTCCTACTCCTCTTCATCTCCAGATCCATAACTAGGAGCCTATGTAGGGTCGTGAAGTACTCACTTGGGATGACCTTGCAATCAGTGCACAGACCTTTATCGCATTTCCTGCCAAGAAGATAATCAATCTGAGTCTTTCCTATTGAATTCCGGAAAGTGACTAGGTGCTCTTCCCTCTTCGGAAAATTCGAGTTAGCTATAACCAAATAAAAAGCTCTAACAAAATCCAACAGTGAATTACCTCCCTCATTTCTATCCCTAAAATCGAACCTGCCGTGCACATATCATAACCCCTAGCACTAGCCCCAATATGGCCATTGAAATCTCCAACAATGAACAGCTTCTCTATGTGCGGGATACTATGCACCATCTCGTCCAAATCCTCCCAGAATCGCTTCTTGACCTCCTAGTCCAAACATACCTGAGGAGCATATGCACTAATCACGTTTGCCGTAAACCCACCAACTACAAGCTTAATACTCATTAACCTATCATTTACCCTACTAACCTCGACCACGAGCTCTCTGAGGTCCCTGTCAACTAAAATACCTACCCTATTTTTTCCCCCAGCGCTTCCTGAGTACCATATTTTAAACCCGTCTACATCTCGTGCCCTAGTACCCTTCCATGTAGTCTCCTGAACACACGCTATATTGATCTTCCTCTTCTGAAGAATCTTAACTAAGTCTATAGACTTCCCCGTCAATGTCCCAATGTTCCAAGATCCACATTGTGTTTAAAGTCTTCATTTCTAATGAACTTAAAGTTGTGATTTCAAAAATATTATATATGTTGATATTAATGATGATGATGCATGAGAGTAAAGAAATGGAAGTGTGGAGCATGAAATACAACCGCCGTGCCATGAATAAAGAAACTTGTGAATGGCCAAACGAACCAAGGAAATATTGTTGTTATGACTGGTAGAAAATACTAATTAAGTTTTATACGATGTGAAAGATGATGAGGTGACTACATTTATATTTATGTTACCTTATGTGCAAAAACAAAAGCAAATATTTTTGGGAGTATCATTAGCAAACTAAGGAAGGGCGGTTCATATGGCCCATGCCCGAAACTACATGTGCCGGTGTTGGGGTGGATTGTGGTGGTTTCTGATTATTCCCCTTATTTGGGATGAGATTGATATTACTTGTGAATTGGAAAGTCAACCCACATGGCATATGTGGGAAGTCGGCCTAGCCGATCGGGTGGAGATCGGATGCCATGCTGCGCACATGGTGGTACTACTCTTGGTAACACATTTTGTTTTGCATCACATGTCAAACCACATTGTCCGTGGGGAGATGGACTAGTCGATCGGGCATGATCAGACTCCGTGATAAAAACACAGTGCTATATCGGTGCTAATGATCTCCCAACCAAAATTATATATTATTTTCATTTTTTGAAAATTGTTATGTTTTAACTTGGCATTTGGATACCATTGATTGTTACTTGTTGCTTCAATGATGTTTTCCCTTCTTTCATTGGCGTTCTATTTCGTAAGAGGACATTTAGCTTTACATACTAGTACTATTCCGTATGTACTAACGTCCCTTTTGTCGGGGGCGCTTCATCTTCAATGGATGTATGTAGTTCATCAACGGGCTCTCTGGATCCTCGTTAGCAGTTACTCTATACTCAGCAGGTTTTGGTGAGCCAAACTTTGTTCTAGGCTTTATGTCATTTGACGTTGTATTTTGTGCTTTGAGGTCTAGCCAGGGCCTTATCGCTGGCATTTCCATTCTACTCTTCTGTTGTACTTAGAGGCTCCATAGACATAGTGTGGGTGGTGTTTGATTTTTGAAATTGAACTAGAAGCGTTGGTATTTTGGCAAACATGTTTGACATTTTGGGATAAAATACGGTCAAAGCTATAATACACATGACCATGATAGTAAGGTATATAAAGTATGTTAAATTAGTATTTTGAGTGAATTAGGATGAGAATAGGTTGTCATTCTTAACATGAACAAAATAGGGAATCATTAAAGGACTTAGATTTATACATACAGGATAAACAGGGAAAGAGTAACCAGGGGTTGGGTAATAGACCTCGGTAATAATTAACTGAAGTAAGTGTTATGATATAATATAACTTGCCAAGATGCAGAAATACCATAAGATAATCGAGGATATGAAACAAAATATAGCAATAACCGTAAGTTTGACAAAGTGCCAAGCAAAGAACTTCAGTACACCTATAAAATGCTCAGAGGGATAGTTTGTCATAGTTATGATATGTTCACAAAGTGTCGCTTAGAATGATTGGATAAAAGCTGGAAGAAAAAGGAGAAAAAAGTCGCATAGGTGTGCGTACAAGGACATAGTCGTACAGGCTGCTTGACAGAAGGTAGCAACCGTTATGATATTGGAAGAATTCTTAACATGGGTCGTGGTGTGAGAAAGAGGCCTGAAGGGGGGAATGTCTTGGCCTTTGGATTTATTCGTAGAATAGTTGCCTAGATTGAAAGGACAGTATAACAATATTCTTAAGATTTATAGGTTATGAGACTGATAACCACATCAGTCAACATTTGAGGATGAACGTTCCAAAAGGGGGAATGACGTTACATCCCATGTTTTCCTGTGTAAAAGTACATCGTAGGTCAGGTGATGTATGCTCGGAAAGTAGATCATCGTTGAATGTACATAAAGTTAGTTAATCATGTTACTTTAGAGGTTACAAATATTTAATATCATGAACTTCAAGAACCAAGATGCTAAACAAATCGAAGAAAATAATTTTTGTCGAAACGGCAAGTTGAGAATCTTATAATCCATACTTTTGGGGTGATTAATATGATAAGGAGGTGGTATTATGTGGTATTTTAGTCATATTACAGTCGTGTGTTAATTTCGAAGTCAAACGAGTTAGGAAATAAAAATGGACAAAAGTTGTCGCAAGTTACAGGTCTAATGTTACTTAGATTTTCTCTTAATGTAATTGGAATTACGGGGTGATTGTAAGGCCCCGTTACAATTTCCTAATGATTTAAGATTTTAATGTGTGCCAGCGGTATTTGAGGATAGCGTATTCGAGTATTAAAGGAGACCTATGGGATAGAACTACATCATTTTGAAATGAAAGTATATGTTTAAGGTGTGTTAGATCATACTAAGGAGTTTTATGAATTGCAAGAATTTGTGTGGAACAAGTTGGATACATTAAGTGGAAAGGACGTCTTAATTAGCACAAGACCCGACTTCAAACGAATGCCACTCCGAAAATATAATAACTTAGGTGGTGCTATACCTACCAAATTAAAACCCTTTGAGTCTACTTTCCAACGCATCAAACCATTTGTCATTTGGATATTTCTAAAAGACATCCGTGATCAATATGTAATTCAAATGCTATTGTTATGTTGTACTACTATTTGAGAATGTGTTCAAAGTAGGGCTTGCATATCTAAATACCTTCACCTCAAGTGTTATTTCAAAGGAAAGCTAATGAAAGCTTGTGTAAGAAATCGTAATGTGCCTAAAACTCCTATTTGCTCAAATGTGTGCTTAAATGTCGTGAATAGAAATGCCTTGTTATTGGAAAGTCCATGATGATGGTTGAAAGTAAAAAGGTGTACATGAAATACGAAACATGAAATACGAATCACGTATTGCGAAATGTGAAATATGAAATGTTAAATATGATACACGATAAATGTGCCAAGAGAAATAATACAATTGTGACCATTAGTGCCAATGAAATTAAGAGATGTGCAAAAATATGAAACGGGGTAATTGATAGAAAAAGGTGATGTCTCACATGAGACGGCCTACCCGATCGGATCGGGATGGGAAGCCATGCCGCACACATGGTGGTGACTGTGTTAGAATTGTAATTGCAATTGTGATTTGGTTGATGTATTGCATAAGACGGCCTAGCCGATCGGGTCGTGATCAGACGCCATGCCGCACACATGGTGGTGATTGTGTTTGAATGGTAATTGAAATTGTGATTTGGTTGATGTCTCGCATGAGACGTCCTAGCTGATCTGGTCGTGATCGGATGCCATGCCGCACACATGGTGGTAACTCTGTTGGAAATCATAATCGAAATTGTGAATAGTGGTATACCGGTACCAAAGATTTCCTAACTTAAAATTTGGAAATTTATTTTAAACTTATCTTATCTCTAATTTGATATTTGGTAATTGTTTGAGGCTTTAACTGATATTATAATTGTCCTTACTTGCATTATTGCTCGTTTCTTTGAGAGAGTGTTTAGTCATATATACTAGTACTATTCAACAATACTAATGTCCCTTTTGCCGGGGGCGCTGCATCTTTAATGGATGCTAGTGGTTCCACAGCAGGTGACACTGATCAGCGATAGCACTACACTCTTTTCCCAGCTGATTTGGTGAGCCCCACTTCACTCGGGGTCATGTATCTTTTGTTCATTTTATCACCATGTTTTGAGGTATAGACGGAGCCTTGTTGCAGGCACTATCATTGTACTCTTTTGTATCTAATAGAGGCTCCGTAGACATAGCGTGGATGGTATGTTTGTATGGGAAAAGTCAAATTGGTAATATTATAATTGTATCACACGTTCCACATCAAACGGTGAAAGTGTATGTATTTTGAAACTTATAAATGATGTAACTACTGATAGCGAGTTTTAGTTGTTGTTTACTTGATCCTTCTCACCGCTTAATTAATGAATTAGATTTTACTGTTATTCTTGAATAAGTTTGGGTAGAAGGTAATGTACAGGCTTTCTCGGTCGGGTTATCTCGGTTGAGCGCCGGTCGCGCACCCTGAGTTTGGGGCGTGACACTTTCTTGTGTGGTTTCTCGGTATTCTCTGTATGAGCACATTAGAGCGCGTCAATATGAAGACCCCTATTTTCTTTCCCTTAAGGATACAATGCAGAACGGCGATGCCAAGGAGATTTCTATTAGAGATGAGGAGGTGTTATGGATGTAGGGCCGAATATGTGTGCCCAATGTAGATGGGTTTCATGAGTCTATCCTTGAGGAGGCTCGCACTTCGCGGTATTCCATTCATCCAGGTGTCACCAAGATGTATCAGGATTTGAGTCAGCACTATTAGTGGAGAAGAATGGAGAAAGTTATAGTAGAGTATGTGGCTCGGCATTTGAGCTATCAGCAGGTGAAGTGCGAGCATCAGAGGTCGGGCGATTTGCTTCAGAGACTTGAGATTCCAGAGAGGAAGTGGGATCGTATTACCTTGGATTTCGTTTTTGGGCTCCCATAGACTTTGATGAAATTTGACGCAGTGTGGGTTATTGTGGATAGACTGACCAAGTCTGCACACTTCATTCCGGTTATGCCTACCTATTCTTCAGAGCCTCTGGCTCAGATCTATATCCGTGAGATTATTCATCTCTATGGTGTGTCGGTGTACATTATATTCGATCGAGGAATGCTCTTCAAATTGCATTTTTGGAGAGCTGTGCAGCGTGTAATTAATTTCCGTCATTTAACAAATTTATCTCTCAAGCCAATGAAACAATATCAATTACAATTGGGCTCCAAAAATTGTTACGCACGAATTATGCCGAGGTCGTACGACCCGATCCAACATACAAATATATAAACTGTGCACTGCCAAGGGTCGAACGACACGAACCATATATGCATCTATTCTATTACCGAGGCATTCGGCCCACTCCACAGAAGAGAAAATACTTTATAAACAACCGGTTCAAAGATTATTAAGAGGCTATTATTCAAAGAAAGCACAAATTCTCATTAACGGTCAAGTAACCCGTCCAAAACTCAAGTAAATGAATTTCGGCCTTTTACAATTCCTTTATCAAGTTCTAATATGGTTTAGGCACTTATATTACAAGTAGGGTGCAAACATTGCAAGTATAACATGATTTGGGGTCCTAAACTACCCAGACATAAGCATGATTAGTAGCTACGTACGAAATTTCATCACCTCGTGCGTACGTAGCCTCCACAATTAGAAGCACATATTAATTCAATTCACCTATGGGGTTAATTCCCTCTTACAAGGTTAGAAAAGAAACTTACCTCTTCTCAAAGCTTACTTTCTGGTCCACAATTGTGCTTTAAACCCTCAACTCGGCGCCAAACGACTCGAAACTAGTCAATAATTATATAAAATAATCAATACATGTTCAAAAGTTCATATCCTAACTATTAAAGCGATTTCCCAACCCTAATTGAAGAAATTCCTAAAATTCACCCCGGGCCCACGTGTCGGGATTCAGGAAATCTTTGAAGAAAGTTGTTACCCATAACCTCATGAACTCAAATATATAATTTTTACTAAATTCCATAACCATTTACACGGTTAAATCCCATTTTTATAAAAAATCTAGGTTTTTCATCTAAACCCATGATTTCCACAAATTTACATGTTATAATCTATGTATTAAACTCACATTTGGTAGAAATTACTTACCTTCAATAGCTAGGTTGAAATCCCCCTCTTTGAAGCTCCAAAATCGCCCAAGTGTGCAATAAATTCACTCAAAATAGCCTAAGTCCCGTTTTAAAAGAACCACACTGCCTCCATCGATTTAGCACCTGCGGTCGCTAGGCCACATCTAGGACATCGCTTCTGCAGAGGTGCCTAAGGCTGGCTGGTTTTGCTTCTACGGGCTGGAGATCGCTTCTGCGGTCTCACTTTTGTGGCAAGCTTGTCGCACCTGCTACACCTTTCGCTTCTGCGACCCCCTCTTCGCACCTGCGCATCCACAAGTGCGGTCCCCTTGCCGCTTATGCGAACACTGGGCAGCATGGGCTGCACAACTTCTGTGGTTCATCGCTCGCTTCTGTGAGCTCTCACATGCGGATAGCTCTCCGCAGGTGCGATTACACTAGAAACCTGGTGCTTCAGCTCTTCTTCCAAGTCCAAACTTGGTCCGTGCCTAGTCCGATTGACACCCGAGGCCCCCGGGGCCGTGCCCAAATATACCAACAAGTTTGAAATCATAAAACAAACTCGCTCGAACCCTCGGAATGCGTAAAACAACATCAAAACTAAGAATCACACCCTATATCAATTCGAATCAACTTATGAACTTCAAGTTCTTCCAACTTACTCCGAGTGCGCCGAAACATATTTAGACTACTCAGAACAACATCAAATTTTGCGTGCAAGTCTTACATCACCATACAGAACTATTCCCAGTCTCGAAATTCCAATTGGACCTCGATAATGCCAAATCCTACTTCAAACCAAATTTAAAGAACTTTAAAACCTTCAAAAAGTCAACTTTCACTATTAGGCGCGGAAACGCTCCCGGGTCGTCCAATACCCGATCCGAACATACGCCCAGTCCGAAATGATCATACGAACCTATTGGAACCATCAAATCCCGATTCTGAGGTCGTTTACTCAAAATGTTGACCAAAGTCAAACTTAGCCTTTTAAAGCCAAACTATGGAACCAAGTGTTCCGATTACAACCCGAACCCTTCCCAATCCCGAACTAACCATTCCCACAAGTCATAAAACAGTAAAAGCACATACGAGGAGTCTTATTTAGGGGAACGAGGTTCTAGAAAGCAAAATGATCGATCGGGTCGTTGCATACTAAAAGAAAGGCACATACTAAAAGAAAAATTTAGTACGACGTTCTAGAAACATCTATAACATTTTACAAAGTTGAAAACTCTTACTATCCTTTAAAGTCTTAATTTGTATTTAGTTCATATAAAGCTAAAACTAAATTAAGTTAGTATATTTTACCTAAATATTAGTATGAGTTACTACATAATTCAAATAAATTTAGTTAATTTTTAAAATATTAAATAGTAAAAAATAATTAAATGATAATTTTTTAAAATATAAATTCTAATTTTAAAGGATAAAGGATAAAAAAGTAAGGCCAAGTTTATATGAATATTTTTCTTTTACATGATAATAAAGTGGTTCTAATAATACTGTCACGCCCCAAAACCGAGGAGCGCGACCGGCACTCAACCGAGTGAACACGACTGAGCAAGCATGTTAGATTTTTTTCTACCCAAACTCATCCACGAATGGAGATAATACAATTTTTCATTAATTAGACAAAAAGGTGTTCACGTCTACAATACCAATTCATTTCCAATAGTTTCATCATTTTTAAAGTCTCAAATGGATAAATAATACAACCACAACATAACATATTTTGTCTTTCCCAGCACCAATACACAACCCACACTATGTCTACGGAGCCTCAGTAGATAATGAAGAGTACAATGATAATGCTGGAAACAAGGCCCCGGCTATACCTCAAACAGAATATACAAAGTACAAAAAGTACATGACCCTAGAATGAAGTGGGGCTCACCAAGTCAGCTGGGAAGAAGGTGTGCTGCTATCACTGATCAATACCTCCTGCTGTGGAACCACCTGCATCCATTTAAAGATACAACGCCCCCGGCAAAAAGGGACGTTAGTACCGTCGAATATTACTAGTATGAAAACCAAACACCAATTTAAGAATTTAGAAATACAATATGAATATGATGAATCAGGGCGACAATAGCTTGATATAGCTAATCATTTAAACCAGAGCAAGCTTATTAAGAGCTATGAATATCATTTATAGGATTTAAGATGAGATCCTCTATAACCATCTTCACACAAAGCGGCCCCGTCGCCTCACCCGATGTATGTAGGTGGAAGTGTAAGTACAATACCACAACTCTACTCAAGCGGCTCCGCCGCCTCACCCCAATGTATGCGGGTGGATGTATAACCACAATACCAAGAACCTACACAAAGCGGCTATACCGCCTCTCCCCAATGTATGAGGGTGGAAATGCATCAACGATACCGGTACCAACACAAAGCGGCTATGCCACCTTACCCCAATGTATGCGGGTGGGAATGCATCAACGATTCCAATACCAACACAAAGCGTCCATGCCACCTCACCCCAATATATGCGGGTGGGAACGCATCAATCATACCAATACCAACACAAAGCGGCTATGCCGCCTCACCCCAATGTATGCGGGTGGAGGTGTATCACAATCACCATCTCTATACCATAATTCCCACACAAAGCGGTCATACCGCCTCACCCCAATATATGCGGGTGGAGGTGTATCACAATCACAATCTCTACACAGCTTGGCATAATAACTTTCACATAAATCACAACTTGAAATTATAACATGTGGATACACAATCCATAGTTTGGAACACATCCTCAATTTACAATGCAATATGATAAGAGCATTTGAAACACGAATAGAACATATATCTTTATCACAAAACTTATCGGAATACTCGATTTGTAATCAACATCTTGGAACTTAGGGAATTCCAATTCTTAAAGAAGAATATAGCCAACATACCTCACTTGAGCTTCCTTACACTCTAAATATTCCGGAATTCTTAGCAACTTCAATCTATTTTAGAAATATAACAATTTGAACCAAAATTAGAAAGGTGATCATAGTTCTAGCTCATTTGAGCATTTTATCAAACACTAGGTGTGCACAAGGTTTCAAGGTCCTTTTATGGAGGATTCCATCATCCTACAACCCAATCTTTACCATGCTTAGTTCAACAATCTTCCTACACCCCTTGATATCACATGCATATAAAATAAACAACTCTCATGCCCAAAATTATCTTGCTAATTACCCATTTTCAGATAATTTCGAAATTAGGGTTTAGGGTGTAGAATCTTACCTCTAGGATGAAGACCTAGTGAGCTTCCCTTCTTAATCTTCCAAAACTTGAGCAAGAATTAAAGAACAATTATTGAAGAACACCTTCTCACTCTAGGACACTCTCTCTCTCACTCTAAAATATCAGGTTATAGCTCAAAATGGCCCAAAGAGTGTATTTAACGAAATATGGTCGGGTTTTAAAAAACCAAAAATAAAGCTCCAGAACAGGTTATGTAAACGACCAAAACTCTGCATGTGTCTGCGGTCGCATAGTCGACCGCATAATTGCTTCCAACTGGCCTAATTAACTGCCTCACTCTGCGGCCATTATGCGGTCCGCAGAGTGATTCTGCAGTCGCATAATGGACCGCAGAAATACACTTTTTCGTCAAAAAAGTTTCCTTTACTTTACGGTGCATCGTTCAACCCAAAATGTCCGAGCACCAATTCGTAAGCCCAATTCGGCATCGCGAAACATTTATTTTCTTTTGGAAATTTTGCCGGACTTTACACTTAAGTACTTCGAAAATTTTCCGGGGTGGTACAAATACATATGGGATTGTGCTCTTTAATTTATTTATTTTTACTTCAGTATGAGTAATTGATTCTTTTACAAATTTCTCAAAGAGAAACGTTTGATGCTAGATTAGATTTCCTAAAACAAGTTCGTCTAAGTCTCCTATATATCAAAGTTTAATAAAAAAAATTTGATTGGTTTATTTTCATTAGATGCTCACGCGCCATGAATTGTCTCAAATTCAAGATTTACATCAATTTATTTATATAAAAAGAAAAATACTTTAGAATAATATTATTAATGTATTATGCGTGATGATTGGTTAAATATAATTTAAAGTAAGTGGAGCACAATAATTGGATCGGCTGTGTAATAGAACCAAAAATACATGACGATGTTCATATAGAATGTGAAAATAAACTAAAAAGTTTCAAACAAATATGATGTTTCATAATATAAGGTGTTGATTTTATCTTTGTATATCGTTTTGAAGATATTGGGTTTATAAATATAATTTTTGTTTTTCTTCAAATTATTTATTGTAATGACCCAACCGGTCATTTTGACTTTTAGAACCCCATTCCCTTAAATAAAACTCCAAGTATGTGCTTTTATAAATTTATGACTTTGGGGATGGTTGGTTCGGGATTTGGAAGTGTTCAGATTGAAATTGGAACACTTGGTTCCTTAAGTTGGCCTTAAAATGCCAAGTTTTACTTTGGTCAACATTTTTAGTAAATGACCCCGGAATCGGGATTTGACGGTTCCAATAGGTTCGTATGGTGATTTTGGACTTGGGCGTCTGTTCGAATCGGATTTTGGACAAACCGGGAGCGTTTCAGAGCTTAATAGTGAAAATCAACTATTTGAAGGTTTAATGTTCTTTAAATTTGGTTTGGAGTAGGTTTTGGAGTAATTGAAGTCCGTTTGGAATTCAGAGATCGGGAATAGTTCCGTAATGTCATTTAAGACTTCCACGCAAAATCTGGTCTCATTCTGAGTAGTATAAGTATATTTCGGCACGTTCGGAGTAAGTTTGAAGAATTTAAAAATTCTAAGTTGAACCAATTTGGTTTGAGGCATGATTCTTAGTTTTGATATTGTTTTACACATTCCGAGGGTTCGAGCGAGTCCGTTTTATGATTTCAAACTTGTTGGTATGTTCGGGTGGGGCCCCGGGGGCCTCGAGTATTAACTGGACGAGGCTCAGATCGATTTTGGACATTGGAGCAGCAGCTGAAGCTTCTAGCTTCTGCTGCAACCGCACCTGTGCTTGGCCAGTCGCAGGTGCGTGAAAAGCACCGCAGAAGCGGACTGGGCGCAGATGCGCAGGTACAACCGCAGAAGCGCATCGCAGGTGCGATGTACAAGCCGCAGAAGCAGATGGGGCTGGCTTAGGGGGAAGCCGCATCTGCAATGCATTTTTCGCAGATGCGGAGCCGCAGAAGCGGCTTGCGAGCCGCAGATGCGAAAGGGATGTTTGGCAGAACACTTAAAGAATGGGAAAGATAGCCATTTTTGCCCATTTCTCTCCATTATTGGGCAATTTTGGAGCTTTTTGAGAGGGAATTTCAACTAGCAACTTGAAGGTAAGTTAAATTCTACAAACTTTGCGTTAAATACATAGATTATGGGTAGATCATAACTTGTAAACTTTGGAAATCAAGGGTTTAGATGAAAAACCTAGATTTTTATAAAAATGAGATTTTAACCACGAAAATGGTTATGGAATTGGATGGACATTATATATTTGAGTTCTTGAGATTATGGTTAACGTTTTCCTCCGAACATTTTCGGAATCCGGGCACGTGGGCCTGGGGTGAATTTTGGAAACTTTACCATTTTAGGTTGGGTAATTAATTTAATAGTCTAATTTTGAATTATTGAGCATGTATTAATTATTTTATATAACTTTTGGATAGTTTCGGCACCGAATTGAGATTTTACGCGACATTGTGATCGGGAAGTGGGCTTTGAAACAAGGTAAGTCTCTTGCCTAACCTTGTAAGAGGGAATTTACCCCATAGGTGATTTACATTAATAATTGTTGCTAGTTGTGGGGACTACGTACGCACGAGGTGACGAGAGTCCATGCGTATCTATTAATTATGCTATGTCCAGGTAGTTTAGGACTCAAATCATGAATTACTTGTGATAATTGCTCCTTTTATATTATTAAATTACTGGAATTATATTGTAAATTATTAGAGGAAATAGTAAAAGATTGAAATTTCATATTCTTGAATTTTGTGTAAATTATTAAATTGTTAGTAGAGATTGAACATCCTGCGTGTTAGTATTATAATAACTTCTCATTCTGTAGGTTCATAAGAAAATGTACTCATTTCTTGTGGAGCGGGCCGAACGCCTCGGCAGTATAGATGCATCTATGGATCGCGCCGCATGTCCCTCGGCAATGTACATGACACTCTGGATATCTTTCTCTTATTCTCTCACAGATGGTGAGAACATGCTCTAATGAGATTCCAGACCAGGGAAGAGCTACTCCCCCTGTTGTTAGAGGCCCAGGCAGAGGCCGAGGGAGGGCTCTAGCCCGTGGTAGGGGACGAGGACGTCCCAGAGTTATTCCATTTATGCCACCAGTGGGTCCAGCAGAGGATCCTATTATTGATGAACATGGCGAGGTGCCCGTAGCAGAGCCAGCTCCGGTGGATTTCACATCTGCACCGGGATTCCAGGAGGTCATGGGGCGTGTGCTACTGTTCATGGACACTTTGACTCAGGCCGGTTTATTTTTGGCAGACCCAACCATATCTCAGGCAGGCGGGGGAGCACAAAACCCTACCGCACAAGCTCATGGGCAGGCAGCTGCTGCATATTAGGACCAGGGTGTACTACCCGTGGGTGGAGTCCAGCCAGTGGCAGCAGCTACACCTGAGCCCAGACTAGATGCGACCGCCGAGCCGCAGAAGCTATTGGACAGATGGACTAGACTACATCCTCCTGTCTTTGGGGTTGAGTGACTGCAGGATCCCCAGGACTTCATTGATCGGTGAAGGGACAGACTGCACAACATGAGGATATTAGAGTCTCACGGGGTAGACTTTGCTACTTTTCAGCTGGAGGGTAGAGCCCGTAGATGGTGGAAGTCTTATCTTCTTGGCAGACCAGTAGATTCTCCTCCCATGACTTGGGACAGGTTCACCCGTATTTTCCTGGACAGGTATATTCCACCCTCCCAGAGGGAAGAGTTGCGGTTTTAGTTTGAGTAGCTCTAGCAGGGTCAGATGTCCATGTCCGATTATGAGGCAAGGTTCTCTGAGTTATCTCGCCATGCACTTATGATACTCCCTACTGAGGTGGAGAGAGTGCGGAGGTTTGTTCCGGGTTTACATACTGGCATTTAGTCCACTATGGCCCTAGAGGTTGAGATATGGACTTCTTATGAGTTGGTTGTGGAGATAGCCCGAAGGATTGAGGGTGTGAGTCAGCGTAGCCAAGAGAAGGTTATGAGAGATAAGCGGTTTAGATATTCTGGAGAGTTCAGAGGTGCTCCGTCTGGGGGTAGAGTCCAGTTCATGAGAGGGCAGCCCAACATGCCCCCATATCCAGCACCATCGCCTCCTCGGTGTGCCCCAGTGCGACCTTATTTCAGTGCTATGCCAGAAAGTTCTTATCTCCCACCAGCTATTCAGGGTTCTTCTAATGGGTATTCAGGTCACCAGGGTCAGACTTCTAGTCAGCAGCCCATCGCACCGAGAAGTTGTTACGAGTACGGGGATTCCAGTCACATGCGGAGGTTCTACCCCAGGCTTTGGGGTAGACCAGTACAGCAGGGAAACAACCTATGATTACCGCACCAGTTGCTCCACCAGCCGTCCGACCACCCAGAGGTGGAGGGAAGGTGGGTAGGGGCCGTCCTAGAGGTGGAGGCCAGCCAGTTGGCATTCCAGCTCGGTTCTATGCTTTTCCAGCCAGACCAGATGTAGAGGCCTCAGATTCCATGATTACATGTATTATTTCTATTTGCGACAAAGATGCCTCCGTATTATTTGATCTAGGATCTACGTATTCATATGTGTCATCTCTATTTGTTCATTTCGTGGGTGTTTCTCGTGAGTCCTTGAGTACTCCTATTTATGTGTCCACTCCTGTGGGCGATTCTGTTGTTGTGGATCAGATCTATCAGTTCTGTATTGTTACATTCTGTGGTTATGAGACTAGAACAAATCTTATGCTGCTTGATATGACCGACTTCGAGATTATCCTGGGCATGGACTGGCTATCCCCATATCATGCCGTCCTAAATTATCATGCTAAGACTGTTACTTTGGCAATGCCGAAATTTCCTAGGTTGGAGTGGAAGGGTTCGTCTGTCAGCGCATCTAATCATGTTATTTCCTTTCTAAAAGTTCGACATATGGTCGAGAAGGGTTGTTTGGCTTATCTAGCCTATGTTCGGGATACTACTGAAGAGATCCGACTATTGATTCAGTGCCTGTAGTCCGGGAGTTCTCCAATATATTTCCTTCAAATCTTCCAGGCATGCCACCAGATTGTGATATTTATTTTTGTATTGACTTGGCTCTAGATACCTAACCTATATCTATCCCACCGTATCGCATGGCTCCAAAAGAATTAAAGGAATTGAAAGAACAACTTGAGGAGTTACTATCTAAAGGGTTCATCAGACCGAGTGTATCGCCTTGGGGTGTACCGGTATTATTTGTGAAGAAAAAAGATGGAACTATGCAAATATGTATTGATTATCGCCAATTGAACAAAGTCACTATTAAGAACAAGTACCCATTGCCACGTATGGATGATCTATTTGACCAGTTGCAGGGTGCTAGGGTGTTCTCTAAGATCGACTTGAGGTCAGGGTATCACCAGTTGAAGATTCGGGATTTGGATGTTCTGAAGACTACTTTCCGGACTAGATATGGTCATTATGAATTTCTAGTGATGTCTTTCGGTTTGACTAACGATCCGGCGACGTTTATGGATTTGATGAATTGGGTGTTCAGGCCATATATTGATTTGTTTGTCACTGTCTTCATTGATGATATTTTGATTTACTCGCGCTGTAAGGAGGAGCACGAGCAACATATGAGAGTGGTGCTACAGACCTTGCCGGAACAAAAACTATATGCTAAGTTCTCCAAATATGAGTTTTGGCTAAATTCTGTATTATTTTTGGGGCATATTGTGTCGGGCGAAGGCATTAAAGTTTGTCCCAAAAAGATCGAGGCAGTTCAGAATTGGCTTCGTCCTACTTCAGTGACTGAGATCAGGAGTTTCCTAGGATTAGCAGGTTATTATTGTCAGTTAGTGGAGGGTTTTTCATCTATTGCTGCACCTTTGACCAAATTAACCTAGAAGAGTGCTCTGTTCTGATGGTCCGATGATTGTGAGGTGAGCTTTCAGAAGCTCAAGATAGCACTGACTACAACACCAATGTTAGTGTTGCCTTCCGGTTTGGGGATATATATAGTGTATTGTGACACTTCACGCGTTGGTTTGGGTTGTGTATTGATGCAGGAGGGGCGAGTTATTGCATATGCCTCACGTCAGCTGAAACCCTATGAGAAATATTACCTAGTACATGATCTGGAGTTAGCTACCATTGTTCATGCTCTTAAGATTCAAAGGCATTATCTTTATGGGGTGTCTTGTGAAGTTTACACTGATTATCACATTTTGCAGCATTTGTTCAAGCAGAGGGACCTAAATTTGAGACAGCGTAGATGGCTTGAGTTACTAAAAGATTATGATATTACTATCATGTATCATACGGGCAAAGTAAATGTAGTTGCAGACACCTTGATTAGAAAGGCGGAGAGTATGGGTAGTTTGGCTTTCATTTCAGCAGAGGAGAGGCCATTAGCTTTGGATATTCAGTCCTTGGCTAACAGACTTGTGAGGCTGGATATTTCAGAGCCCAGCCGAGTTCTTGCATGTGTTGTGGCCCAGTCTTCACTATTTGAGCAGATCAAGGCTAGCGAGTTTGATGATCCACACTTAATGGTTCTTCGAGAAACGGTACTACGGGGTGGTTCCAAGGAAGTTACTATTGGCACAAATGGTGTTCTGTGACTCCAGGATAGTCTCTGTGTTTCTAATGTGGATGGACTGAGGAAAAAGATCCTAGAAGAGGCACACGGTTCTCGGTATTCTATTCATCCAGGTGCTACGAAGATGTATCGTGACTTGAGGCAGGATTTTTTGTGGCGGCGGATGAAAAAGGACATAGTTGAGTATGTAGCTAGGTGTCTAAATTGCCAGCAAGTTAAATATAAGCATCAGAGGCCAGGTGGCCTACTTCAGCAGATGACTATACCGGAGTGGAAATGGGAACGCATTACTATGGACTTTTTAGTTGGTTTGCCGCGGACTTTGCAGAAGTTTGATGCAGTTTGGGTCATTGTCGACAAGTTGACCAAGTCGGCACACTTTATTCCGGTTGTGACTACGTATACTTCGGAGAGGTTGGCTCAAATTTATATTCAGGAGATAGTTCAGTTGCACGGTGTGCCAATCTCCATGATATCAGATAGAGGCCCTCAGTTTACTTCACATTTCTGGAGAGCAGTACAGAGTGAATTGGGGACCCGTGTAGAGCTCAGCACAGCCTTTCATCCGTAGACCGACGGGAAGTCGGAACGGATAGTTCAAATTTTGGAGGATATGCTCAGGGCATATGTGATTGACTTTGGAGGTCAGTGGGATCGTTTCTTGCCTTTGGTCGAGTTTGCTTATAACAACAGTTACCAATCCAGCATCGAGATGGCTTTGTTTGAGGCTTTATATGGTCAGTGATGTCGTTCGCCCATTAGATGGTTTGAGCCCGGTGAGGCTAAGTTACATGGTACTGATTTGGTAAAGGATGCCTTGGAAAAGGTAAAATTAATTCAGGAGCGACTTCGTACAGCATAGTCCAGACAGAAAAGTTTCGCGGATCAGAAAGCGCATGATTTATCATCTATGGTGGGTGGAAAAGTTCTCTTGAAGGTTTCGCCGATAAAAGGAATCATGAGATTTGGGAAAAAGGGCAAGTTGAGCCCAAGATTTATAGGCCCATTTGAGGTGTTGAGATGAGTTGGGGAGGTTGCTTACGAGCTTGCTTTGCCTCCCAGTCTATCGGGAGTTCATCCAATTTTCCATGTATCTCTGCTCCGTAAGTATCATGCCGACCTATCACACGTGTTAGACTTCAGCATGGTTCAGCTAGATAAGAGTTTGGGTTATGAAGAGAAACCAATTGCCATTGTGGATAAATAGGTTCACCAGTTGAGGTCCAAGAAGATTACTGCGGTAAAAGTCCAGTGGAGGAAGCGACTTGGGAGGTCGAGGAGGACATGCGGAGCAGATATCCACATTTATTCAGCACTCTAGGTATTATTCTAAACCCGTTCGAGGACGAACGTTTGTTTAAGAGGTGAAAAATGTAATGACCCAACCGGTCATTTTGACTTTTAGAACCCTGTTCCCCTAAATAAAACTCCCCGTATGTGATTTTATTAATTTATGACTTGCGGGGATGGTTGGTTCGGGATTTGAAAGTGTTCAGATTGAAATCAGAACACTTGGTTCCTTTAGTTGGCCTTAAAATGCCAAGTTTGACTTCGGTCAACATTTTTAGTAAACGACCCCGGAATTGGGATTTGACGGTTCCAATAGGTTCGTATAATAATTTTGGACTTGGGCGTATGTTCGAATCGGGTTTTGGACAACCCGGGAGCGTTTCAGAGCTTAATAGTGAAAATCAACTATTTAAAGGTTTAATGTTCTTTAAATTTGGTTTGGAGTAGGTTTTGGAGTAATTGAAGTCCGTTTGGAGTAGTTTCGTAATGTCATTTAAGACTTGCACGTAAACTTTGGTATCATTCCGAGTAGTATAAGTATATTTCAGCACGTTCGGAGTAAGTTTGATGAATTTGAAAATTCTAAGTTGAACCAATTTGGTTTGAGGCATGATTCTTAGTTTTGATGTCGTTTTACCTGTTCCGAGGGTTCGAGCGAGTCCGTTTTATGATTTCAAACATGTTGGTATGTTCAGGCGGGCCCCCGGGGGCCTCGGGTGTTAACCGGATGAGGATCGGATCGATTTTGGACCTTGGAGCAGCAACTGAAGCTTCTATCTTCTGCTGCAACCGCACCTGCGCTTGGCCAGCCGCAGGTGCGAGCCCACAGGTGCATGAAAAGCACCGCAGAAGCGGACTGGACGCAAATGCGCAGGTATAACCGCAGAAGCGCATCGCAGGTGCGATGTACAAGCCGCAGAAGCAGACGGGGCCGGCTTAGGGGGAAGCCGCATCTGCGATGCATTTTTCCACAGATGCGGAGCCGCAGAAGCGGCTTGCGAGCCACAGATGCGAAAGGGCCGTTTGGCAGAACCCTTAAAGAACGGGAAAGACAGCCATTTTTGCCCATTTCTCTCCATTCTTGGGCGATTTTGGAGCTTTTTGAGAGGGAATTTCAACTAGCAACTTGAAGGTAAGTTAATTCAATACACTTTGAGTTAAATACATAGATTATGGGTAGATCATAACCTGTAAATTTTGGAAATCAAGGGTTTAGATGAAAAACCTAGATTTTTATAAAAATGAGATTTTAACCACGAAAATGGTTATGGAATTGGATGGAAATTGTATATTTGAGTTCTTTATATTATGGGTAACGTTTTCCTCCGAATATTTTCTGAATCCGGGCACGTGGGCCCGGGGTTAAATTTGTGGAACTTTACCATTTTAGGTTGGGTAATTAATTTAATAGTCTAATTTTGAATTATTGAGCATGTATTAATTATTTTATATTACTTTTGGATAGTTTCAGATTTTTCGGCACCGAATTGAGATTATACGCGACATTGTGATCGGGAAGTGGGCTTTGAAACAAGGTAAGTCTCTTGCCTAACCTTGTAAGAGGGAATTTACCCCATAGGTGATTTACATTAATAATTGTTGCTAGTTGTGGGGGCTACGTACGCACGAGGTGACGAGAGTCCGTGCGTAGCTACTAATTATGCTATGTCCGGGTAGTTTAGGACTCAAATCATGAATTACTTGTGATAATTGCTCCTTTTATTTAATTAAATTACTGGATTATATTGTAAATTATTAGAGGAAATAGTAAAAGATTGAAATTTCATATACTTGAATTTTGTGTAAATTATTAAATTGTTAGTGGAGATTGAACATCCTGCGTATTAATATTATAATAACTTCTCATTCTGGAGGTTCATAAGAAAATGTCCTCCTTTCTTGTGGAGCGGGCCGAATGCCTTGGCAGTATAGATGCATCTCTGGATCACGCCGCATGTCCCTCGACAGTGTACACGATACTCTGGATCGGGCCGTACAACCTTGGCAGAAATCATGCCTAATAATAATAATTACATGATACTTTGATATTTTAATTGCAGCTTGTGAAGCTAATTGATAAATTGGAAATTATAGAAATTTAATGAATTAATTATTTCTACTTGTTAATAAAATTATTGTTGTTCACCTAAAAATCATGTTTAATTAATTATATTCCATTGTAATATTATTGACCCATAGTGATTGTCAAAGTCGACCTCTCGTCACTACTTCTTTAAGATTAGGCTTGATACTTACTGGGTACACATTGTTTATGTACTCATGCTACGCTTGCTGCACTTTTTGTGCAGGACCTGAGACAGGTACTATCAGAGGACCTATTGGCGCGCACCCACGTTATCCGGAGGCTTAGTGGTGAGCTGCCTTTCTAAGCCGTTCTGCAGCAACTAGTGCCTCTTCTTGTATTTGTATTCTGTCTATTTTATTTCAGACAGTATTTAAAATTTTGTATAATCTACTAGATGCTCATACACTTGTAAAACCAGGTCTTGGCACACACTAGTAGAATTTTTGGATTTAATTATTTTACTTGGGTTTTAATTTATCTTATTTCTCACATTGTCTTAATTTTTGCAAGCACGACGAGTTCTATTACTCGGATAATTTTTTAAAGAAATGAATATATGTTTAAATCATTAGTTGGCTTGCCTAGCTAGGATGTTGGGTGCCATCACGACCTATAGGTGAATTTGGATCGTGACATTTATCTTTTTCATATTTACCTTATTCTAGATAATAATATTTATTTTTTTATAAAATAAATATTGGTATTGTTTAAGGTACTGATTAGTTGAGGGATACATATGATACTTTTAGAGCATTAGAGTAATATAATTCTTTTAAATGTAACTATTCTTCATGTCCACGTAATTCTTGATAGTACATATTTAAATAGTGGAGATTTATCCAAAAGTTTTTTAATTGTTTTAACTCAAACGATGTGCAATGAATTTCAATATTATCATATACTTCTTTGTAATTTTCAATAATATTTTTAAGCAAAAAGGTGTGAACTCGATGCAATTATGTGATTCATGTGATTACCATGTATTTTATTACTCTTATATATGTTCAAAAAATTGTGAAAAAACTTTTCAACAATGTTATTGTAACGACCCGTCCAGTCATTTTGCCTTCTAGATTCCTGTTCTCCTAAATAGGACTCCTCGTATGTGCTTTTACTGTTTTATGACTTACGGGGATGGTTAGTCTGGGATTTAGAAGGGTTCGGGTTGAAATCGGAACACTTGGTTCCTTAGTTGACTTTAAAAAGGCTAAGTTTGACTTTGGTCAATATTTTGAGTAAACAACCTCGGAACCGGGATTTGATGGTTCCAATAGGTTCGTATGACGATTTTGGACTTGGACATATGTTCGGATTGGGTTTTGGAAGTCCCATGAGCGTTTCGGCGCTTAATATTGATAGTTGCAACCTTGATGGTTTTAAAGTTCTTTAAATTTGGTTTGGAGTAGGTTTTGGTGTTATTAAGGTCCTTTCTGGATTCCGATCCTGGGAATAGTTCCGTATGGTTATTTGATACTTGCACGCAAAATTTGGTGTCATTCCGAGTAGTTTAAGTATGTTTTGATGCGTTTAGAGTAAGTTGGAAGAATTTCAAGTTCATAAGTTAATTCAATTTGGTTTGGGGTGTGATTCTTAGTTTTGATGTTGTTTTATGCGTTCCGAGTGTTCGAGCGAGTTTGTTTTATGATTTCAAACTTGTTGGTATGTTTGGGCGGGGCCTCGGGTAGACCTCGGGTGTTAATCGGACGAGGCGCGGAACTCATTTGGACTTGGAAGGACAGTTGAAGCACCGAGTTTCTGGTGTAATCGCACATGTGGAGGGCTTGCCGTAGGTGCGAGCTCGCATAAGTGAGCCATGGAGCGCAGAAGCGGCGCAGCACAGGCTGCCCAGTTATCGCAGAAGCGGCAAAGGGGCCACACCTACGGAGGTGCAGGTGCGAAGATGACGACCGTAGAAGCGGCTTTGGGCATTGGCCAGTGGTCCGCAGAAGTGGGGAAACAAGCGCAGGAGCAGGACCACAGAAGTGGAATCCCGTCTGCAGAAGCGAGGCCGTAGATGCAGCCCAACGACTGCGGGTGCGAAATCACGGGAGGCAGAGTGGTCCTTTTAAAACGGGACTTAGGCTATTTTGAGTTCATTTATTTCACACTTGGGCGATTTTGGAGCTTCAAAGAAGGGGGTTTCCACCTATCTAATTGAGGTAAGTAATTTCTATGCAATATGAGTTTAATACATAGGTTATGGGTAGATTTAACATGTAAAATTTGTGAATTCTTGGGTTTAGATGAAAAACCTAGGTTTTGATAAAAATGGGATTTAACCACGAAAATGGTTATGGGCTTGAGTGAAAACTATATATTTGAGTTTGTGAGGTTATGGGTAACGAATTTCTTTGAATATTTCCGGAATCCGGGCACGTGGGCCCAGGGGTGAATTTTAGGAATCTTCCAATTTGGGTTTGGTAATTACTCTATTAGTTATATTATGAACTCTTGAGAATGTATTGATTAATTTATATAACATTTGACTAGTTTCGGGTCGTTTGGCAACGAGTTGAGGATTTAAAGCATATATGTGGATCGAGAGTGAGCTTGAGAATGAGGTAAGTCTCTTGCCTAACCTTGTAAGAGGTAACTCATTCCCTTAGGCGTATTTTGTTGTGAATTGTATGTGTGGGGAGCTATGTATGCACTAGGTGACGAGAGTCCGTGCGTGGCTATATTCTATGTGATGTCCGAGTAGTCTTAGGCTTACACCATGCCTTTTTTGCTCTATTATGTTGGTCATACCTATTAATCGTCTTAACTAGAGCTGAGATTAAGGATTCTAAGATTTAAAGTCTCCCGTTTAAATTTCTTATGTGTGGGAAAGAATGGAAGAGTTTTATAATAACTTTGAGAAATCAATGTTCACTCGCGTCGCAAGTATTTCCGCGAGCGAAGTAAAAATTTCCTCTACTCTAATAGGAGCGTGCTGTTAGCCTCAGAGGTTAATAGATGCATCTATGGTTCGTACCATTCGACCCTCGGCAGTGCACAATATATTTCTGGATCGAGCCGTACGACCTCGGCATAAATCGTGCGTGACAATACTCGGAGCCTAACTTTTACTGATATTAATTTATGGCTTGAGCAGCTACAATTATTTAAAGGACATAAATTGATTCGAAATTTATTGTTAGTGAAGGAAATTATTATTCACTGCTTGTTGCTGTGTCGTATTAATTGCTTACATAATCCATGCTTATTTATTATTTTTGCATTTTATTTATAACCCATAGTAAGTGTCGATGTCGACCCCTCGTCACTACTTCTTCGAGGTTAGACTTGATACTTACTGGGTACATGTTGTTTATGTACTCACGCTACACTTCTGTACTAACAGTGCAGGATCTGAGAAAGGTGCATCTGGTGGACATACCGGCGCACATCCCCGTTACCCGGAGGCCAAGTGGTGAGCTGCATCCTGAGTCATTCTGCAGCACCTAGAGCCTTTCTTTTGTACTTATTTTCTGTCTATGTTATTTCAGATAGTAGTTAGAGTTTTGAATATTATACTAGTGCTCATACACTTGTGATAGCAGATATTGGTACACACTCTAGTAGACTTTGTGGTGTTGGGGTATTTACATATTTATGTTTGCATTCAGATGCTTTCATTGTAATCATTTGACTCTCTATTTCCCAAATTTCTAAACAAATGGGATTTAATTACTTGAAAATTGTTTAAAAGAAGAAATCACGTAGTAAATTCATCGTAGGCTTGCCTAACAACGATGTTAGGCGCCATCACGGCCTAAAGGAGAAATTGGGTCGTGACAGTTATACTATATGTTAAGGAAAACAAATCATTTTAATAGGTGCCACATGTAATTATTTTTCTTGCATGATTGTGAATATTATTTTTGTTATATTTGATGAGTGGGGTGATCATTTTGATGAGAAAATGTCCAGAAATAAAAATCCTTTGTAATTTATTAAATAACCATGTAGTATATAGTGCTTAAATTCTGGGCAAAATATAAAATTGATCGCTTTGTCGAAAATAATTGCATTAGCTAGTTAAAAAGTATACAAAAATATATATATATATATATATATATATATATATATATATATATATATATATATTACCTATATATACAAAAGAATAATATTAATCTGCTATTATTTTTGGGAGCAGTTTAAAATATATATTTCTCTAAAATCTTAATTAATTGATATGAGAAAAATATCATGCATAAGTTGAGCTGAAATCTAATTTTTAGTACTAATATTTTTTCTTTCTTTGCAGGAAATAATTAAACTAATAAGAGAAAGGAACAATGAGAAGAAAAAGTTCACTTTCCAAATTTGCAAAGAAGAACTATAATGCTGAAAAGTTAAAAGTAAAGTGGTGTATGCAACTTTACAAATGATGAAAGTATTTGTGCACATGAAAAACTCCAAGCAAATGGCCCACTTGCTGATTTGGAGGATTAAATTTTAGCAAACTTTACATCTACAAGCCCATGCAAGTCGCCAACTTGAAAAAATATATGTGAGAAATCAGTACTTTTCCATCTATAAATAGCGCTACATTGAGCTTCTCAAAAGACAGAAAATTTAGAGGAGAGCTTCTTCTTTTCCTTGCTTCTTTCAGTACTTTCTTTCTTCTTTTAGCTATTACAATGTCTTCATTTCTAGTTCAGAATAAATTATAATGTTGGAAATTATTCTAGCACCTATTTTTAATTAAATACGAGGAAATGTTCTCTTGAATATTTCTTTCTATTTTCTTATTTAATGGGAAAGAATATTTCCGTTGTCAGTACGAACTTCATTACGGAGTAACTTTTATTGTGTTGGGAGAATGACATATCTTAATATTGCTATATAATAGTCGATATTATCCCTCAATTTCACATATTTGAGCTGAAGTTTTTTTTCCATTTAAATTTTATCTGCTTTATAGTTAGGTGTTATTTAATTTGTTAACATCTATCTATTTCGTACTACATATTAACTTCTTACTAATTCTGTAATCTAAAGAGGCGGAAGAGTAATATAGTTAATTTTGATATTGATAGATGTTAACTTTTATTTAGTGACATCTAACTCGTATATGTTAAAATTGATTCTACACTTATTTGTAATCGAAAGAGGCGAATATTGTAGTAATCAGTTATAACAAGTAGGGTAACCGGAAGGAACTTACTAAAAAGAGTAAGTTTTAGTTTAAGCATATATTTCTGGCTCTTTAATATTACTATTTTGATGATTAATTTGTAAAACCGAGAGGATTGCAATTAATTGTTCAACTTAAGTAATAATATATAAATGTAATCGTGAGAGGTATTTATACATTTGTGAGAAATAGAAATTGAAGGATAATTTTATCTATTATATAATATGTCACGACCCAAAATCCATTAAAGATCGTGATGGCGCCTAACACCACTGTCAGACAAGCCAACAATAAATGTTTAACTTAATTATTCATTTTTGGATTTTGAAATCGAAATTTTCCTTTAATTAAATAATCAGAAATAAAATCTACAGAATAAATGATAATATTTTCCTAACTACAATACTGAACAACTCATAAGTACCCCATAAACCCGATGTCACGAGTGCATGAGCATCAACTAGGAAGTAAAATAAAATACAACATCTGTTCGGAATACAAATTAAACAGAAAAAATACAAATAACCCTGGAGGAGACTCTGCTGACTGCGGGTCGTAACCCTGGAGGAGACTCTGCTCAGAAGTACAGTTACTGAGCTGAAATGACAGAATATCCTTCCACAAGGCGACAACAATAGTCCAATCAACTACGCAATGAGAAACATCCCGCACCAAATCTGTAGTACTATTACAATTCCTCAATTCCCGATTTATAACCGGCGCTTCACGTCGCATAAGAGTGAATGAGAAAGAAATGAAGGCATAAGCCTCAAAAGAATCAAAATCGCACGATGAGGAATCAAGAAGGGAAGTGCTCCTAACAGCCCCGTAGCCTCTCGAAGATAAGTACAGACGTCTCCGTACCGATCCGCAAGACTCTACTAAACTCGCTCATGACTCGTGAGGCCTAAGTGAACCTAGTGCTTTGATACCATGTTGTCACGACCCAAAATCCGTTAAAGGTCGTGATGGCGCCGGGCACCACTATCAGGCAAGCCAACACTAAATAATTAATTAAATTCTCATTTTAATATTTTTGAAATCGTAAATTTTACTTCAATTTATCTAGTAAAAGATGAATTTACAGAATAAATAACAATGTTTTCCAATTCCAATACTGAACATCCCATAATCATCCCAGAACCCGGTGTCACAAGTGCATGAGCATTTTCTAGGAATTTAAAATAAAATACAATAACTGTCCGGAATATAAATTTGGACAGGAAAGAAAATACAATACTCTAAAGGAGACTCTGCTGGCTGTGGATCGTACATAAGATGCAGCTCACCTAATTCCCCGTAATAACCGCGCCTCCGTGCCCACAAGGTCACTAGTCATATATGTACCTGCACAAAACGTGTGGCAAGTGTAGTATGAGTACGTAAATCAATGCGTACCCAGTAAGTGTACCGCCTAACCTCGAAGAAGTAGTGACGAGAGGTCGACTCCGACACTTACTGTGGACACCAATAATATAAGGTACAGTAAAGAAGTGAATGAATATGAGACAGAGTAAATAATATGAGACAGAGTAAATATATGAAACAAACAAGTATAAAATACGTGGTACAATTTCCCCCTTTACAATTTACTCAAGCTCTCAACTAGCGAGTTCCCTCCGTAATCGGAGCATATATATATATATATATATATATATATATATATATATATATATATATATATATATATATATATATATATAGATGTAGTCGATCTCATCAAAGATGTGGTTATCATAATTCAAATCAGGGAAAGACCCTCAGATACACTGGCTTCTTGCCAAATGTTATGCATGATTCTACGAGGATAATATATATATAGCGAACGTCCCGCTCCCATGAGAGTGTGGTACATAAATCCTGCCAAGGCGAACGACCCGATCCCATAAGAGTGGTAGAAGGAAATACCCCGCTCGCGAATCATACGTGCGACACAATCAAATATAAATTTAAGGAATTTTCCTGCTCGCGGATCATACTTGCGACGCGGTCAAATATAAATTTAACATTAAAATCATATCTCTTTCTTGATTCTTTACAAAATAAGGGAAATTCAGCTTGTAGCTTTTTAAGGAAATTACACCGCTCGCGAAACATACATGTGACGGGGTTACACATAGATTTCTTAAGTTATTATGGTGTTCCTCAATTCTTTTCAAAAATACGAAGTTCAAATGAAAACCTTTAAGTTCCCAACTTTTCCTCAATTTCAACTCCTTTCAAAACATTTAATAAGCTAACTCAATCTCGCTTCCTTTCAAGGCAAGCAATAAACATAAATTCAACAACAATAGCAACAAGGCATGATGTAAGCCTAAAACTACCCGGACATAGGCATAGTTAGTAGCTACGTACGGACTCTCGTCACCTTGTGTGTACGTAGCCCCCGCAAATAGAATCACATAATAATTTAGTTCACCTATGGGGTTAATTCCCTCTTACAAGGTTAGAAAGGAGACTTGCCTTGCTCCGAAATTCCATAACCGGCTCCAAGGCTGCTCCGACAATTCAAACGGATGCCCGTCGCTCCTAAACTAGTCAAATATGACGCAGCCGAATAAAAAAAATACTCTAATAGTCATAGTTAATCATTTTATAACAATTTCCAACTCCGTTCGAAAAGTTGATAAAATCACCCTCGAGCCCACGTGCCCGGATTCCGAAATTATTCGAAGATAAACTTTACCCATAACCCCACGAACTCAAATATATAATTTATTCTCCATTTCATGCCCAAATTCGTGATCAAAATCCAAGAATACCAATTTCTAGGTTTCCTACCAAAACCCCACAATTTCTACAAATTTCCATGTCTAAATCCATATATAAACCATGTATTAAACTCACAATGTGCGAGAATTACTTACCTCATAATAGATGATGAAATGTCCTCTTCAAAAGCTCCAAAAATCACCCAACCAAAATGAAATGTGGAGGAAAATGGCCAAATCCCGTATATAAAACTTCACTGCCCAAGTTCGCCCTTCTTCGAGATCGCGGAAAGACCATCGCGATCGCGATGTCCAAATACACACTGCCCCCAAATTTCCTCTTCACGTTTACGTCATCCTAGTCGCGTTCGCGAAGGCCAGCTGCCCAGACCCCTCGCGTTCGCGTTCCTCACGACGCGTTCGCGAAGCTTTCCGCCCTCACTGTTTCATGTTCGCATACCCAGCCTCGCGTTCGCGTAGGCCAAACATCCTCAGTCCCAGTCCTCATTTCCTTCTACGTGTTTGCGACTCCCCACTCGCATTCGCGTAGGTTCCTCGAGTTCTTCACCGCGTTCAAGAAGAAGGAAACCAAATACTAGATACAGCAGCAACAAATCATTCCGTTTTGGTCCGAAACCACCCCGAAATACACTCGAGGCCCCTGAGACCCCGTCCAATCATACCAACCAGTCCCATAACATAACACAAACTTGCTTGAGACCTCAAATCACATCAAACAACATCAAAATCATGAATCGCACCCCAATTCAAACTTAATAAACTTTGAAACTTCAACTTTTACAATCGATGCCGAAACCTATCAAAACGTCTGATTGTCCTCAAAATTTTCACACAAGTCACATTTGATACTACGGACCTACTCCAACTTCCGGAATCGGATTCTGACCCTGATATCGAAAAGTCCACTTCCGGTTAAACTTCTCAAAAACCTTCAAATTTCTAGCCTTAGCCAAATGACTCCAAAATGACCTACGAACCTCCGAATCCACTTTCGGGCGCGCTCCCAATACAAGATTCACCATATGGAGCTATTCCCAGACTCAGAATCCCAAACGGATATTGATAACATTGAAATGCATTTCAACCCAAATTTATGAAATTCTTCCAAAAATGCCAACTTCCTCAAATAGGCGCCGAAACGCTCCCGGGTCATCCAAAACCCCATCCGGACATACGCCCAAGTCCGAATTCATCATACGAACCTGTTGGAACCTTCAAATCCTGATTCCGAGATTGTTTACTCAAAAATCCAACCTTAGTCAATTCTTCCAACTTAAAGCTTCCGAAATGGGAATTTTCTTTTCAAATCAACTCTGAACTTCCGAAATTTCAATTCCGACCATGCGTACTAGTCATAATATCTGAAGTGAAGTTGCTCATGGCCTCAAACTGCTGAACGACGCGCTAGAGCTCAAAACAACCGGTCGTGTCGTTACAATGAATACGTAAATCCACATGTACCCAGTAAGTATCTAGCCTAACCCCAGAGGAGTAGTGACGAGGGGTCGACATCGACACTCACTCATGGTCTAATAATATCAGGTGCATTAAAGAGGTGAACAAATATGAGGCAGAGTAAATAAATAAAATAAACAATTATAAATCCGTGGTACAATTCTCCTCTTTACAATAGGCTCAAGCTCTCAATTAGCTAATTTCCTCCTCAACAAGAGCATATATATAAATATATAGTGGACCTCACCAAAATGGGTCGTTATACTTCAAATCAGGAAGAACTCGCAGATACATTGGCTTCTTGCCAAATGTTACGCACGATTTCATGAGGATATTTAATAGAAATGCCGAGGCGTACGGCCCGATCCCATCATAATCTGTGCACTGTCGAGGGTCGAACGACACAAACCATATATGCATCTATTAATCTGCCAAGGAGAATGGCCCGCTCCCATGAGAGTATGGTACATAAATCCTGCCGAGGCGAATGGCCCGATCCAATTAGAGTAGGAAGCTTAACGGGTACTTGACCCCACTCACGAATAAACATGTGAGTTATCATTTCTTTAACGAAAAACCTTTCAATGAAACATACATACATATATATATATATATATATATATATATATGTATCGCGGACACAATTTCATAAGAGGGGTACAATTATTTCGTGACAAATCATGAAACTCGTGAAGTCTCTACAATAACGAGTCTATCACTCTACGCATGTCTAGTCCCAAGTCATAATGCGAAATAAAAGAATTAAACGAGCAAAGATAATCTCTATAGTGCAAGTATAGCATGGTGTAAACCTAAGTCTACCCGGACAATAACATGAATCTGACTACGTATGGACTTTCGTCACCTCGTGTGTACGTAGTCCCCGCAACAAGTTACACACATTAAATATATCACCTAGGGGTAGTTCCCCCCTCACAGAGTTAGACAGGAGACTTACCTCGCTCCGAAGTTCCATAACCGGCTCCAACGCTGCTCTAACACCTCAAACCAGTGCATGTCACTCCCAAACTAGTCAAACAATATGCAAACCCATAAAAATACACTCTAATACTCATAACAAATCAATGTAAACAAGTTCCCAACTCCGTTCGAAAAGTCGATAAAGCAACCCTCGGGCCCACGTGCCCGGATTCAAAAAATTTCCAAAAATAAACTTTACCCATAACACCCCGAACTCAAATATATAACTTATTCCAAATTCCATGTCCAATTTCGTGGTCAAAATTCAAAAATACCAATTTTTAGGTTTTTCTTCAAAATCCCAAATTTCTACGAATATCCATGCTTAAATCCAAATATAAACCAAGTATTTAACTTTCAATAGGTGGGAATCACTTACCTTGACATAGATGATGAAAACCTCCCCTTCAAGCTCTCCAAAAATCGCCCAACCAAGTGAAAAATGGGAGAAAAATGGTCCAAATCCCGTTTTTTACAAAAACCTTCTGACCAGACGACCTTACGCTTCTGTGGCCTTCTAGCCGCTCCTACGGCTCCGCATCTTCGGAAGTCCCATTGCAGATGTGGCTCCAGCTCAAACCAACATCCCTCGCTTCTGTGCCCAAGGTAGAGCACCTGCGCTCCCGCTTCTGCGGGCCACAAACGCTTCTGCGCATGCATTTCTTCGCACAGGCATGCCACTTCTGCGGCCTTCTCCCTCAGCCTAGCTACCGCTTTTGCGACCCCCTGGCCGCTTTTGTGGCTCCGCACCTGCGGCCAAAACCTCGCAGGTGCGGTTACACCAGATGACAACAGCTCCAGCATTCTTTCAAACCCAAACTCGATCTGTTTACCATCCGGAATCCACCCGAGGCCCTCGGGACCTCAACCAAATATACCAACACGTCCCAAAATACATTACGAACTTAGTCGAGGCCTCAAATCATGCCAAACAACATCGAAACTATGAATCACCCTCCAATTCAAACTTAATAAACTTTAGAACTTCCAACTTCTACATTCGATGCCGAAACCTATCAAATCACGTCTGATTGACCTCAAATTTTGCACACAAGTCATAATTGACATTACGGACCTACTCCAACTTTCAAAATTGGAATCCGACCCCGACATCAAAAAGTCCACTCCCGGTCAAACTTCTCAAAATTATCCAAATTTCCAACTTTTGCCAAATGACCCCGAAATGACCTACGAACCTCCAAATCCACATCCGGACGCGCTCCCGGTACCAGAATCACCATACAGAGCTATTCCCAGACTCAGAATCCCAAACGAACATTAATAACATCGAAATGCACTTCAACCCAAATTTATGAAATTCTTCCAAAACGCCAACCTTCCACAATAGGCGCTGAAACGCTCCCGGGTTATCCAAACCCTAATCCGGACATACCCTAGGTCCAAAATCATCATACAAACATGTTGGAACCTTGCAATCCCGATTCCGAGACCGTTTACTCAAAAATCAAACCTTTGTCAATTCTTCCAACTTAAAGCTTCTGAAATGAGAGTTTTCTTTCCAAATCAACTCCAAACTTCCCGAAATTCAATTCCGACCACGCGCACAAGTCATAATACCTTAAGTGAAACTACTCAAGGCCTCAAACTGCCGAATGACGCGCTAGAGATCAAAATGACCGGTCGGATTGTTACATTCTCTCCTACTTAAACTTATGTTCGTCCTCGAACGTGCTAAGAACTGCTCTGGAGTTGTCCGAAATCATTGTTTAACACCTCGTGCACCTACCCGTGCTACCACAACCCAGTTGAGCACATTAGCTCGAGCAAACCTGAAAATCCTCCCTTTTATCTAGTCAAATAAGCCTTAGAGCCAAATTCTAACATCTGAAATTCTCTACCAGGTCTGTTTCCAACATACGAACACCGTATCCATCATTACACGATGTACCAATACATGATTGTATACTCTTACCAAATTCACACCATGCACCGCATTATTCACATGACCATAATGACATCCCCTGACAACAATAGCCGGAATCCCACGAATTTGATGCCCACAACACACCTCATGAAGCATATAAGTCCCGTTTTAGCTCTCGCAATACTGCCACGACAGAAGAGATGTGTAGAAACTCATAACCACCTTCCGAATCATAACTCACGGAGTCTTTCCTCCCGACAAGATCCATTACCTCATTCTGGACTGAATATCGATATTTACTCTTTAATGTGCCTTATATAAATCTGATCGTATTGATCCCAGGTCCAATAATCTCGTCTCACCCAGCATAAGCTGTTTAGGCAATAAGCTGTCACGACCCAACTGGAGGGTCATGACTAGCACCCGGGCCATACTTGCCGAGCACCAACGTACATTTTATCTAACCTTTCTTATTATCTTTAAGGGCCGACAAGACCAATATAAATGAAAGACATGGATCATGAACATCCAACAATGAAAGATAATGTCATGAACATACGTAACATGGGACGACAAGACTGTCAAGAAACTATATATAAGGTACGAGCTACCATGGTGCCATGAAAGACTATACAACAAAAATCAGCCGACAAGGCATTCCAAACCATACATGAGTCGACACCTGTCTATGAGCCTCTAAAAGAACATAAGTGCTACAACATTGCCGGAACAGGGCCCCGACATACCCATAATGTCTATAACAAAAATGCATACCAAGACCACGGCAAGTCCGGAGAAAGGATCTTGCCAATAACGCTGAACCGGATAGCCTACTGTGATGGGGGAGCTGCGTCTACCCGTCTATCAGGACCTGCAGCACGACATGCAGCATCCACAAATAAAAAGGACGTCAGTACGAATAAAGTACTGAGTATGTAAGGCAGAATAGCATAAGTAAGAACAATAATGTAAACAGTGATAGGAAATATACAACCTGTGACATCTGGGTACCTCTGAGGGCTACTGACATGAAATACATGATACATACATATATATATACATAAACGTTTAAAACACATGATACATACATATATATATATACATAAACGTTTAAAACATATGCCTTTGTGGGCATCATCATCATCATATCGTACCCGGCCATAATAGGCTCGGTAAAACGTACCCGGCCATCATAGGGCTCGGTAGAATCGTACCCGGCCACGTGGAGCTCGGTAAAACCCAACTGATCAGTGGTTGCACAATAGGTGCCATACCCGGCCGACTATAGCGCGGCTCGGTAGAGTAAAATAGATACATATATATGATGCATGCTGGACTCGTTGGAATCATATTTTGAACCTTTCGGAGTGACGTAAGGTCGGTATCCTTCGTACACGTTATTAGGATTAACTCTTCATCAAGAATCTTATAAGAATCAGGAACTACCAACAACATTGATAATATAAGAATAAGAGAAGTAACATCAATATCAATCGTTTCATAAGAAGGGCAGCAATGTAAGTACTGCTAGCTTCTAAGAGTAGAGTATCTTTGGGAGCTCGTTCATTACATTATGTACAATTGGAGTCGTGCAAAAGAATGAAGGGGATAGCCTCACATACCTTGTATATACTGCCCAACCTCAAGCTATGCAAATGTCACGACTCCTTAGTCTACAATAAAAGAAATGACACTATCATTATCGTTTAAGCGTCGTAACTATTATGTATCGACCGCAACCTATTTTACGATGAAACGGACAGCACCTCCCCTATTTATATGACTTCACACAAGTCAATACAATCACCAAACAGCCCAAACAACATCATTAATAATCATATTGAGCCTCCAAAACAGTCCACCAACTAACAACATTACTACCAAGCCTTTCGATATATATTTCACAAGTTCTAGCATCAACGACTTAGCCACAACTTGGATAATCTTAAATATATATAGAGTAAGAGGTTCATTACCTTTAAACAGAAAGAACAACTCCAATTTGACCTTAATTTTCCACGAAATATCCCTTCAATTCTGCCACAAGAACAAGGAAGCGAAACTAGCAATTAATTCGGGTTTTTCGGCACTAGAATTACTTTAGAAGACTTGAAATCACCTAGGGTTGATATTAAAAACTTGAAGGTGTATTTACAGAACATAAAGCACTTAAAACAACCTCCCACACGAGCTGGAACAACACAAAAATCAGCAACAACAAGAAAAACAAGAAACTTACTAGCACCACGGGATTCCCGACATTTGATTTGTGTTGTTTGCCCTTTGTTTGGGTCTTGGATCATGAGAGAACCTTGAGAGAATGTTTTTAGGGTTATAAGGTCTGAATATACTGAAAAATAATCACTTAAAACGGGGTTGAGTTATCTTATATATGTCCAAATGTCTTAAACCGCCTTTGTGGGCCCCATAGAGAGCAGCTTGGCGCACTCTCGCGAAAACGCGAATATCTCTCTATTCCGAGATCGTATCGACGAACGGTTTAATGCGTTGGAAACTAGACTCATAGATCTTCAATTTGATAGGTAGATCACCCCATAATTCCAAGCACATTGGGAGTAAAATGCAGTAACATTTAACCTAAAGTTTAAGTTAAATTATAAACCTAAGTTGCGACAACTTTTATCGACTTTTGTTTCATAACTTGCTTGACTTCAAAACTTATGATACGGATATTATATGATTTAAATACATTAAAACATTACCTCTTGGGACAATTAATCACCTCTAGTGTTACCCGAAAATACGGGTTACAACATCCTTGATTAGCTTAACTTCAAATACTTGTTAACCACTCTTATACACCCTTGTATCGTTTAAGACCAACAGGATTAACTTATTATCATCTCAAAGATAATCTCTTCTTGGATTTACGTCGACTAACTTACGGCGTGATCTATGATATGCGAATTTGGGTTGTAACATCCTCTCCCCCTTAGGAACATTCGTCCTCGAATGTAAGGGTTTATGGGGTGTCTAACTCATCGTGGATTCCGACGGAGATTTCCGGCTGAGTTTCCCTTATAAAATGGACACTAGCCAAACTTGCAAGCAGTTAAACCCAACCTATGGCCATACAAGACTATACAAAGCATTATGGATATGTACATTATCTGCATATCACCATTTTGTATTAAAAAAAAGAGTATTCACAAGCTATTGCTTACCTCATAGAGCCGTTTCACCTTATAATGCGTCCTTCTTTCCCCCGGTATCCTCGTTATTTTCACTCTGGAATAGGTAAGGGTATTTAGACTTCATCTCCTCTTCTGCTTCCCATGTCATTTCTTCTATATTCTTGTTCCTCCATAATACTTTCACGGAAGCTACATCCTTTGTTCTCAGCTTGCGGACTTGTCGATCTAATATAGCCACTGGCAGTTCATCATATGATAGATCCTTTGTAACTTGTACATCTTTGATAGGGACGACCCGAGAAGGGTCTCCAATACATTTCCTCAACATAGATACATGGAATACCGGGTGGACAAATTCCAATTCAGATGGCAATTCTAACTCGTAAGCAACCTGTCCAATTCGTCGAAGAATTTTGTACGGCCCAATATACCGTGGACTCAACTTACCCTTCTTCCCAAAATGCATAACACCCTTCATCGGCGAGATCTTCAGGAAAACCCAATCACCAACCTCAAATTCCAGATCACGACGTCGGACATCGGAATAAGATTTTTGCCTGCTTTGTGCCGTCCTCAGCCGCTCTTGTATCAGTTTCACCTTCTCAATGGCTTGGTAAATCAAATCTGGCCCATATAATTCTGTCTCACCGACTTCGAACCATCCAACTGGTGATCTACATTTCCTCCCGTACAGTGCCTCATACGGGGCCATTTTAATACTGGAATGGTAGCTATTATTGTAGGCAAATTCTATAAGTGCCAGATGGTCATCCCAATTCCCCTTAAAATCTAGAACACATGCTCGTAGCATATCTTCCAGCGTCTGGATGGTACGTTCAGCCTGTCCGTCAGTCTGCGGATGGAATGCAGTGCTGAGATTTACTTGTGTGCCTAAACCCTTCTGAAAAGACCTCCAAAAGTTAGCCGTAAATTGAGCTCCTCGGTCTGATATAATAGATACCGGCACACCATGAAGCCTAACAATCTCCTTGATATACAACTTCGCATAATCTTCAGCCGTGTAAGTTGTCTTAACTGGTAGAAAATGGGCAGATTTTGTAAGTCGATCAACTATCACCCAAATGGAGTCAAACTTATGATAAGAGCGAGGTAATCCAATAATGAAGTCCATATTAATCACCTCCCATTTCCAGGTCGGAATCTCTATATTCTGAATCAATCCACTGGGTTTCTGATGCTCGATCTTTACTTGTTGACAATTAGGACACTGGGCTACAAATTCTGCAATAGACTTCTTCATGTTGTCCCACCAATACTGCTCCTTAACGTCATGATACATCTTTGTCGAGCCAGGATGGATAGAATATCGGGACTGATGAATCTCAATCATAATCTTCTCTCGCAACCCTGCCATACTAGGCACACATAATCGGCCCTGGTATCTCAGTGTCCCATCTCCTCCGATCTTGAAAGCTGTAATCTTACACTGCTGAATTCCCTCTCTCAATCTTACTAAGGTAGGATCTTCATATTGCCGTGCTTTTACCTTGGCTACCAAAGATGATTCTGCTGTATTCTGTACAGTAACACCTCCATCATCAGAGTCCAACAATCTGATTCTCATATTGGCCAGCTGGTGAAGCTCTTTGGTCAACCCTTGTCTACCTGCCTCAATATGTATTAAGCTTCCCATTGACTTACGGCTGAGAGCGTCTGCCACAACATTGGCTTTACCAGGATGGTACAATATCTCGACGTCATAGTCTTTCAGTAATTCAAGCCACCTACGCTGCCTCAAATTCAACTCCTTCTGCTTGAAGATGTATTGTAAACTTTTGTGATCTGTGTAGATGTCAACATGGACGCCGTATAAGTAGTGCCGCCATATCTTCAAAGCATATATTACTGCAGCCAATTCCAAATCATGAGTCGGGTAATTCTTTTCATGCTTCTTCAATTGTCGTGATGCATAAGCAATCACCTTCCCACGTTGCATCAATACGCACCCCAAACCTATACCTGAGGCATCACAATATACCACATAACCTTCTGTTCCTTCTGGGAGAGTGAGCACTGGCGCAGATGTCAATCGATTCTTTAGCTCCTGAAAACTATGTTCACAAGAATCAGACCACTGGAACTTGGTAGCTTTCTGTGTTAACTTAGTCAATGGTGCTGATATAGAGGAAAACCCTTCTACAAACCGCCTATAATACCCTGCTAGCCCCAGGAAGCTGCGGACTTCTGATGGTGTTGTAGGTCTCGGCCAATTCTTCACTGCATCGATCTTCTGAGTGTCGACACTAATACCCTCATCAGATATCACATGGCCAAGGAATGCTACTGAGTTCAGCCAGAATTCACATTTAGAGAGCTTAGCATATAACTTATGATCCTGAAGGGTCTGTAATACTATCCGCAAGTGGCCCGCATGTTCCGCCTCCGAACGAGAATACACCAGAATGTCATCAATGAATACGATCACGAACACATCAAGATAGGGCCTGAATACACTATTCATGAGATCCATAAAAGCTGCTGGGGCATTTGTTAGCCCGAACGACATCACCAAGAACTCAAAGTGCCCATATCTTGTCCGGAAGGCCGTCTTTGGAATATCCTTATCCTTAACCCTTACCTGATGATACCCTGAACGCAAGTCAATCTTTGAGAAATACTTGGCACCCTGGAGTTGGTCAAACAGGTCATCAATCCTTGGAAGTGGATACTTGTTCTTTATTGTAAACTTATTCAACTGTCGATAATCGATACACATCCTTAACGACCCATCTTTCTTCCGCACGAACAAGACTGGTGCACCCCAAGGTGAAGTGCTAGGCCTAATGAAACCCTTATCCAGCAAGTCCTTCAACTGCGCCTTCAACTCTCGCAACTCTGCCGGGGCCATCCTGTATGGAGGGATAGAGATCGGTTGAGTGTCAGGCAACGCATCAATGCTAAACTCAATCTCCCTTTCAGGAGGAAGGCCTGGGAGTTCATCTGGGAAAACATCTAGAAATTCATTGACCACGGGGATGGATTGTAGAGTAGGTGGCTTCGCCTCCACATCCCTAACACGAACAAGATGATAAATGTAACCTTTTGAGATCATCTTCCTTGCCTTAAGATAGGAAATAAACCTACCTTTCGGCATAGCAATGTTCCCCTTCCATTCAATGGTGGGTTCACCCGGAAACTGAAACCTAACCATCTTCGTACGACAGTCAACAGTTGCATAGCATGAGGCCAACCAGTCCATTCCCATTATCACATCGAAATCAACCATTTCTAACTCAAATAAATTTGCCGAGGTTTGACGACTACAAATCATCACAGTGCAACCTTTATATACCCTTCTAGCAATCACAGAATCTCCTAACGGAGTGGATACCGCAAGTGGTTTACTTATCAATTCAGGTTCAATGCCAAACTTATTAGCCACAAAGGGTGTAACATATGATAAGGTAGATCCTGGATCAATTAGCGCATATACATCATAAGAAAACACAGACAATATACCTGTAACAACATCCGGAGACGATTCGAGATCTTGTCGACCTACTAGAGCATAGGTTCGATTTTGAGCACCACTCGAACTCGGCACTGAACCTCTACCTCTACCACGACCTGTCGACTGCTGAAAACCTTGTGCTGGAGGTCGAACTGATGAGGAAGAACCAGACACAGATCCAGTCGGTCGAGCCATACCACCACCTCCTCTGTTAGGACAATCCTGCATCATATGGCCAGGCTGTCCGCAAGAATAGCACGCATCGAAACCTCGACGGCACAGTCCAAAGTGGGCCTTGCCGCACTGATCACAACGAGGTGTTGGGGGTCTCGTCTGACTCGTATCTCTATGAAATTGTGAACCTGATGCCCTCGAACTCTGACCTGAACCAGAATAGGTAAATCGATCATACCGAGGCCTCTGAAACTGTGGAGGAGCACTAGCTACAGGTGGCGCCGAACTCCTCGAAGATTGGGGCCTGATACTGCCTCTGAACTCATCAGAATACCCTGCAAATCTCGCCCTCTTATGCTGGCCCCTATCCTGCTCCCTATCTGCCCTTTGCTGGCGCTTACGATCCTCTAGGGTCTGGGCATAAGCCTGAATACGGGAAATATCCATGCCCTCTACCAAGGAGGCTGTTGTGCACTCATTTATCAGATGTGGTCCCAACCCGTTCACGAACAGATGCACCCTATCATTCATTTCGGCCACCATATGGGGAGCATACCTTGCTAAAGAATCAAATTGTATACTATACTCTCGTACACTCATATTACCCTGTCGAAGGTTCAAGAACTTATCAGCTCTTGCTCGTCGTATCTCAACTGGCAAGTAGTGACGAAGAAAGGCCTCAGAAAATTCCTTCCACACGGCTAGAGGAGCGTTCGGACCCCTAGATCTCTCCCAACTATCATACCAGAAAACCGCTAAATCCCGTAACCGATAAGAAGCCAACTCTACTGCCTCCGTATCACTAGCATGCATAACCCGCAATGTACGATGAACCTGATCAATAAATGTTTGTGGGTCCTCCTTGGGATCTGATCCGGTAAACACTGGAGGGTCTAGATTAATAAAATCACGAACTCTCGCACTAACCGGTTTATCAGCAACACCGGTATTCTGCCTCTGAGCCTGAGCAGCTACCAAGCTAGTCAACAACTGCAGTGCACTGCGCATATCATGGTCTGTAGTGCCAGACGGTGGAACTGGATGTACTGGGTGCCTCCTAATATCCTCTGGAGGAGACGGAGAGGTATGAGACGACATCTCACTCTGAGCCTCACTTTGGCCTGCTCTGGCTGGAGGCACCTGAATGTTACCCTCGCCCACAGCTGTATCAAGCCGTTTACTAATCGCTTGCTTCCTAGTCGAAGGCATCGCTGAAAGAAAACAATGTGAATATTAGATATGAACACTTACGACTCAACTCTACGCACGATCTAGATTTAGGAAGAAGGTAACAACCCTAGATGTCATGTAGCCTCCTGATTATAAATGTGGCGCGCTACACATCCATAATCAAAACTCTACTAGACACGGCTCATAGACAACCCCTAGGACAGACTTGCTCTGATACCAAGTTTGTCACGACCCAACTGGAGGGTCATGACTAGCACCCGGGCCATACTTGCCGAGCACCAACGTACATTTTATCTAACCTTCCTTATTATCTTTAAGGGCCGACAAGACCAATATAAATGAAAGACATGGATCATGAACATCCAACAATGAAAGATAATGTCATGAACATACGTAACATGGGACGACAAGACTGTCAAGAAACTATATATAAGGTACGAGCTACCATGGTGCCATGAAAGACTATACAACAAAAATCAGCCGACAAGGCATTCCAAACCATACATGAGTCGACACCTGTCTATGAGCCTCTAAAAGAACATAAGTGCTACAACATTGCCGGAACAGGGCCCCGACATACCCATAATGTCTATAACAAAAATGCATACCAAGACCACGGCAAGTCCGGAGAAAGGATCTTGCCAATAACGCTGAACCGGATAGCCTACTGTGATGGGGGAGCTGCGTCTACCCATCTATCAGGACCTGCAGCACGACATGCAGCGTCCACAAATAAAAAGGACGTCAGTACGAATAAAGTACTGAGTATGTAAGGCAGAATAGCATAAGTAAGAACAATAATGTAAACAGTGATAGGGAATATACAACCTGTGACATCTGGGTACCTCTGAGGGCTACTGACATGAAATACATGATACATACATATATATATATATATATATACATAAACGTTTAAAACATATGCCTTTGTGGGCATCATCATCATCATATCGTACCCGGCCATAATAGGCTCGGTAAAACGTACCCGGCCATCATAGGGCTCGGTAGAATCGTACCCGGCCACGTGGAGCTCGGTAAAACCCAACTGATCAGTGGTTGCACAATAGGTGCCATACCCGGCCGACTATAGTGCGGCTCGGTAGAGTAAAATAGATACATATATATGATGCATGCTGGACTCGTTGGAATCATATTTTGAACCTTTCGGAGTGACGTAAGGTCGGTATCCTTCGTACACGTTATTAGGATTAACTCTTCATCAAGAATCTTATAAGAATCAGGAACTACCAACAACATTGATAATATAAGAATAAGAGAAGTAACATCAATATCAATCGTTTCATAAGAAGGGCAGCAATGTAAGTACTGCTAGCTTCTAAGAGTAGAGTATCTTTGGGAGCTCGTTCATTACATTATGTACAATTGGAGTCGTGCAAAAGAATGAAGGGGATAGCCTCACATACCTTGTATATACTGCCCAACCTCAAGCTATGCAAATGTCACGACTCCTTAGTCTACAATAAAAGAAATGACACTATCATTATCGTTTAAGCGTCGTAACTATTATGTATCGACCGCAACCTATTTTACGATGAAACGGACAGCACCTCCCCTATTTATATGACTTCACACAAGTCAATACAATCACCAAACAGCCCAAACAACATCATTAATAATCATATTGAGCCTCCAAAACAGTCCACCAACTAACAACATTACTACCAAGCCTTTCGATATATATTTCACAAGTTCTAGCATCAACGACTTAGCCACAACTTGGATAATCTTAAATATATATAGAGTAAGAGGTTCATTACCTTTAAACAGAAAGAACAACTCCAATTTGACCTTAATTTTCCATGAAATATCCCTTCAATTCTGCCACAAGAACAAGGAAGCGAAACTAGCAATTAATTCGGGTTTTTCGGCACTAGAATTACTTTAGAAGACTTGAAATCACCTAGGGTTGATATTAAAAACTTGAAGGTGTATTTACAGAACATAAAGCACTTAAAACAACCTCCCACACGAGCTGGAACAACACAAAAATCAGCAACAACAAGAAAAACAAGAAACTTACTAGCACCACGGGATTCCCGACATTTGATTTGTGTTGTTTGCCCTTTGTTTGGGTCTTGGATCATGAGAGAACCTTGAGAGAATGTTTTTAGGGTTATAAGGTCTGAATATACTGAAAAATAATCACTTAAAACGGGGTTGAGTTATCTTATATATGTCCAAATGTCTTAAACCGCCTTTGTGGGCCCCATAGAGAGCAGCTTGGCGCACTCTCGCAAAAACACGAATATCTCTCTATTCCGAGATCGTATCGACGAACGGTTTAATGCGTTGGAAACTAGACTCATAGATCTTCAATTTGATAGGTAGATCACCCCATAATTCCAAGCACATTGGGAGTAAAATGCAGTAACATTTAACCTAAAGTTTAAGTTAAATTATAAACCTAAGTTGCGACAACTTTTATCGACTTTTGTTTCATAACTTGCTTGACTTCAAAACTTATGATACGGATATTATATGATTTAAATACATTAAAACATTACCTCTTGGGACAATTAATCACCTCTAGTGTTACCCGAAAATACGGGTTACAACATCCTTGATTAGCTTAACTTCAAATACTTGTTAACCACTCTTATACACCCTTGTATCGTTTAAGACCAACAGGATTAACTTATTATCATCTCAAAGATAATCTCTTCTTGGATTTACGTCGACTAACTTACGACGTGATCTATGATATGCGAATTTGGGTTGTAACATAAGCCATCTCAGACACTGCCAAAAGTCTCATATGATGCCACAAGGTGCCAACAAACGAACTCTGGAATACTCTACCCACGTAACTAGTTAAATAACCGAAAGGATATTATGAACCTTCCTCAGAAAGTGAGAAACAGAGCACACAAGAATAGATATGGGGAACTGTACTCAACATAATGCTGTTGCGGCGTGCAACCCGTATCACACATGATACCGTTGTGGCGTGCAACCCGATCTAACCATGATACCCATGGCAGCGTGGCACCCGATCCAAATAACATATCCGTGGCAGCGTGCCACCCGATCCACGCGCAATAATAAATAGGGAAATACCCATCAAGCCAGAAATGTTTATACCTACAAAATACCCGAATATCAACCACAAGCACGTGAAGTGCATAATACAAATCATAGGGAGACAGATAGCGCCATATGCTACAAAACTCAAGCACGACTAAGGTGCGATAATTGACCTGTATCCCAAGAGCCATCCTGCTCATATAACACCGCAAGCTATACAGGATCACAATACATATGCGAATAATCAAGCCGTCTCACAACCCAGACGGCACAATAGAGTATTACATGAAATAGCTGAGGAAGAAAATAACATTCAACGCCCGAACGCTCCTCCATAAGGAATGTTATGCTGAATGAACACACCCAGGCTGGTGTAGAATACACATCCACATATGGACCCATCAACGGACCTCAAACCGATTCTGATCATTCCATGCTTGGGCAAATACCCTCTCAAGGATCCACAATGACCTTTTTCCCATGACACACAAGAACAGCCGTCGAATCAGGAACAAACTTCCACAATTCACAATCAACTGAATAGAGTGCCTTTTAGGCCTAAACTCTCACATTAGCGATAGTACCATAATCTCCATACTCGGTTTCAATATTTAATCAATCAACTGACTGCATGCCACACCTATGCAATCTTCATGGGGGATACGCTCCCATGACCTTCCGCACCAGATAACAAAGTCTGCACATCCATACCACCGGCCGTACAATGCTATAAAGCGAATCGAGAATCCGTAAATCAGTACACAAAGCCTCTTACACAGGACACCAATCTCTGGTGACACTAAAGACAATACCAACTTACTCTAAACATCTAAATCATTTCCTGCTCGTCCGAGCTCGTGACATTCTTGTCAACACCAAATCGCAACCTTGATCCTCGGCTTCCAATTTCCCATGCCGCTCACTGCACCTAACATGCCAATACGTGAGAGCACCAGAATTCCATAATAACCCCTTATCCACTAATAGAATAAATACTTCATCATATAGAAACCTTTCATCTAACTCATTTCAGGAGAACCATTGCAACACGCAACTAAATTCTCAACCCACGGAAAATACAACCCCAAGTAGTGGTCTAAACCACCATGAGCCTTCCGGGATCCATCTACATATAATAGGCCATAATAGCTCGAATGCCTCCAAATAAAATCAATTACGGTGGCCATCAAGCCTCGCGCGCACCGCCACAAATCACATGCATAACTCAACATGATGAAGGAACTGATCATTGCCACTATCATGCCAATTCAACCATTGTTATCCGATCCGATTTCTTCTTCTAATTTACTCCGGGCTTGCCTTAGGAATAATAGTAGCTCCATTTCAAACATAACGAACCCAAATCCACACCTATCCGGAGTGACCTCATTTCACGAGACCACATTGTCTCGAAACCCACGAACCATCTCAAACCCTCCTCGTGTGCATATTCACACCTTCAACTGGTAGACCAATAATAACATAGAACACTCTAAGCCCCTTTTATAAACCACCCCAAAAGCTTGATACTAGGACCGTTGTTAAGAGTAAGCTACTCCGACTTGTTCCCGAATATAATCTACTCCAATGCTCTGCTAGCACATGAACACCCTCTCAAGGAAGCACTCGGCTGAATCACTTTCCTCGTACATCACATCTACACGAAGCATAAATCCTGAGTCTTCCCAAGGCCTGAACATGAATTGATAAGGCCAAGTATAGCACACATTCATCAAATCCTTTGCTCAAATCACCACTGATGTTCTCTTTCCTTAGTCGTAATAACCTACCAATATACTGATAACCAGAAACCTCACAAGTAGACAACCATGAAATCCAATCGTAGGCGGTAGGGCTCTCCCACTTAGCTTGAAGCTATCATTACATAACCTTGGAACCTACTAAGATTCCTTCTTCCTCACTGACATGACCTCGCGCAATCGACCCGCCAAATTCCTCGAAATCTTCCTGTTAACCATTTCACGAATGCTCTGAATCCCTAGCCACATTCACATGTTCGACCTCATACCGGGTAAGTAGAATTCTTCACAGAAGCTTCGTCAACACCACGCAACCGTTAACTTGCTCATCGAAAATAACCCACCTATGGAAATTCCATGCCAACACCTTCTAACAACGCTGCACCGAGTACCATTACCACAAAACCAATAAACCATCCTGAGCCCGTGCTCATTCACCAGTTGTACAAGTACGTCCACTCCTCATGGACATCAACTAAAGGTGCGACAATACATTCGAATCCAAAGTCATGTTGTATTCTTCTTCATATCAAGCAACTCATTTCCATCGTATCCAACCTTTCTCCGTTTAGTAGCCAATATTCCAAATTATGTTTGTAGACTTTGTCACCGTCCACCATGAGTTCCTGTAATGACCCTGCCTGTCATTTTGAGAGTAATAACCCTGATCCCCTATTTACTATTTTCCCCATACCTTTTTCTGCTTATGTGACTTGTCGGGAGGTCTTGTTTTGGTTTCAAAGTGTCTTGGGGACACTTAGTCCCTAAAAACAGAAGCTTAAGTCTTAGGATTTTGACTGTAGTCGGAACTATGTGAAGACGACTCCAGAATGGAGTTCCGTTATTTCCGTTAGCTTCGTTGGGTGATTTTGGACTTAGGGGCGTGTCCAAATTGTATTTTGGAGGCCTGTAGCTGATTTAGGCTTGAAATAATGAAAGTCAAATTTTTGGAGATTTTGACCGGTAGTGGACTTTTTGATATCGGGGTCGAATTATGATTCTGGAAGTTGGAGTAGGTCCGTAATGTCGAATATGACTTGTGTGAAAAATTTGAGGTTAATCAAACGTGATTTGATAGGTTTCGGCGTCGGTTGTAGAAGTTTGAAGTTTCAAAGTTCATTTCAGTTTGAATTGGAGGGTGATTCATGTTTTTAGCGTTGTTTTATGTGTTTTGAGGGCTCGACTAAGTCAGTATGGTGATTTAGGACTAGTTGGTATGTTTGGTTGTGGTCCCGGGGGGCCTCGGGTCGATTTCGGATGGTTAACGGATCAAATTTGGTTTTGGAAGAATAGCTGAAGCTGTTGCACCTGGTGTAATCGCACCTGCGCAACATTGATCGCAGGTGCGAGCCCGCAAAAATGAGCCAATGGACGCAGGTGAGGTTTAGAAGGAAGAGGCGAGAGGTCGCTGGTGCAGAGGTATAACCGCATCTGCGCAGCCACAAATACGGAAGATGGAGCGCAGAAGCGGAAGGGGCCAGGGTGTGAGGGATCGCAGAAGTGGAGGAATTCATCAGGAGCGGGTGCGCAGGTGCGGCCAGTGCTCGCAGATGCGGTCCTAGCCATTTAATTCATTTTTGCATCTGCGATAGTTTTCCCGCAGGTGCGGTTGAAGGCTCGCAGAAGTGAGTTTACTGGGCAGAAAATAGGATTTCGAGGGTTGATTTCCCATTTCGATTTTGGGAGTTTGAGGGCTCGGTTTGAGGCGAAAGTTCGAGGGATTTTTAGAGGAAACTTGTGGGTAATGATTCTTAACTCTTTTATGGTTATATCTCATTAATCTATAGTTTATTCCACCCTTTAATTAAGAATTTGAGTTGGAAATTGGGCAAAAATGGTAGAAACTTCCTAGACTAAGTTTTTTGAGTTTTGGAAGGCGATTTGAGGTCGGATTTGAGAAATCCTTATATGGTTAGACTCGTGAGTGAATGGGTGTTCGTATTTTGTGACTTTTACCCAATTCTGAGACGTGGGCCCGGGTCGACATTTTAGGACGGATTTCAGAATTTTTGTTAAAGTCTTGATTTCATTAATTAGATTAATTTTTTATAGATGTATTTATGGTATGTAATTGATTTTGGCTAGATTTGGGCCATTCGGGGTCAGATATTCGTGAAAAAGGCATTGTCACCGATTGATTGAGCTTGGTTCAAGGTAAGTGGCTTGCCTAACCTTGTGTGGGGGAAATCCCCTTAGGATTTGGTAATGTTGTGATATGTGAGCGCCGTGTACATGAGGTGACGAGTATGTACACAGGCTAATTGTTGTAAAACCCGATTTATTTTGATGAGTAGCAACCTGTTTTTCCTTAAATTGGAAGTTATACCGTTTAAATGAGTATTAGTCTATTTTTTCAGTCTTAATTGAGCTATTCCAATATGTGTAGTTATCCTGTTCAGTCTAATATCCCATGTCTACGTGCTTTAACTGCTTATTTGAACTCTGTGCAGCATGCCTAATTGATTTCATGTTTTTCCCTTGATATTTATCAGTCTTAACTGTAAAATGCTTGATGTTAATTGTTGTACCTATCGGTTTGAGCTGTGTATTTACTTTTGAGACTACGAGGCGGTTCCTCGGGAGTTCTCCCTGCACATTTACTTTTGAGACTACGAGGCGGCTCCTCGGGAGTTCTCCCTGCACATTTACCTTTGAGACTACGAGGCGGTTCCTCGGGAGTTCTCCTTGCATATTTACTTTTGAGACTACGAGACGGTACCTCAGGAGTTCTCCCTGTATATTTACTTTTGGGTCTACGAGACGGTATCTCAGGAGCTCCCCTGTTGCTATATCATTATGCGGTGTTGTTATTGCTTTGTGAATACTTGCTGTTGTCTTCTCCATTTTACTTCATTTTTATTATAGCATCTATTTTATTATTATATCCCAGTAGGGCCCGGACTTGACCTCGTCACTACTCTACCGAGGTTAGGCTTGGCACTTACTGGGTACCGTTGTGGTGTACTCATGTTACTCTTATGCACATGTTTTGTGTGCAGATCCAAGTACTTCTTATCAGCCCCGCTACTAGATGAGAGTGCTTGCTGCTGTACTGAGACTTTAAGGTATATCTGTCGCGTCTGCAGACCTCGGAGTCCCCCTCCATTTCCCTCCTATGTCGTTTACCTTCCTTACTTTTTTTTATTAGACTCTGGTGTATAAAGATACTAGTTTTCCTCCTGTAGCTTGTGACTTATGATGTTCAGGGTTTTGGGAATACTGTATTAGTAGAGTGTGGTTGTTGTAAATGCCAAGCGGCATTGTTATCAGTTATTTAGTTATCTGTTACAGTTAATTGTTAAGTTTTGTTTCTATTTTTGTTATTTCCGCATCTTTATTAAGGTTACCTAGTTGTAGAGACTAGGTACCGTCACGATATCTTACGGAGGGAGAATTGGGCCATGAAAGTTCCAAATCACTCTAAACTTTCCTCAATGCGTGTAGCTATCCTACCACAGAACCCATATGCTACCTGGCCACTCTCCCACTTTGGTCAGACCCTCTCCTTTAAGCAACTACTCGACTTCTGATTTCTTACACTTGGCCTTCTAGAAGTTCAACTACCGCAAGACACCTCCCACATGTCCTTCCTCATCCTTCGCTGCCCAGTTGCTGCCTTAAATAAAAATTCATCTGTGTAGCACCTGAACTAATAGATCGCCGCCAACTCTAATCCTCCTCGAAGATCATCTTCCTTGAGCCATCAACATTAGGATCACCCATTCACAATACTCTGTCCCAAAGGCGATTTTGAAGAAGGCCATAAAACCGGCAAGCTAAGCACATTCAACAAGGACAACGGCACCACATCACAGATGAAAATTCCACCACGCTCGAAAATACCAAGTCTCGTTACTCCATCAACCCAAATATGAACATTCTTAGTCCGTTTTCCTTTCCTCCGCCGAAAATAAAATACTGAATCTCTGAATCATGCACTGAGTAAAACCTCCTTTTAGGTCATTCACTGCCTCGACTCCTAGACAAGCATCCTATCTATTACACCCCATATTGTTTTTTGTACGTGAAAGTATGCCGTAAATAAATTGATGAAAGCTCGAAAATGAGATGTTACATCTCGCATTTTTGTACAGTAAAGTTTTGTCATAAGTTAATTGACGTAAGTTCGGGAATGAGATTATTTTAGAATTATAAGTATTATGCTATTTCAAACAAGTGATAAGTAATATCGTGAAGGTGAGAGGGTAAGCAAATCAAAGAAAATGACTTTCGTTGAAGTTTGACATTTTGGGATAAAATACGGTCCGAGCTATAATACCCCGTATTTATAGACTAATTCCATACAAGGTACCACATGACCATGATGTATAAAGTCTGTTAAAAGTGAGTAGTATTTTGAGTAACTTGAGATAATTCTTGATTATGTGGATAATTGGGTAATTATTGATTAGTGGGAGTTTAACAAATTAATCAAGAGATTTGGATAATTAATTAAAATTATGGGTAAGCTTAAAATGCCTCAACGTGGCAGCCAAGGGAGTAGGTAAAAAGTGACTCTTAAGTCACACTTTAAGGTGGCAAATTAGTGAGCTTAGTTGGCTTAGTCACCATACAAAGTGGGGCCCACTCTCTTTGATAAAAGGAACCATCTTCCTACATTATTAAAGAGAAATGTCAATGTCCAACGTGAAATGCTACAAGATCCAACATGAAATTCTGAAGGGATGATGCTACAAGGTCCAACGTGAAATTCTCTGAAATGCTACAAGGTCCAACGTGAAATGCTAATTCAAAGAAAGACCGGTACAATTTTTTTCAAGAATATCATACGGATTTTTCCCTACTTCGATCTGCCATTACGTGTTTTTGCAAAAGAGAATCGGTTAAGGTATGTTAAGGCTATCCCTTCTTTCGTTTTGGTATGATCAATATGATACAAACGAAATGAGCAAATGCACAATTTCCATAAATGACTCTATTCATAGAAGTACTAGGGGCGTCTATATTCTTGATTCCCCATGTGAATTATTATTATATCTTCTGTTCATGGGTCTCTGAAAAATACATATTTGATAAAGTTTATCTCAAAGGCATATTGATTTTATGATATTCTGAGAAATCTTAGTAACGTATTTCTTATGCATTTCATGCATTTATACATGTACATTGACCCATGACCAGATGACGTTATATACGCATATATTATATATATATGGGATATGTGAAAAGGTTATGGCGTTATATACCCACCACCACCTGATCAGTTGGTATACATTGATGATTTGCCCACAGTGGCCTAAATGATATAATGGGATGCCCTCAGAGGCTTGATGATGTTATGAACGCATATACCTATGCATGGTATGATATTTATATGCATATGCATGACATTATAAAAATGAAATGATTAACAGAGCTATGCAGACGTACATGTCGAGTCTTTTACTCCATGTTTCTTTCATGTCTATTATTTACTGATTTTTATTCCTTATATACTCGCTACATTATTTGTACCAACATCCCTTTTTCCTGGGCACGCTGCGTTTCATGCCCGCAGGTCTCGATAGACAGGTCGAGAGTCCTCCAAATAGGCGATCAGTTCAGTGGAATATGTTGGTGCATTCCATTTGATCCGGAGTTGCTTGTTTTGTCAATATGATTTAGATGTGTATTGTTTAGTATGGCGGGGCTCTGTCCCGATCTTTATGACAATTATGTATTCTTAGAGGCTTGTAGACAGATGTCCTGTATATGAAAGATTGTATGGCCTTGTCGGCCTATGTTCAGTGTACGAGTGATCGTTTTGATCTTCTTGGCCAGTATGTCATATGTATAAGTTTATTCCCTCATGTTTTACTCCGGTTCATTAATCTATAATGGAACAATACAAAAGATACATTATGTTGGTACTCGGTTGAGTAAGGTACCGGGTGCCCGTCCCGGCCCATCGGTTTGGGTCATGACAAAAGTGGTATCAGAGCAGTTCTGTCCTAGGGATTTTACAAGCCGTGTCTAGTAGAGTCTTGTTTATGGGTGTGTTGTGCACCACACTTATAAGCAGGAGGCTACAAGGCATTTAGGATTGTCCCTCTTTCTTCTTACTCTAGATCGTGTGGTAGAGCTTAGTTGTAAGAACTCAATTTCCTAAACTCTATCTTATTCATAATACGACGATGCCTACATTAGAAAGAGAGTTGGTAAAAGATTGCATGTGGCTCTGGAAGAGTTAAGCTAGAGGCACTCGATTTTGCATCATTCTTATGATGCGTAAATGTGAGGCCTTCAGCAGATCATGTGTATACTAAGACATGTAAGCCTCTTGATAAGGAGCCTTAAGCCAATAATATCTATCCACCCCTGCGGTGAAAAAGAATAAGAGAATCAGAAATTAGACATAAGTTCGAGTAATTAAAAGAAGCAAGGTGAAAAAGAGTACGAGGTACCCAGTTAATGAAGATTATCGGTATTTTCAACTCACGCAGAGAGATATAAGCATTTTGAGTTACCTTCAATAATAACAGAGGTATGTACAATTGGTCATACCCATTCCAGTTATGCCCTATGGGGGTTAACAGAAGTAGTTTAAACAAAAAGGACGGGATATCAGGATCCGGCTGGGGATAGAGTAACCCAAAATGGTGAATGGATTATTTATGTTAGTTGACATTTCCGAATGATAGTGCAAGTATGCTAATATATCTCCTTATAAGACACCCCGATGGTGCACTCTAAAATAGTACAGCTAGATATGAGTACTACAAAGATGGGCACTAGAAGCCTGGAAGGGATAAATTTTATCTTAGTATGGCTCCCGTCCCTAGTAGAGAGAGAATGTTAGGCAACTCGAAGAGCCAATGGATGGAGCAAGGGGGCTAAGAGCAGAAGAATATCTTGTTCGCATTTTCCGAATAAAGTGATAGACATAAATATTAGTAGGAAATAAGAAAAAAGTTAATGAAACATTATGAGTAAGATGTTATACATGGATGACAATGGTGGAAAAAAAATGAAATGACATTATTACATAGTCTATAATCGAGGGAAGGAAAGGATGAGAGGTGCCAGGCCTGGAGGCAACAAAAATGTATAGGCCATAAAGTTGTATCCTCATTTCAAAAAATACATTCGTGACTCTAACGCGATTACCAAGAGGAAAAGTTAGACCCTAGAGTAATAGAAATCAGTATGGGCTGATGAACAAAATAAACCAAACATGAATTAGGGATTGGATGATTTGATAATGGTCGACATCATGAGAATTTCAGATTTCATTCCGGCGATAATAGAATGGACAACAGGAGATGATTCATGAGAAACTCAGAGAATGGTCATTCAGGAAAATGCTTCCCTAAAGCAAGCAATGTGAGCAAAGTTCAGCTTAAGGGACGGTATATGCCAGTTACACTAAGTGTCACCCTCGCGAGTAAGGAATTTTGTTATCCTTAGTACAGAAGGATTACCGTAAGGCTAGTAAGGATCATCAATGATGTGAAAAGACAACAAAGATAAAGAGATAAAACATCTATAGGTAGATCGTCGTAGCTCTAGATTTTAGTACTCCCAAAAATGGGGGAATATGGAGTGATGTGGCATGAAGTAAGAATTAAGTGGTTCTAGTAACTACATAATGGTAAAGGATGAATGCGATAAAAATGAGAAAGGGATGAGATTGCACTTATTCAAAGCTTACAAATATGCTACGATTCCAGAACATTATGCAGACACGACGTCAAGGAGAGAAAGTAAGGGTTCCGGCTCGGGATGTTTTTGATAAATAAGGAACCAGTGCGAATGGTAAGTTAAGACAAAAGAAATAACCCAAGAATGATTACTCTGAATATTGATATGAGAATGGGCCAACGAGTAGTCAGTAGTTGATTCAGGAAAGTCCTAGTTATGGCTAGACAAGAGGATACTGACAAATCAACAAATCGTGCAAGATAAACATAATGAACCCTAACATGAGGCATTCAGTCTCGCAGATATGACATCGTAACCTTGAGAAATATTAAGATAGAAGTTGGGGTAGTAAAGGTACCGTGTGAGGGTTACGGAGATAAAAGAGAGTGCCACTGGGAAGACAATCAAAATGTCAGCTCAGAAGCAACCCTACGAGCACAAGGGCATGAAGGTAAGTGAGTAAGGATAATTACCAGTAAGAAAGAACATCAAAAATTCCGCCGGATAAACGATGTAATAAGCTCGCGGCCTTGCAAGAATCAAAAGGTCCTCCCTAAGTACTACAATGAAAGACTAGCTGAGGAAATAAGGAAGAAGGCTTCAACCTAAGCATAGTGACCTAAAGAGAAAATGGTCATGTAACAACAGTCTCACAACAAAATTATATGCGCTCCAAAAGAAAGCGGCACCCTCTGTGGCTAATGAACGGGGAGTAAAAATTGAAAGTAATATTCGAGACCATATGAGTTGCATAAAAATTCCGGCATGCGTGGGAACTAAGATAAGCTAATTATGTACGCAACAAGGGGGCAGAAAGACCAGGAAAAGTAATTGCCAACATTTAAAAAAAGCTGAGATGGAATGAAAGGAATTACTCGATCAATGATCCAGAGCTAGTTACGTTATGAACGCCCTTAAAATTTCAGAGTATTATCCATGCATCATATATTTTGACAATCATACGGAAGGTTCCGATATAAGTTAGAAGGAAGAATTGAGACCGGGTCATAGACAAAAGATTGAATTGTTAAAGGATTGTATCATGGAAATTCCATAGCCCCCATGAATGTCTAAAGTAATCACTAATACTAGGAGCCACATATCGGAAGATAGCTTAAGCCTACATAAAGGTTGATCAGAAGGAAGAGGAAACTAAAGAGTTACGTCAACCAAGTAAATCACGAGTCTGATTAATGGACCCAGATAATTATAGACATCATGATTGAGAACATTGCAGAATCACTGTTAATATCAGAGGTACACGAGAGATAACACAACAACCATATTCTATAACGGCTCTACGATAATGCCAGTCAGAAAAGTACCAGCCTTATAAGAAGTCAGTATGAAGCTTCCTCCGGATTATGTATGCACTAGAGGTGCAAGTATTATAATAGAGCTTCAAGTTGTGAATATGAATTATACTTATGTGAAAGGGAGGTCATGAAAGAGATAGAAAATGTGATGCGAGATTTTAAGGTAAGTAAGGTAAAAGTGAACAACGCACGAGATACTTAAATGTAAAAGGTTGGGAATAGTCCGTACTGCGGATAGAAGTCTAATAGCGCAGGGATTCAGTATCTAGGAATGATAGCGGCATCGTCAGTGAAATATCTTCCAGTCGATGATTTCTAGGTATCGAGAGGTCCGGTTATGAGAGTAAAGAAGAGTTAGAAATGATGTGATGTCTCGCTTGATGTTCCAGAATAAAACAAGGAAACCTATGGTGCAAGCAAGTTGAAGGAAGGTTGCGAACAATATAAATAGATATGTGTAGGTCGCAAGCTAAAGTATGGTAAAGCGACAAGGGTTTAGGAAGACAGGAGTAAGGATAAGAAAGGGCAAGTATGGATAAGTCCTCGGGATTAAGCTAGTGAAAACAAGAGAGATGATGGTTTCTCTAAGATATAGAAAGCTCAGTATAGCCTGAATGAACTCAAAGGAGTCTAAGACTAGTAGCATTTAGAAGAGATGGAATGCTGCCCTGGTAGTAGAATGAGGATGTGATTGTGATAGATAAAGGATGACGTTTGGGCCTTCGATTGAGTAATGACTTGAAGAGGATTTCATGAATTGTACGGGATTAAAATACCTATGTAAGGTGAATTGCATTGGGATACTATAAAATACGATTATTGAAGTACAGTATCACCCCTAAGTGGATCAGGAAAATCACTTCAAATATTCCTCGATGCAACATAAGCCCTAGCGGTAATGTATTACGTAAGAAATTTCAAGTTATCAATGGAAGATTGTAAGATCAACATTGAGGTGAATCGATAATGGATGGATAAAAGATACAAAGTACGAGACGAGATTAGGCCATCAGTCTTAAGATGAACAGTAATAAAGAAGCGTTATAAGACTTAGCTCTATGCATATAGGATAAGCAACGAGACTAACCTGTAGTTTGGTAGCAGACCTCAGTAACGATTAATCGAAGTAAGAGTTATGGTATAGTATGACCTACCTAGAGCATTAAAGTCATACGGATGGATAAACGGATCTATGAAAGAAGATATAGCAATATTCGTAAGTTCAACAAAGTACCTAGCGAAGAACTTCAGTATACTTATAGATGCCCAGAGGAACATCTTATTGAGCTCTGTATATGTTTACAAAGTGAGGTCTAGAGATTGGCTAAAAGCTGGAGGAAGAAGGAGAGAGGAGTCGCATAGTCACACTTACAAAGTCAGAGTCGTACAAGCTGGATGATAAAAGTTAGCGACAGTTACAAGATTGGAAGGATTCCGACCACGAGTCGTGGTGTGAGAAAGAGGCCTAAAGGGGGGAATGCCCTGGCCTTTGGGATTCATTTACAGAACAATTGCCTAGATGGCAAGAGGAGTAATACAGTATTTGCAAGAGCTATGGGTTATGAGAATGATAAGTGCATCAGTAAACATTCGAGGACGAATGTTCCAAAGGGGGAATAATGTTACACCTATACTTTTTTTGTAAGTGAAAGTACGCCATAAATAAATTGATGAAAGCTCGAAAATGAGATGTTACATCCCGTATTTTTGTACGTTAAAGTTTCATCATAAGTTAATCGACGTAATTTCGGGAATGAGATTATTTTGAAATTATAAGTATTATGCTATTTCAAACAAGCAATAAGTAATTTCGTGAAGGTTAGAGGGTAAGCAAATCAAAGAAAATGAGTTTCGTCGAAGTTTGACATTTTGGGATAAAATACGGTCCGAGCTATAATACTCCATATTTATGGACAAATGCCACACAAGGTACCACATGACCATGATAGCAAGATGTATAAAGTGTGTTAAAAGTGACTAGTATTTTGAGTAACTTGAGATAATTCTTGATTATGTAGATAATTGGGTAATTATTGATTAGTGAGAGTTTAACAAGTTAATCAAAAGATTAGTGGATAATTAATTAAAATTATGGGTAAGCTTAAAATGCCTCAGCGTGGCAGCCAAGTGAATAGGTAATAAGTGACTATTAAGTCACACTTTAAGGTGGCAAATTAGTGAGCTTAGTGGGCTTAGTCACCATACAAAGTGGGGCCCACTCTCTTTGATAAAAGGAACCATCTTACTACATTATTAAAGAGAAATGTCAATGTCCAATGTGAAATGCTACAAGGTCTAACATGAAATTCTGAAGGGATGATGATACAAGGTCCAACGTGAAATTCTCTAAAATGCTACAAGGTCCAACGTGAAATGCTAATTCAAAGAAAGGCTAGTACAATTTTTCTCAAGAATATCATACGGATATTTTCCTACTTCGATCTGCCGTTACGTGTTTTTGCAAAAGATAATCGGTTCAGGTATGTTAAGGCTATCCCTTCTTTCTTTTTGGTATGATCAATACGATACAAACGAAACGAGCAAATGTACAATTACCATAAATGACTCTATTCATAGAAGTACTAGGGGCGTCTATATTCTTGATTCCCCATGTGAATTATTATTATATCTTTTGTTCATGGGTCTCTGAAAAATACATATTTGATAAAGTTTATCCGTAAGGCATATTGATTTTATGATATTCCGAGAAATCTTAGTAACATATTTCTTATGCATTTCATGAATTTATACATGTACATTGACCCATGACCATATGGAGTTATATACACATATATTATATGTATATGGGATATGGGAAAAGGTTATGGCATTATATACGCACCACCACCTGATCAGCTGGTATACGTTAATGATTTGCCCACAGTGGCCTAAATGATATGATGGGATGCCCTCAGAGGCTTGATGATGTTATGAACGCATATACCTATGCATGGTATGACATTTATATGCATATGCATAACATTATAAAAATTAAATGATTCACAGAGCTATGCAGACGTACATGTCGAGTCTTTTACTCAATGTTTCTTTCATGTCTATTATTTACTGATTTGTATTCCTTACATACTCGCTACATTATTTGTGCCGACGTACCTTTTGCCTGGAGATGCTACGTTTCATACCCGCAGGTCTCGATAGATAGGTCGAGAGTCCTCCAAGTAGGCGATCAGCTCAGCGGAAGATGTTGGTGCACTCCATTTGCTCCGAAGTTGCTTGTTTGGTCAGTATGATTTAGATGTGTATTGTTTGGTATGGCGGGGCTCTGTCCCGGTCTTTATGATAATTATGTATTCTTAGAGGCTTGTAGACAGATGTCATGTATATGAAAGATTGTATGGCCTTGTCAGAATATATTCAGTGTACGAGTGATCGTTTTGGTCTTATAGGCCAGTATGCCATATATATAAGTTTATTCCCTCATGCTTTACTCCGGTTCATTTACCTATGATGGAATAATATGAAAGATACTTTATGTTGGTACTCGGTTGAGTAAGGTACCGGGTGCCCATTGCGGCCCAATGGTTTGGGTCATGACAAAAGTGGTATAAGACCAGTTCTATCCTAGGAAGTCTACAAGCCGTGTCTAGTAGAGTCTTGTTTATGGGTGTGTTGTGCACCACACTTATAAGCAGGAGGCTACATGGCATTTATGATTGTCACTCTTTTTTCATACTCTAGATCGTGTGGTAGAGCTCAGTTGTAAGAACTCAATTTCCTAAACTCTATCTTATTCATAATACGACAATGCCTACATTAGAAAGATAGTTGGTAAGAGATTGCATGTGGCTGTGGAAGAGTTAAGCCAGAGGCACTCGATTTTGCATCATACTTATGATGCGTAAATGTGAGGCCTTTAGCAGATCATATGTGTACTAAGACATGTAAGCCTCTTGATAAAGAGCCTTAAGGCAAGAATATCTATCCACCCCTGCGGTAAAAAGGAATAAGAGAATCAGAAAATAGACATAAGTTCAAGTAAGTAAAAGAAGCAATGTGAAAAAGGGTACGGGGTACCCAGTTAATGAAGATTATCGGTATTTTCAACTCAAGCAGAGAGATATAAGTATTTCGAGTTACCTTCAATAGTAGCAGAGGTATGTACAATTGGTCATACACATTCCAGTTATGCCCTATGGGGGTTATCAGAAGTAGTTTAAAAAAAAGGACGGGATATCAGGATTTGGCTGGGGATAGAGTAACCCAAAATGGTGAATGGATTATTTGTGTTAGTTGACAATTCCGAAGGATAGTGCAAATATGCTAATATATCTCCTTGTGAGACACCCAGATGGTGCACTCTAAAATAGTGCAGCTAGATATGAGTACTACAAAGACGGGCACTGGAAGCCTGGAAGTGATAAATATTATCTTAGTATGGCTCCCGTACCTAGTAGAGAGAGAATGTTAGGCAACTCGAAGAGCCAATGGATGGAGCAAGGGGGATAAGAGCAGAAGAATATCTTGTTCGTATTTTCAGAATAAAGTGATAGAGATAAATATTAGTAGGAAATGAGAAAAGAGTTAATTAAACATTATGAATAAGATGTTATTCATGGATGACAATGGTGGAAAAAAAATGAAATGACATTATTACATAGTCTATAATCGAGGGAAGGAAAGGATGAGAGGTGCCAGGCCTGGAGGCAACAAAAGAGTATAGGCCATAAAGTTGTATCCTCATTTCGAAAAATAAGTTTGTGACTCTAACGCGATTACCAAGAGGAAAAGTTAGACCCTAGAGTAATAGAAATCAGTATGGGCTGATGAACAAGATAAACTAAACATGAATTAGGGATTGGATGATTTGATAATGGTCGACATCATGAGAATTTTAGATTTCATTCCGGCGATAATAGAATGGACAACATGAGAAGATTCATGAGAAACTCAGAGAATGGTCATTCAGTTAAACGCTTCCCTAAAGCAAGCAATGTGAGCAAAGTTCAGCTTAAGGGACGGTATGTGCCAGTTACACTAAGTGTCACCCTCGCGAGTAAGGAATTTTGTTATCCTTGGTACAAAACGATTACCGTAAGGCGAGTAAGGATTGTCAATGATGTGAAAAGACAACAAAGATAAAGAGATAAAACATATATAGGTATATCGTCGTAGCTCTAGATTTTAGTACTCCCCTAAATGAGGGAATATGGAGTGATGTGGCATGAAGTCCGAATTAAGTGGTTCTAGTAACTACGGAATGGTAAAGGAAGAATGCTATAAAAATGAGAAAGGGATGAGAATGCACTTATTCAAAGCCTACAGATATGCTATGATTCCAAAATATTATGCAGACGTGACATCAAGGAGAGAAAGTAAGGGTTCCGGCCCGGCATGTTTTTGATAAATAAGGAGCCAGTGCGAATGGTAAGTTAAGACAAAAGAAATAACCCAAGAATGATTACGCGGAATACTGATATGAGAATGGGCCAACGAGTAGTCAGTAGTTGACTCAGGAAAGGCCTAGTTATGGCTAGACAAGAGGATACTGACAAATCAACAGATCGTGCAAGATAAACATAATGAACCCCAACATGAGGCATTCAGTCTCGCAGATATGACATCGTAACCTTGAGCAATATTAAGATAGAAGTTGGGGTAGTAAAGGTACCGTGTGAGGGTTACGGAGATAAAAGAGAGTGCCACTGGGAAGACAATCAAAATATCAGCTCAGAAGCAACCCTACAGACACAAGGGCATGAAGGTAAATAAGTAAGGATAATTACCAGTAAGAAAGAACATCAAAACTTTTGCCGGATAAACGATGTAATAAGCTCGCAGCCTTGCAAGAATCAGAAGGTCCTCCCTAAGTACTACAATGAAAGACTAGCTGAGGAAATAAGGAAGAAGGCTTCAACCTAAGCATAGTGACCTAAAAAGTAAATGGTCATGTAACAACAGTCTCACAACAAAATTATATGCGCTCCAAAAGAAAGTGGCACCCACCGTGACTAATGAACGAGGAGTAAAAATCAAAAGTAATATTCGAGACCATATGTGCTGCATAAAAATTCTGGCATGCGTGGGAACTAAGATAAGCTAATTATGTACGCAACAAGGGGGTAGAAAGACCAGGAAAAGTAATTGCCAACATTTAAAGAAAGCTGAGATGGAATGAAAGGAATTACTCGATCAATGATCCAGAGCTAGTTACGTTATGAACGCCCTTAAGATTTCAGAGTATTATCCATGCATCATATATGTTGACAATCATACAGCCGTAGAAGGTTCCGGTATAAGTTAGAAGGAAGAATTGAGCCCGGGTCATAGACAAAGGATTGAATTGTTAAAGGATTGTATCATGGATATTCCATAGCGCCCATGAAAGGCTAAAGTACTCACTAATACTAGGAGTCACATATCGGAAGATAGCTTAAGCCTACATAAAGGCTGATCAGAAGGAAGAGGAAACTAAAGAGTTACGTCAACCAAGTAAATCACGAGTCTGATTAATGGACCCAAATAATTATAGACATCATGATTGAGAACATTGCAGAATGACTCTTACTATCAGAGGTACAAGAGAGATAACACAACAACCATATTCTATAACGGCTCTACGATAAAGCCTTTTAGAAAAGTACCAGCCTTATAAGAAGTCAGTATGAAGCTTCCATCGGATTGTGTATGCACCAGAGGTGCAAGTATTATAATAGAGCTTCAAGTTGTGAATATGAATTTTACCTATGTGAAAGGGAGGTCATGAAAGAGATAGAAGATGTGATGTGAGATTTTAAGGTAAGTAAGGTAAAAGTGAATAACATATGAGATACTTAAATACAGAAGGTTGGGAATAGTCCGTACTGCGGATAGAAGGCTAAAAGCGCAGGGATTCATTATCTGGGAATGATAGCGGCGTCGTCAGTGACATATCTTCCAGTCAATAATTTCTAGGTATCGAGAGGTCCAGTTACGAGAGTAAAGAAGAGTTAGAAACGATATGATGTCTCGCTTGATGTTCCAGAATAACACAAGGAAACCTATGGTGCAAGCAAGTTGAAGGAAGGTTGCGAACAATATAAATAGATATATGTAGGTCGCAAGCTAAAGTATGGTAAAGCGACAAGGTTTTAGGAAGACAGGAGTAAGGATAAGAAAGGGAAAGTATGGATAAGTCCTCGGGATTAAGCCAGTGAAAACAAGAGAGATGATGGTTTCTCTAAGATATAGAAAGCTCAGTATAGCCTGAATGAACTCAAAGGAGTCTAAGACTAGTAGCCTTTAGAAGAGATGAAATGCTGCCCAGGTAGTAGAATGAGGGTGTGATTGTGATAGATAAAGGATGACGTTTGGGCCTTCGATTGAGTAATGACTTGAAGAGGATTTCATGAATTGTACGGGATTAAAATACCCATGTAAGTTTAATTGCATTGGGATACTATAAAATACGATTATTGAAGTATAGTATCACCCCTAAGTGGATCAGGAAAATTACTTCAAATATTCCTCGATGCAATATAAGCCCTAGCGGCAATGTATTACGTAAGAAATTTCAAGTTATCAATGGAAGATTGTAAGATCAACATTGAGGTGAATCGACAATGGATGGATAAAAGATACAAAGTACGAGATGAGATTAGGCCATCAGTCTTAAGATAAACAGTAATAAAGAAGCGTTAAAAGACTTAGCTTTATGCATATAGGATAAGCAACGAGAGTAACCTGGAGTTTGGTAGCAGACCTCAGTAACGATTAATTGAAGTAAGAAGTATGGTATAGTTTAACCTACCTAGAGCAGTAAAGTCATACAGATGGATAAACGGATCTATGAAATAAGATATAGCAATATTCGTAAGTTCAACAAAGTACCAAGCGAAGAACTTCAGTATACTTATAGATGCCCAGAGGAACATATTATTGAGCTCTGTATATGTTTACAAAGTGAGGTCTAGAGATTGGCTAAAAACTGGAGGAAGAAGGAGAGAGGAGTCGCATAGGCGCACTTACAAAGTCAGAGTCGTACAAGCTGGATGATAAAAGGTAGCGACAGTTACAAGATTGGAAAGATTCCGACCACAAGTCGTGGTGTGAGAAAGAGGCCTAAAGGGAGGAATGCCCTGGCCTTTGAGATTCATTCACAGAACAGTTGCCTAGATGGCAAGAGGAGTACTACAATATTCGCAAGAGCTATGGGTTATGAGAATGATAAGTGCATCAATAAACATTCGAGAACAAATGTTCCAAAGGAGGGAATAATGTTACACCCATACATTTTTTGTACGTGAAAGTACGCCATAAATAAATTGGTGAAAGCTTGAAAATGAGATGTTACATCCCGCATTTTTGTACGTTAAAGTTTCGTCGTAAGTTAATTGACGTAAGTTCGGGAATGAGATTATTTTAGAATTATAAGTATTATGCTATTTCAAACAAGTGATAAGTAATTTTTTGAAGGTTAGATGGTAAGCAAATCAAAGAAATTGAGTTTCGTCGAAGTTTGACATTTTGGGATAAAATACGGTCCGAGCAATAATACTCCCTATTTATGGATTAATGCCATTCAAGGTACCACATGATCATGATAGCAAGATGTATAAAGTGTGTTAAAAATAAGTAGTATTTTGAGTAACTTGAGATAATTCTTGATTATGTGGATAATTTGGTAATTATTGGTTAGTGGGAGTTTAACAAATTAATCAAGAGATTAGTGGATAATTAATTAAAATTATGGGTAAGCTTAAAATGCCTCAACGTGGCAGCCAAGGGAGTAGGTAAAAAGTGACTCTTAAGTCACACTTTAAGGTGGCAAATTAGTGAGCTTAGTTGGCTTAGTCACCATACAAAGTGGGGCCCACTCTCTTTGATAAAAGGAACCATCTTCCTACATTATTAAAGAGAAATGTCAATGTCCAACGTGAAATGCTACAAGATCCAACATGAAATTCTGAAGGGATGATGCTACAAGGTCCAACATGAAATTCTCTGAAATGCTACAAGGTCCAACGTGAAATGCTAATTCAAAGAAAGACCGGTACAATTTTTTTCAAGAATATCATACGGATTTTTCCCTACTTCGATCTGCCATTACGTGTTTTTGCAAAAGAGAATCGGTTAAGGTATGTTAAGGCTATCCCTTCTTTCGTTTTGGTATGATCAATATGATACAAACGAAATGAGCAAATGCACAATTTCCATAAATGACTCTATTCATAGAAGTACTAGGGGCGTCTATATTCTTGATTCCCCATGTGAATTATTATTATATCTTCTGTTCATGGGTCTCTGAAAAATACATATTTGATAAAGTTTATCTCAAAGGCATATTGATTTTATGATATTCTGAGAAATCTTAGTAACGTATTTCTTATGCATTTCATGCATTTATACATGTACATTGACCCATGACCAGATGACGTTATATACGCATATATTATATATATATGGGATATGTGAAAAGGTTATGGCGTTATATACCCACCACCACCTGATCAGTTGGTATACATTGATGATTTGCCCACAGTGGCCTAAATGATATGATGGGATGCCCTCAGAGGCTTGATGATGTTATGAACGCATATACCTATGCATGGTATGATATTTATATGCATATGCATGACATTATAAAAATGAAATGATTAACAGAGCTATGCAGACGTACATGTCGAGTCTTTTACTCCATGTTTCTTTCATGTCTATTATTTACTGATTTTTATTCCTTATATACTCGCTACATTATTTGTACCAACATCCCTTTTTCCTGGGCACGCTGCGTTTCATGCCCGCATGTCTCGATAGATAGGTCGAGAGTCCTCCAAGTAGGCGAGCAGCTCAGCGGAAGATGTTGGTGCACTCTATTTGCTCCGGAGTTGCTTATTTGGTAAGTATGATTTAGATGTGTATTGTTTGGTATGGTGGGGCTCTATCCTGACCTTTATGACAATTATGTATTCGTAGAGGCTTGTAGATAGATGTCATGTATATGAAAGATTGTATGGACTTGTCTGCCTATGTTCACTGTACGAGTGATCGTTTTGGTCTTATAGGCCAGTATGTCATATGTATAAGTTTATTCCCTCATGCTTTACTCCGGTTCATTTACCTATGATGGAATGATACGAAAGATACGTTATGTTGGTACTCGGTTGAGTAAGATACCGGGTGCCCATCGCGGCCCATCGGGTTGGGTCATGACACTATCATTACATCATTACTGTGCGATAACAACTTACGAATATCATGGCAACCTGCGCATAGCCTCAAAACCATCAGAAATGCAGCTACTGAGCCGAAATGATAGAACACCCTTCCGCAAGAAGACAATAATAACTTTCTCAAATGCGTAGGGAGACACATCCTGCACCACCTCTGCAGTACAATTAAAATTCTTCGATTCCCAATTGGTAACAAGCGCTTCACGTCGCATAAGATTGAATAGAAAAGAAATGAAGGCATAAGCCTCAAAGGAATCAAATCGCACGATGAGGAATCAAGAAAAGGAAGTGCTCCTAACAGCCCTGTAGCCTCTCGAAGATAAGTACAGACATCTCCGTACCGATCCGCAAGACTCTACTAGGCTTGCTAATGACTCGTGAGACCTCTGTGAACCTAACGCTCTGATACCATGTTGTCGCGACCCAAAATTCATTAAAGGTCGTGATGACACCTAACACCACTGTCAGGCAAGCCAACAATAAAAGTTTAACTTAATTATTCATTTTTGGATTTTGAAATCTAAATTTTCCTTCAATTAAATAATCAGAAATAAAACTACAGAGTAAATGATAATATTTTCCTAACTACAATACTGAACAACTCATAAGTACCCCCAATACCCGGTGTCACGAGTGCATGAGCATCAACTAGGAAGTAAAATAAAATACAACATCTGTCCGGAATGCAAATTAGACAGGAAAAATACAAATAACCCTGGAGGAGATTCTGATGGCTACGAGTCCTAACCTGAAATGCAGCTCGCGGCAAGTCCCCGCATCATCCGTGTCTCCGTGCCCAAAGGACCACCGGACATAAAAGTACCTGCACAAAAATGTGCAGCAAGTGTAGTATAAGTACGTAAATTAACGTGTACCCAGTAAGTATCTAGCCTAACCCCGGAGGAGTAGTGATGAGGGGTTGACATCGACACTCACTCGTGGTCCAATAATATCAAGTGCAGTAAAGAGGTGAACAAATATGAGGCAGAGTAAATAAATAAAATAAACAAGTATAAATCTGTGGTACAATTCTCCTCTTTACAATAGGCGCAAGCTCTCAATTAGCGAATTTCCTCCTCAACCGTAGCATATAAATAAATATATAGTGGACCTCTCCAAAATGGGTTGTTATACTTCAAATCAGGAAGAACTCACAGATACACTGTCTTCTTGACAAATGTTATGCACGGTTTCATGAGGATATTTTATAGAAATGCCGAGGCGTAAGGCCCAATCCCATCATAATCTGAGCACTGCCCAGGGTCAAACGACACGAACCATAGATGCATCTATTAACCTGCCGAGGCGAACGGCCCGCTCCCATGAGAATATGGTACTTAAATCATGCCGAGGCTAATGGCCCGCTCCCATGAGAGTATGGTACATAAATCCTGCCGAGGTGAACGGCCCGATCCCATTAGAGTAAGAAGCTTAACGGGTCCTTGACCCCACTCATGAATAAATGTGTGAGTTATAATTTCTTTAATGAAAAACCTTTCAATGAAAAATTTCATAAGAGGAGTATAATTGTTTCGTGACAAATCATGAAACTCGTGAAGTCTCTACAATAATGAGTCTATCACTCTACGCATGCCTTGTCCCAAGTCATAATGCGAAATAAAAGAATTAAACGAGCAAAGATAATCTCTATAGTGCAAGTATAGCATGGTGTAAACCTAAGTCTACCCGAACAATAACATGAATCTGACTACGTACGGACTCTCGCCACCTCGTACGTACGTAGTCCCTACAACAAGTTACACATATTAAATATATCACCTAGGGGTAGTTTTTCCCTCATAGAGTTGGACAGGAGACTTACCTCGCTCCGAAATTCCGTAACCGGCTCCAACGCCGCTCTAACACCTCAAACCGGTACCTGTCGCTCCAAAACTAACCAAACAATGTGCAAACCCATAAAAATACACTCTAACACTCATAACAAATCAATTTAAACAAGTTCCCAACTCCGCTCGAAAAGTCGATAAAGCAACCCCCGGGCCCACGTTCCCGGATTCCAAAACATTTCGAAAATAAACTTTACCCATAACACCCCGAACTCAAATATATAATTTATTCCAAATTCCATGTCCAATTTCGTGGTCAAAATGCAAAAATATCAATTTCTAGGTTTTTCTTCAAAATCCCAAATTTCTATAAATTTCCATGCTTAAATCCAAATATAAACCAAGTATTTAACTTGAAAGAGGTGGGAATCACTTGCCTTGATATAGATGATAAAAACCTCCCCTTGAAGCTCTCCAAAAATCGCCCAACCAAGTGAAAAATGAGAGAAAAATGGGCCAATCCCGTTTTTTATAAAAACCTTCTGCCCAGACGACCTTCCGCTTCTGCGGCCTTCTAGCTGCTCCTGCGGCTCCGCATCTGCGGAAGTCCCACCGCAGATGTGGCTCCAGCTCAAACTGACATCCCTCGCTTCTGCGCCCAAGGTAGCGCACCTGCGCTCCCACTTCTGCGGGCCACAAGCGCTTCTGCGCATGCGCCTCTGCACACATGCATGCCGCTTCTGCGGCCTTCTCCCTCAACCCAGCTACCACTTCTACGACCCCCTGGCTATTTTTGCGGCTCCGCACCTGCGGCCAAAATCTCGCAGATGCGGTTACACCAGATGACAACAGCTCCAGCATTCTTCCAGACCCAAACTCGATCCGTTTACCATCCAGAATCCACCCGAGGCTCTCGGGACCTCAACCAAATATACCAACACGTTCCAAAACACATTACAAACTTAGTCGAGGCCTCAAATCATGCCAAACAACATCGAAACTATGAATCACCCTCCAATTCAAACTTAATGAATTTTAGAACTTCCAACTTCTACATTCTATGTCGAAACCTATCAAATCACGTCCGATTGACCTCAAATTTTGCACACAAGTCATAATTGACATTACGGACCTACTCCAACTTCCAAAATCGGAATCCGACCCTGACATCAAAAAGTCCACTCCCGGTCAAACTTCTCAAAATTATCCAAATGACCCCGAAATGACCTACGGACCTCCAAATGCACATCCGGACACGCTCTCAATACCAGAATTACCATACGGAGCTATTTCCAGACTCGGAATCCCAAATGGACATTAATAACATTGAAATGCACTTTAACCCAAATTTATGAAATTCTTCCAAAACGCCAACCTTCCACAATAGGCGTCGAAACGCTCCCGGGTCATCCAAAACCCGATCCGGACAAACGCCCAAGTCCAAAATTATCATACAAACCTTTTGGAAACTTCCAATCCCGATTCCGAGGTTGTTTACTCAAAAATCAAACCTTAGTCAATTCTTCCAACTTAAAACTTCTGAAATGAGAGTTTTATTTCCAAATCAACTGCAAACTTCACAAAATTCAATTCTGATCACGCGCACAAGTCATAATACCTGAAGTGAAACTACTCAAGGCCTCAAACCGCTGAACGATGCACTAGAGCTCAAAATGACTGGTCGGGTCGTTACATAATAGAAATATTAAGTAAAGTTATGATCCCAACACTTTTTTATTATATTTGTGAAAAATAAAATATTTTATATTGCTCTATTCATGCATTTTTAGTTAGTTAATTCACAACTCAACTCTTCATAGTTTTATCAAATAGTAATTAAAATAATAAACGTCTGTAGAATAGATAAACCAATCTCTGTGGGTCCGACATCTTTCTATACTATAATTTGACAGAGTACGAGTTTAAATTTTATACACGCCAGTCACTCGTCAAATATTTGGCGCCGTTACTGGGGATTGGTAACATCTACTTCAGATTAATTATTTTGTTACTAATTTGAGAACTTACTATTATTATAATTATTATTGTTGTTGTCTTTTTTTTGTGGTTACTACTGTAACTATTAATACTAGTTACGTTTTTTCTCTCTCCTAGTTTTCTCTTATTAACAATATTACTATTTATTATTGTTTTCTTTCTTCCATCTTTTTAATTTTTATTTTACTCTACAATGTCATACTATTATTTTTAAGATCAGCTAGCTCTTTTCATAAATTAAAAAAAAAACTTTATTTCTTATCATTAGTTCTACTAATTATTACTACTATTTTAATTTTTATATGTACATTTTTTTCCTTTTATTGTCACTAGTACTATCTTAGGAACTAAGTTTGATTTTCTTTCAAAAAAAAAATCTTTGCTTTAAGGATTTCAGGTAGTTTATGACCCGCTCTTCTACAAAAGAGTTGGCGAGTTATGACCCAGAAATTGAAATATCTCTTCGTTTGCGCGGGAAAAGACAAACATTATCTCCTCAAAGTATAGCTTGTGAAGAAATGGAGAATGAAGAGCTTAACAATAACCAACTTCCACCACATCAAGTGGAAGAACAGTTCGATGAGGTGGCTCCACGACGTGACAGAATACTCAGAGATTATGCAAGGCTGGATCATTTTGAAGGAGAATCAAGTGTGAGGAAAGCATCAATTACAGCAAACAACTTTGAAATTTGTACAGGCTTGATTCAAACCATTTAACAGTCATGTCAGTTTACTGGTAATGCGAGTGAAGATCCTCACACCTATCTAATTAGTTGAATCTTGTAGGTATAATGGAATCACAACCGACGTTATCAGGTTGCGGCCTTTTCCTTTTTCATTAAAAGGTAAAGCAAAAATATGGTTACGAAGTCTACCAAGTGGTTCAATCACTATATGGGACCAAATGACTCGAAAATTTCTTAATAAATATTTTTCACCTGCAAAAATATTTAAAATGAAATAAGAAATCAATTATTTTATGCATACAAATTGTGAATCTGTATACCAAGCATGGGAACGATTAAAAGCAATGTTAAGAAAATGCCCACACCATTGTATCCAAGATCCTGATATCTTATATTTTTTTTATCATGGTCTTAAACCCTCTGCTAGAAATGTAATTGATACAGCATCGGGAGGATCCATAATGAGCAAAACAGTACAAAAGCCATGCAATTGCTCAATGAAATTTCAGAAAATGTTGTTCAATGGCCCTCAGATAGAATGATTGTTAAGAAAGCAGCAGGAGTCAATCAAGTTGAAGCTTGGAATTTATTAGCACAACAAATTACAACTCTGATACAAAAAGTTGAGGCTTGTTAAGTAAATTCTCAATCATAATCTCAACATGAGAACTGTAATGTTTGTGGAGGTAATCATCCTAATCATGCGTGTCAAGCTTTAACGGAAAATGAAGAACAAGCAAATGTTATTGGTTATAGAACCAGTTACCCAAACGGTGCTGAAAATCCTCAAAGATATTTTAATCAAAAGTAATAGGTGCATGGACCACCTAGTTTTCAAAATCAAAATAGAGGGCAACAAAATTTTCAGCAATATCAACAACAGCCCCAAAGAGCTCATCAACAAAGCCTTAAAGACATGATGTACAAATTCATTAAGGCTACAGACGAGAAAGTTAAAAGTCAATTCAACCATCAAGAATTTGAAAATCCAGATGAGCCAATTAGCAACCCTCATGTCTGGGAAAATAAAAGGTGCTCTACCAAGTAACACCGAGAAAAATCCAAATGAACACCTCAAAGTCATCTCTCTGCGGTCAAGTAAAACTCTTGATGATCCATATGCAGATAGACAAGGAAAGCCATAAGAAGTGAAATAGGTAAATGAAGGTGAGAATAAAAGAGACTCTGCACTTCTAAAAGAACAAAAACATAAAGGCAAAAAGGAACAAGAAAATAAATTGATGTCAAATCCTTACTCTGTACCCCTCCCCTATCCCTAAAATCTAAAAAGAGAAAAGCTTGATAAATAGTTCTCAAAGTTTCTAGAAATTTTAAAACAACTTTACATTAACATACCTTTTACATATGCTTTAAAGCAGATATAGGCATATGCTAAATTTCTTAAAGAAATTTTGTCAAGTAAAATAAAATTGGAAGAAGTTTCAGTGGTTAAGCTTACAGAAAAATGTAGAGCTATACTTCAAAATAAGCTTCATGTTACGCCCCATGTTTTCGCACGTGAAAATACGCTATAAGTAAATTGATGAAAGTTCGGAAATGAGATGTTACATCCCGCATTTTTCGTATGTTAAAGTATCGTCTTCAGTTAATTGACATAGACTCGGGGATGAGATTATCTTGAGGTTAGCATATTTATGCTATTTATAACAAGCAATAAGTAAGTGACATAAAGGAAAGGGTACACGAATTAAAGAAAATGAGTTTCGTTGAAGGTTGTCGATTTGGGATAAAATACGGTGCGAGCTATAATACCCGATACTTATGGACTAGTACCATACAAGGTACCATATGACCGTGATAGTATGATGTATAAAGTATATTAAAAATAAGTAGAATTTTAAGTAATTTAAAATAATTTTTAATTATGTGGGTAATTGATTAATTATCGGATAGCGGGATAATACCTAATTAATTAATAAATCATACGATAGGCTTAACCCCCAAAACGTGGCAGCAAGACCATAATCAAACAAATGACTCTTGGTCATTTGTGAATAGGTGGCAGCATAATATAGTGATTTCAAGACACCTCATTCTAGGATTTTAAATACAAACCATATTTCATTCTCAAACTCTAATAATTTCAATGCCAACAAAACATTACAATCAGATGTGAGAGATCAACGTAAGTTCTTACCAATTTCCCACAAGGAAATGTGAATTCTTGCAACCAAAAGGAATCCAACGACAATTATTAGCAACGTAAATTTTACGGTTCTAAAGGAGTACGGTGCGATATTTTTCAAAAATATCATACGAATTTTTTTTCCTACTCCGAGTATGTTAAGGTTACCCCTTCTTTCCTTTTGGCATGAACTATATCGCACTAACGAAATGAGCAAATGTACAATTTCCATAAATGACTCTATTCATAGAAATATTAGGGGTGTCTATATTCTTGATTCCCCATGTGAATTATTATTATATCTTTTGTTCATGGGTCTCAGAAAAATAGTATTTTATAAAATTTATCCGACATGTATATTATTTTTATGACATTCCGAGAAAATCTTATTAACGTATTTCTAAAGGCATATTATTTTTATGACACTCCAAGAAAATATTATTAACATATTTCTTATGCATTTCATGAATTTATACATATACATTGACCCGTGACCAGATGGCGTTATATACGCGTATATATATATATATATATATATATATATATATATATATATATATATATATATATATATATGTATATGGAATATGAAAAAAGGTTATGGCGTTATATACGCACCACCACCTGATCAGGTGGTATACGTTGATGATTTGCCCAAAGTGGCTGAAATGGTATGATGGGATGCCCTCAGAGACTTGATGATGCTATGAACGCATATACCTATGCATGGTATGATATTTATACGCATATGCATGATATTATAAAAATAAAATGACTCACAGAGCTATGCACACGTACATGTCGAGTCTTTTACTCCATGTTTTTCTCATGTCTATTATTTACTGATTTTTATTCCTTACATACTCAATACATTATTTGTACTGACGTTCCTTTTACCTGGGGACGCTGCGTTTCATGCCCGCAGGTCTCGATAGACAGGTCGAGAGTCCTCTAAGTAGGCGATCAGCTCGACAGAAGATATTGGTGCACTCCATTTGCTCCGAAATTATTTGTTTTGTTAGTATGATTTAGATGTGTATGATTTGGTATGGCGGAGCTCTGTCCCGACCTTTATGATAATTATGTATTCTTAGAGGCTTGTAGACATATGTCGTATATGTGAAAGGTTATACGGCCTTATCGGCCTATGTTTTGAGTTTATAAATGATGATGTTGGCCTATTAGGCCCGTATGTCACGTGTATATGATAATGTAATAAGAAAGATACGTTACTTGGTACTCGGTTGAGTAAGGTACCAGGTGCCGGTCTCGCCCCCCAAGTTCGGGGCGTGACAAAAGTGGTATCAGAGTAGTTCTGTCCTAGGGAGTCTACAAACCGTGTCTAGTAGAGTCTTGCTTATGAGTGTGTCATGCACCACACTTATAAGCAGGAGGCTATAGGGAATTTAAGACTATCACTCTTTCTTCTTACTCTAGATCGTGTCATAGAGCTCAATTGTAAGAACTCAATTTCCTAACTCTATCTTATTCATAATAAGACGATGCCTACATCCAGTAAGACGGTTGGTAAGAGATATAGCTGTGGAAGAGTTGAGACAGAGGAACTCGATTTTTGCATCATGCTTATGATGGATAAATATGAGGTATTAAGCAAATCATGTGTATACTAAGATGTGTAAGCTTGTTGATAAGGATCCACTCTTACGGTAAAAAGGAATAAGGAGGGAGACACAAGTTTCAGCAAGTAAAAGAAGTAAGGTGAAAAAGGGTACGAGGCACCCAGTTAATGAATATTATCAGTATTATAGTTCCGACAGAAAAATATAAGCATTGTGAGTTACCCTCAACAGTAACAGAGGTATGTATAATTGGCCACACCCATCTCAGTTATACCTTATTGGGGGCTAACAAGTGTAGATTAAGAAAAGGACGAGATATCAGAATCCGGCTGGGGTTAGAGTAACCCAAAATGGTGAATTAATTATTTGCGTTAGTTGACATTTCCGAAGGATATTGCAAATATGCTAACAGGTCTCCTTATGAGACATCCAAATGGTGCACTCTAAAATAGTACAGCTAGATATGAGTGCTACAAAGATAGGCACTGGAAGCCTGGAAAAGATAAATATTATCTTAGTATGGCTCCCGTCCCTAGTAGAGAGATAATGCTAGGCAACCCGAAAAGCCAGTGGATGGAGCAAAGGGGAGCTAAAAGCAAAAGAATATCTTGTTGAAGTTTTCAGAATAAAGTGATAGACAGAAATGTTAGCAGGAAATAAGAAGAGAGCTAATGAAGCATTAAGAGTAAGATATGATACATGGATGACAACGGTAGATCAAAAGATGACAATATTATAGAATCTATAGTCAAGTGAAGGAAGAGACGAGAGGTGACAGGCCTTAAGATAACAAAAGCGTATAGGCCACAAAGTCATATCCTCACTTCGAGATATAAGTTCATGACCCCCAGAATAATAAGAATCAGTATGGGTTGGTGAATAAGATAAACTAAACATGAATTAGAGACTGAGTGATTGGATAATAGTCGGCATCATGAGAGCTTAAGATTTTGTTCCGGCGATAATAGAATGGACAACAGAAGAAGATTCATGAGAAATTCAGAGAATGGTCGTTCAGGAAGACGCTTTCCTAAAGCAAGCAATGTGAGCAAAGTTAACCTTAAGGGACTGTATGTGTCGGTTATACTAGGTGCCTTCCTCGTGAGTAAGGAATTTTATTATTCTTGGTATAAAAGGATTACTACAAGACGAGTAATGGTCATCGATGATGTGAAAGGACGCCAAAGATGAAAAGGTAAAACATGTATAGGTAGATCGTCATAGCTTCAACTCTTAGTACTCCCCTAAAGGGGGAAATATAGAGTGATGTGGCATTAAGTCAGAATTAAGTGGTTCTAGTAATTATGATATGGTAAAGGAAGAATGTGACAAAAATAAAAATGGGATGAGATGACACTTATTCAAAGCCTACAGATAGGCTACGATTCTAGAACACTATGTAAACACGATATCAAGGAGAGGAAGTGAGGGTTTCTGCTCAAGATGTTATTGATAAATAAGGAGTCAGTACGAGACGTAAGTTAAGACAAAGGAATTAACCCAAGAAAGATTACGCGGAATATTGATATGAAAGTGGGCCAACGATTAGTTAGTAGTTGATTCAGGAAGAGCCTAGTTATGGCTAGACAAGAGGATACAAACAAATCAATAGATCGTGCAAGATAAACAGTGTGAACCCCAACATGGGAAATTCAGTCTCGCAGTTATGACATCGCGACCTTGAGAAATATTCATATAAGAGTTGGGGTAGTTAATGATACTGTGTGAGTGTTATGGAAATAAAAGAGAGTCCCACTGGGAAAACAATCAAAACTTCAGTTCAGAAGATATCGTACGAGCACATGAGCGTGGAGGAAAGTAACTAAGGATAATTATATGTGAGTACGAACATAAAATATTCTATCGGGTATACGATGTAATAAGCTCGCAGCTTTACAAGAGTCAGAGGGTCCTCCCTAAATACTACAATGAAAGACTAGTTGAGAAAGTAATGAAGAAGGCTTCAACCTAAGCTCAGTGACCTAATGAGGGAATGGTCTTATAACAACAGTCTCACAATAACATTGCATGCACTCCATAAGAAAATGGTACCTACCGTGGCTAATGAACGGGAAGTAAAATCAGAAGTGATATGCAAGATCATATGAGTTATATGGAATTCCAATATGCGTGGGCACTAAGATAAGCTAAGTATGCACACGAAAGGGGGAAGAAAGACCAGGAAAAGTAAAATCCTACGTTTAAAGAAAGCTGAGAAGGAATAAAAGGACTTATTCAATCAATGATCCGAAGTTAGTTACGTTATGGATGCACTTAAGAGTTAGAGTTTTATATATGCAGCATATACAGCCGTAGAAAATTCTGGTATAAGTTAAAAGAAAGAATTGAGCCCAGGTCATAGATCGAATTGTTAAAGGATTATATCATGGATATTCCACAGCGCCCATGAAAGGCTAAACATAATAACTAATACCATGAACCACAGATCAGGAGATAGCTTAAGCTTACATAAAGGCTGATCAGAAGAAGGAGGAAACTAAAGAGTTACATCAACGAAGTAAATCAGGAATCTGATTATTGGACTCGAAAATTATAGAAATCGTGATTGAGCACATTACAGGGTCACTCTTAATGTCAGAAGTACAAGAGGGATAGTACAACAACCATATTCTATAAAGGCCCTACGATAAAATCGGTTAGAAAAGTGCTAGCCTCCTAAAAAGTCAGTACGAAACTCCCACCAGATTTTGTATGCACCAGAGGTGCAAGTATTCTAATAGAGCTTCAAGTTATGGACGTGAATTACACCTAGATGAAAGGGAGGTCATGAAAGAGATAGAAGATACGATGGGAGATTTTAAGGTAAGTAAGGTAAAGGTAAACAACGTACAATATACTCAAAGGCAGAAGATCATGAATAGTCCATGCTTCGGATAGAAGGCTAGAAGCACTAGGATTCAATATCCAGGAATGATAGCAGTGTCATCAGTAACATATCTTCCAGCCCATGGTCTAGGTATCGAAAAGTCTGACTAAGAGAGTAAAGAAGAGTTAGAGGCGATGTGATGTCTCGCTTGATGTTCCAAAATGACATAAGGAAATCTATGATGCAAGAAAATTGAAAGGTTGCAAGTAATATAAATAGATATTTGTAGGTCGCAAGCTATTGTATGGTGAAGCGACAAAGTTCTAGAAGACAGGAGCAAGGATAAGAACGGGCGAGTGAGAAGGTAACGAAAATGGATATGTACTCAGGATTAAGCCCATGAATACAAGAAGAGCAGATGGTTTCTCTAAGTTATACAAAGCTCACTATAGCCTGAATGAACTCAAATGAGTCTAAGACTAATAACATTTAGAAGAGATGGAATGTTATCCTGGTAATAGAATGAGGGTGTAATTGTGATAGATAAAGGATAACGTTTGGGCCTTCGATTAAGTAATGATCTGACGAAGAAAAGAAAGGGATCTCATGGATTGGACAGGATTAAAATACCTACGCAAGGTGAATCACATTGGGATGCCGTGAGATACGGTTATGAAAGCATGGTATCACCTCAGGTGGATCAATCTAGTCATTTCAGATGTTCCTCGATGAAATGTGAACCCTAGCGGCAGTGTTACATAAAACGTTAAGTTATCAGGGGTAGATAGTAGATCAATATTGGGGTGAATCAACAATGGATGGATAAAAGTTATAAAGTTTGAGATGAGATTAGGCTGTCATTCTTAAGATGAACAGTAATGTGGAAGCATTAAAGGACATAGATTTATACATATTGGATAAGCAATGAAAGTAACCTGGAATTTGATAGCAAACCTCAGTAACGAGAAATCGAGGTAAGAGTTATGGTATAGTATGACCTACTTAGATGCAGTAAAGTCAAATGGATGGATAACCAGGTCTATGAAATAAGATATAGCAATATTCGTAAGTTCGACATAATACCGAGCGAAGAACTTCAGTAATGGCTAAAAAGTCGGAGGAAAAAGGGTAAGAAGAGATACATAAGCGCACTTACAAGGCCAGAGTCATATAGGCTGCATGATAGAAAGTAGCAACATTTACGAGACTGGAAGGATTCCGACCATAAGTCGTGGTGTGAGAAAGAGGCCTAAAGGGGGGAATGCCCTGGCCTTTTTCACAAAACAGTTGCCTAGATGGCAAGGAGAGTAATAAAGTATTTGGAAGACATAGGATATGAAAATGATAAGTACACCAGTCAACATTCGAGGACGAATGTTCCACAGGGGGAAATAATGTTACGCACCATGTTTTCGCACGTGAAAATACGCTATAAGTAAATTGATGAAAGCTCAGAAATGAGATGTTACATCAAGAATTTTTCGTACGTTAAAGTTTTGTCTTCAGTTAATTGACATAGACTCGGGGATGAGATTATCTTGAGGTTAGCATATTTATGCTATTTATAATAAGCAATAAGTAAGTGCCATAAAGGAAAGGGTACACGAATTAAAGAAAATGAGTTTCGTTGAAGGTTGTCGATTTGGGATAAAATACGGTCCGAGCTATAATATCCGATACTTATGGACTAGTACCATACAAGGTACCATATGACCGTGATAGTATGATGTATAAAGTATATTAAAAATAAGTAGAATTATAAGTAATTTGAGATAATTCTTAATTTTGTGGGTAATTGATTAATTATCGGGTAGCGGGATAATACCTAATTAATTAATAAATTATAAGATAAGCTTAACCCTCCCCCCCAAACATGGCAGCAAGACCATAATCAAACAAATGACTCTTGGTCATTTGTGAATAAGTGGCAGCCCAGTATAGTGATTTCAAGACACCTCGTTCTAGGATTTTAAATACAAACCATATTTCATTCTCAAACTCTAATAATTTCAATGCCAACAAAACATTACAAATAGATGTGAGAGTTCAACGTAAGTTCTTACCAATTTCCCACAAGGAAACGTGAATTCTTGCAACCAAAAGCAATCCAACGACAATTATTAGCAACGTAAAATTTTGCGGTTCTAAAGGAGTACGGTGCGACCTTTTTCAAGAACATCATACGGATTTTTTTTCCTACTCCAGATATATTAAGGCTATCCCTTATTTCCTTTTGGCATGATCTATATGATACGAATGAAATGAGCAAATGCACAATTTCCATAAATGACTCTATTCATAGAAATATTAGGGGTGTCTATATTCTTGATTCCCCATGTGAATTATTATTATATCTTTTGTTCATGCGTCTCAGAAAAATACGTATTTGATAAAATTTATCTGACAGACATATTATTTTTATGACATTCCGAGAAAATCTTATTAACGTATTTCTTAAGGCATATTATTTTTATGACATTCCGAGAAAATATTTTTAACGTATTTCTTATGCATTTCATGCATTTATACATATACATTGACCCATGACCAGATGGAGTTATATACATGTATATATGTATATTATATGTATATAGAATATGGAAAAAGGTTATGACATTATATACACACCACCACCGGATCAGTTGGTATACGTTGATGATTTGTCCACAGTGGCTGAAATGATATGATGGGATGCCCTCAGAGGCTTGATGATGCTATGAACGCATATACCTATGCATGGTATGACATATATACGTATATGCATGATATTATAAAAATAAAATCACTCACAGAGCTATGCACACGTACATGTTGAGTCTTTTACTCCATGTTTCTCTCATGTCTATTATTTACTGATTTTTATTCCTTACAGACTCAGTACATTATTTTTACTGACGTCCCTTTTGCCTGGGGACGCTGTATTTCATGCCCGTAGGTCTCGATAGATAGGTCGAGAGTCCTCCAAGTAGGCGATTAGCTCAGCAGAAGATATTGGTGCACTCAATTTGCTCCGAAGTTACTTATTTGGTCAGTATGATTTAGATGTGTATGGTTTGGTATGGCGGGGCTCTGTCCCAACCTTTATGACAAATATGTACTCTTAGAGGCTTGTAGACATATGTCGTGTATGTGAAAGATTGTATGGCTTTGTCGGCCTATGTTTTGTGTTTATAAATGATGATGTTGGCCTATTAGTTTAATGACCCGGCATTGAATGATGTTAGAGAGTTGATTTTGGGGATTTGAATGACCAATTGGTATCAGATTTTGATGAATTTAGTATGATTAGACTCGTGGTTGGATGGGCTTTCGGATTTTTGTGAGTTTTGTTGGATTCCGAGATGTGGGCCCGAGGGCGATTTTGAACCAATTTCGGATTTTGAGTTATAACTTAGTAATTTCTTGTAGAATTGATTCCTTTAGCCCGAATTTATTGTATTGTACTGCTTGTGGCTAGATTCTGGTCATTTGGAAGTCGACTTGAGAGGTAAAGGCATATTGGAGTAGGGATTTGCTAGGATTGAGGTAAGTAACACTTCTAAACTTGGTTCTGAGGATTCGAAACCCCGAATTTATGTGTTATGTGATTGGTATTGAGGTGACGCACATGCCAAGTGACGGGCGTGCGGGCGTGCACCATGAGAATTATGACCTGGTCGATTCTATGGCACTGTATAGTGGTTCTACCTTGTTGATATCCATGTTTTCATCATGTGATAAAGTAATTGAGCTGTCACTCATGCTAGTTATCACGTTTAGGCTTTTTGCCGGTACTGTTGGGGGCCATAGTGGTCGTATCTTGCTGTTGTCTTACTGATTTCATTGATATTTTGTACTTAGTCATATTCATTCATTTCATATCATATCTCAGTCTCTGTTATTTTTTATTGATACATCATATCATTGTTTCCAGGCTAATATCATGACATTGTGAGCCCGTGAGAGAGAGAGAGAGACTGGAGAGATTGATGATTGAGTGAGGTCAAGGGCCTGAATACGAGTGACATTTATGGGATCAGGGTGCACGCCGCAGTGGTTATACTGATTTATGATAGCGCTTGTGCTGAAGGATCCCCTCCGGAGTCTGAACACTCCCCTAGTGAGCGCGGTTGATATTATTGATGGATGGATCTTCTCTGGACATGGATCTTGTCCAAAGCATTATATACCTAGAGATGGATCTTCTCCATGGGCTGGATTGGCCCTACTCAGTACTGGGTGACTGATGTTCAGTGATATATATATTCCAGGATGGATCTTCCCTGGGCCGTATGGGCCATATACAGTACCGAGTGATTGAGCATTTGAGAGTGTGAGCACGTGAGGATGCCAGCATGGTGCGTCACATATATCATGTGTGTTGGCATTGTAGAAGTAGAGGAGTTATATTCTTCATATCATTCAGAATTGATCTATTTTACTATTTTGAGATATCTATCGAACTTGAAAGCATGTCTACCTTTCTGTACTGTTATTTTCTATATTGAATTGTGCCAGTTGAGTTCGTCACTTCTTTCAGTCCACAGTTTGGATTTGTTACTTTTTGAGTTGGTTGTACTTACGCTACACCCTGTACCTCGTGTGCAGATCCAAGTGCTTCCGGTTATGGTGGCTGCTGAGTGAGGAGTCGAGATCTCGGAGACTATCGAGGTAGCTGCATGGCGTTCGCAGGCCTTGACCCTCCTTCATTATATTTATTTGTATTTCACTTCTTATTCCTCAGACATTGTAATAGGCTGTATCCTGGTATAGATGCTCATGTACTCGGTGACACCCTGATTGTTAGGAGAGATTTTTATTGTGTTGTGGTTTTAATTCGGTTTTTAAAAGTTTTTTCTTAAATATTAACTGCTTCCGTTTAAATTTCAAAGCTTTTACTTGGTTTAACTGGTTGAGTAGTTGGCTTGCCTAGTTCCACGATAGCCGCCATCACGACGGTTGGTTTTGGGTCGTGACAAGCTGGTATCAGAGCCTAGGTTACATAGGTCTCACGAGTCATGATCAGGTTTAGTAGAGTCTTGCGGATCGGTATGGAGATGTCTGTACTTATCTTCAAGAGGCTGCCGATCCCTTAGGAAATTTCACATTCTTGTATTCTTGTCGTGCGGATTTGTTGATTCGAGTAACTAAACATCTGTTATTATATTCTCTCACAGATGGTGAGGACACGTACTACTGGGCAAGATGGACAACCACCAGTACCACCAGCTAGGGTCGCGAGAGGCCAAGGTCGCGGTAGAGGCCATAGTAGGGGCAGGGGTGCAGCTCGTACAATAGCTAGGGCAGCACCTGTAGACCCACCAGTCACTCCAGCTCAGGAGCAGGCACCCAATACAGTTGAGCCAATGGGGTCAGCCCAGGCACTAGTTGTGCCCATTGTGATTCCAGGCCTTTAAGAGGGTTTGGCTCAGATATTGACAGTTTGCACTGGCCTTGCTCAGGTGGTTTCGGCTCAGTCTGCGCCTGCCACTTCTCAGGCCGAGGGAGGTACTCATACCCCTGTTGCCCGTACTCCAGAGCAGGTAGTGCAGGGACTTCAGATACCAGGGGCACTACCAGCCCAGCCGGTTGCAGCTGCTCAGGCCGCGGTAGTCCCCGTTATGGCTGATGATGAGCAGAGGAGACTTGAGAGATTTGGGAGGCTTTGACCTCCATCATTTAGCGGTGCCGAGTCAGAGGATGCTCAGGGCTTTTTGGATAGGTGCAAGCGTATGCTTCAGACAACAGGTATTCTGGAGACCAGTGGGGTCTCGTTCCCTACTTTTTATTTTTTTTGGGCTGCCTTCATATGGTGGGAGGCTTACGAGAGGCGCAGGTCGGTCGGTGCAGCACCATTTACATGGCAGGAGTTCTCCATTTTCTTCTTGGAGAAGTTCATGCCGCAGTCTCGCAGAGAGGAGCTGCGCAGACAGTTTGAGCAGCTTCGTCAGGATGGCATGTCTGTGACGCAGTGCGAGATAAGGTTTTCTAAGTTGGCTTATCATGCATCTTGGCTAGTTCCCACTGATAGGGAGAGGATTTAGAGGTTTATCGATGGCCTCACATATCAATTGGGGTTGCTTATGTCTAGGGAGAGGGTATGTGGTGCTATTTTCGAAGAGGTTGTCGACATTGCTCGACATATAGAGATGGTCCATAGTCAGGAGCGGGTTGAGAGGGAGGCCAAGAGTCCTCGGGGGTCAGGAGGTTTTAGTGGTGTTCCTTTTGGAGGTCAGTTCCACCACGATAGGGGTTGTCCTTATAGGTATGCTCAGACGGCTCGTCCAGTTCACCGTGGTGCATCATCCGGCCATGGTTCATACAGTACACATCAGGGCCAGTCATCTCTCAGTGCCCTTCCAGCTGAAAGTTCATCCCATGCACCTTCAGTTTAGGGCTCATCGACACCGAGTTCTTCTAGCGGGTATTCTGGTGCTCGGGGCTCCCTACAGTCCCAACTGCCATTCGCAGGGAGGGGTTCATTCGATTGTGGAGATATGGGTCACATCAAGAGGTATTGTCCCCACCTTACGGGAGGTCCAGCTCAGCAGAGGAGTCAGCCTACGTCTTCAGCACCCGTTACTTTACCACCCATCTAGCCAGCTCGAGGTGGAGCTCAGTCAGCTAGGGGTTGCCCTAGAGGGGAGGTCGATCAGGTGGCGGTCAGGCCCGATTCTATGCTATTCCTGCCAGATTAGATGATGTTGCTTCAGACGCAGTGATCACAGGTATTGTCTCAGTTTTCCACAGGGAGGCCTCTTTACTATTTGACCCTGGTTCAACTTATTCGTATGTCTCATCATATTTTGCTCATTATCTGGATATGCCTCGTGAGTCCTTAATTTTGTCTGTTCATGTATCTACACCAGTGAGCGATACTATTATTGTGGACCGTGTATATTGGTTGTGTGTAGTGACCATTGGGAGCCTGGATACTAGAGTTGATCTCTTGTTGCTTAGTATGGTTGATTTTGACGTGATCTTGGGTATGGATTGGTTGTCTCCATGTCATGGTATTCTAGATTGTCATGCTAAGACTATGACATTGGCGATGTCGGGGTTGCCGAGGATTGAATGAAGGGGTTCTTCGAACTATGTTCCCAGTAGAGTGTTTCATATTTGAAGGCCCAGCGAATGGTTGGGAAGGGTTGTGTATCTTATTTGGCCTTTGTGAGGGATGTTAGTGCTGATTCTTCTACTATTGATTCTGTTCTGGTGGGGCGGGAGTTTTTGGATGTGTTTCCTGCAGACTTGCCGGGCATGCCGCCTGATAGGGATATTGACTTTGGTATTGACTTGATGCCGGGCACTCAGCCCATTTCTATTCCACCATATCGCATGGCACCAGCTGAGTTGAAGGAATTTAAGGAGCAACTTCAGGAACTCCTTGATAAGGGGTTTATTAGGCTTAGTGTGTCACCTTGGGGTGCACCGTTGTTGTTTGTGAAGTAGAAGGATGGTACTATGAGAATGTGTATTGATTATAGGCAGTTGAACAAAGTCACAATCAAGAACAAGTATTCTTTGCGGCATACTAATGATCTGTTTAACCAGCTTCAGGGAGCGAGGATGTTCTCCAAGATTGATTTGAGGTCTGGGTATCACCAGTTGAAGATTCGGTACTCGGATATTCTAAAGATAGACTTCAGGACTCGTTATGCTCATTATGAGTTCCTTGCAATGTCATTTAGGCTGACCAATGCCCCAGCAGCATTCATGCATATGATGAACAGTGTGTTTCAGCCTTATCTCGACTCATTTGTTATAGTGTTCATTGATGATATCCTGGTGTACTCTCGTAGCCAGGAGGAGCATGCCCAGCATTTGAGGAAAGTATTTCAACGGTTTAGGGAGGAGAAGCTTTGTGCCAAGTTCTCCAAGTGTGAGTTTTGGCTCAGCTCAGTTGCATTCTTGGGACACATGGTGTCCAGTGAGGGTATTCAAGTGGATCCGAAGAAGATAGAGGTGGTCCAGAGTTGGCCCAGGCCGTCCTCAGCTATGGAGATTCGGAGATTTCTCGGCTTGGCCAGTTATTATCGTCACTTTGTGGAGGGTTTCTCTTCTATTGCATTGCCCTTGACCAAACTGATCCAAAAGGGTGCTCCTTTCAGGTGGTTGGATGAGTGTGAGGAGAGCTTTCAGAAGCTCAAGACTGCCTTGACCACAACTCCAGTTCTAGTTTTGCCTTCAGCTTCAGGCTCTTATACACTATATTGTGATGCTTCTCGGATCGGTATTAGGTGTGTCTTGATGCAGGAGGGTAGAGTGATTGCTTATGCTTCGCTCCAGTTGAAGCCTCATGAGAAGAATTACCCTGTTCATGATTTGGAGTTAGCTTCCATCATTCATGCATTGAAGATTTGGAGGCATTATCTCTACGGTGTGTCTTGTGAGGTGTTTACGGATCATCATAATGTCCAGCACTTGTTCAAACAAAAGGATCTAAATTTGAGGCAGTAGAGATAGTTGGAGCTGCTAAAGGACTATGATATCACCATTCTGTATCATCCCGAGAAGGCTAATGTGGTGGCCTATGCCTTGAGTAGAAAGGTGGTGAGTATGGGTAGTCTTGCATTCGTTCCTGTTGGGGAGAGACCTCTTGCAGTTGATGTTTAGGCTTTGGCCAACAAGTTCGTGAGATTGAATATTTTGGAGCTCAGTCGGGTTCTAGCTTGTGTGGTTTCTCAGTCTTCCTTATATGATCGCATCAGAGAGCGCCAGTATGATGATCCCCATTTGCTTGTCCTTAAGAACATGGTTCAGCATGGTGATGCCAGAGATGTGACTATTGGGGATGATGGGGGTATTGAGGATGTAGGGTCAGATTTGTATGCCCAATGTGGATGGACTACGTGAGTTGATTCTTTGGGAGGCCCACAGTTCGCGGTATTCCATTTATCCGGGTGCCGCGAAGATGTATCAGGACTTGAGGAAGCACTATTGGTGGAGGAGAATGAAGAAGGATATAGTGGGGTTTGTAGCTCGGTGCCTTAACTGTCAGCAGGTGAAGTATGAGCATCAGAGACCGGGTGGATTGCTTCAAAGGTTAGAGATCCCAGAGTGGAAGTGGGAGAGTGTTACACCCTATATTTTTGTAGGTGAAAGTACGCCATAAATAAATTGATGAAATATCGAAAATGAGATGTTACATCCCGTATTTTTGTACGTTAAAATTTCAGCATAAGTTAATCGACGTAAGTTCGGGAATGAGATTATTTTGGGATTATAAGTATTGTGCTACTTCAAACAAGTGATAAGTAAATTCGTGAAGAAAAGAGGGTAAGCAAATCGAAGAAAAACAAATTTCGTCAAAGTTTGATATTTTGGGATAAAATATGGTCCAAACTACAATACCATGTATTTATGGACTAGTGCCATACAAGGTACCACATGACCATGATAGCAAGATGTATAAAGTATGTTAAAAATGAGTAGTATTATAAATAATTTGAGATAATTCTTAATTATGTGAATAATTAATTAATTATTGGATTAGTAGAGGATTAATGAGTTAATTAAGGAATTAAGTGGATAATTTTTGGATAAGCCTTATAACCATTTACGTGGCAGCAAACCTTTCTCAAATGAATGACTCTTAATTCATTTGATAAGGTGTCTTATTTGGAGGCTAAGTCATCACCTTAGTGGGGCCCACACCCACTAAGGTATAAGACTTTTCTAATTCACAAAGAGAAGTGAATGAGAATTAAAAAAAATAACCTCCCTACATCATTAAAGGGAATGGAAATTCTTGCTAGAGATTTGGATGGAATTCTCCAAAATGATTTCATGTGAACCTTTACAATGCTATTGATACGTGAATTACAAATTCTAAGGGAGCACAGTGCAATCTTTCTCAAGAATATCATACGAATTTTCCCCTACTTCGATCCGCCGTTACATGTTTTGCCGCAATTAACGTGTGTTGGAAGGATTTTCAAGAGAATCGGCTCAGGTATGTTAAGGTTAAGCCCTTCCTTCATTTTGGAATGATCTTATAATTACATGTGTTTGATAACTAGGCATAAAGAGAAGTTCATACTCCCGAATTTATATACATCATCCTAGTCTCATAAATTACAGTATTCTCCTTATCGGGACTTCATATTTAATTGAGTATTGTCTTCTTCCAGTCAAGAGAGTAGAGAGCCTATATATAGTATTACAGTATTTTCATTACCATCGAGCTATAATCGATGAGCAGGCCCCTATTGGGCAACCTCTGATCAGATGGTAAGTTATATACCGAGCCTACTGTGGTCGAGCGCCTATGAGCGAACCCAGTTGGCCAAGATACAGAGCCTAGTATGGCCGAGCGCCTATGAGCGAGCCTACTACAGCATAACAGTTATATATATATCGAGCCTTATAGGGCCTAACAACTATTTTACTTACTATATTGAGAGAGTTGAGTTAGTATCGGCAGGTAAGAATATCTTCAAATTATCTTTGACTCTCAGTTACTTTCAGTTATTATACTATCACTTCAGTTTCAACTTTTAATATATTGCTTTACATACTCAGTACATTATTTTGTACTGACGTCCCTTTTCTGGGGGCGCTGCATTTTATGCCTGAAGGTATAGACAATCAGTTTGACGAGCCCTCATAGTAGACGAGGTTAACATTCAACGAAGGACCACCTCATTCGGAGTGCAGCCGAGTCTATGAGTCATCATTTCAGGATTTTGCTACAGACTTATGGGTAGGCCGGTACCCTATCCCATTTGACGTCTAATACTCTTAGAGGCTTTGTAGACAGAGGTTCATTTTGTACAGTATGTCAGAGACCTTGACGGCCCATATGTATTCATGATTTAAGAAAGATGGTTCATTGATACAGTTCTTTCCCACTTATAGTTATACATTACAAGTTATGGCAATGTTGGACCAGTTACCAATGATTGTACAATAAGAAAGATATGTTATGTTGGTACTCGATTGAGTAAGACGCCGGGTGCCCATCGCGGTCCTTCGGTTTAGGTCATGACTAAAGTGGTATCTAGGTATAGACAATCAGTTTGACGAGCCCTCATAGTAGACGAGGTTAACATTCAGCAAAGGATCGGTAAGACTCCACCTCATTCGGAGTGCAGCCAAGTCTATGAGTCATCGTGTCAGGATTTTGCTACAGACTTATGGGTAGGCCGGTACCCTGTCCCATTTGATGTCTAATACTCTTAGAGGCTTCGTAGACAGAGGTTCATTTTGTACAGTATGTTAGAGACCTTGATGGCCCATATGTATTCATGATTTAAGAAAGATGGTTCATTGATACAGTGCTTTCCCACTTATAGTTATACATTACAAGTTGTGGCCATGTTGGACCAGTTACCAATGATAGTACGATAAGAAAGATATGTTATGTTGGTACTCGATTGAGTAAGACGCTGGGTGCCCATCACGGTTCTTCGGTTTGGGTCATGACAAAAATGGTATTAGAGCAGTTCTATCCTAGGGAGTCTACAAGCCGTGTCTAGTAGAGTCTTGTTTATGGGTGTGTTGTGCACCACACTTATAAGTAGGAGGCTACATGGCATTTAGGACTGTCATTCCTTCTTCTTACTCTAGATCGTGTGGTAGAGCTCAGTTGTAAGAAATCAATTTTCTAAACTCTATCTTATTCATAATACGACGATACCTATATCCAGAAAGACAGTTGGTAAGCAATTGAATAAAGCTGTGGAAGAATTGAGTTAGAGGAACTCAATTTCGTCGTGCTTATGATGAGTAAATGTAAGGTCTTCAGTAGATCATATGTGTACTAAGACGTGTAGGCCTCTTGATAACGAGCCTTAAGGGAAGAATATCTAATCCATCCTATGGTGACAGGCAATGAGAGATTCCGAAGATATATACAAGTTTGAATAAGTAAAAGAAGTAAGATGAAGAAGAGTGCAAGGCGCCTAGTTAATGAAGATTATCAGTATTTATAATTCAGGCAGAGGAATATAAGCCTTTTGAGTTACCTTCAACAATAATAAAGGTATGTACAATTGGCCACACCCATCTCATTTATGCCCTATGGAGGCTAACAGAGGTAGTATAAGAGAATGCAGGATATCAGTATCTAGCTGGGGTTAGGGTAACCCAAAATGTTGGATGGATTGTTAGCGTTAGCTGACATTCCGAAGGATATTGCAAATGTGCTAATAGATCTCCTTGTGAGACCCACCCAGATGGTGCACTCTAAAATAGTACAGCTAGATATGAGTACTGCAAAGATAGGCACTGGAAGCCTTGAAGGGATGTTAGGCAACCTGAAGAGCCAGTGGATGGAGCAAAGGGAGATAAAAGTAAAAGAATGCCTTGTTCGAGTTTTCAAAATAAAGTGATAGATATAAACGTTAGCATGAAATAAGAAGAGAGTTAATAACGCATTATGAGTAAGATGTGATACATGGATGACAACGGTAGATCAAAAAGATGGCAGTATTACAGAGTCTATAGTCAAGTGAAGGAAAAGACGAGAGGTGATAGGCCTTGATACAACAAAAAAGTATAGGCCATAAAGTCATCCTCATTTCGAGAAATAAGTTCGTGACTCCAATGTGATTACCAAAAGGAAAAATTAGACCCCAAAGTAATAAGAAATCAGCATGAACTGATGAACAAGATAAACTAAACATGAACTAGGGACTGAATAATAGTCGGCATCATGAGAATTTCAGATTTTGTTCCAGCGATAATAGAGTGGACAACAGAAGAAGATTCATGAGAAATTCAAAGAATGGTCATTCAGGAATACGCTTGCCTAAAGCAAGCAATGTGAGCAAAGTTAAGCTTAAGGGACTGTATGTGCCAGTTATACTAAGTGTCACCCTCGCGAATAAGGAATTTTGTTATCCTTGGTACAGAAGGATTGCCGCAAGGCGAGTAAGGGTCATCGATGATGTGAAAAGACACCAACGATGAAGAGGTAAAATATCTATAGGTAGATCCTCGTGGCTCCAACTCTTAGTACTCTCCTAAAGGGGGGAATATGGTGTGATGTGACATTAAGTCAGAATTAAGTGGTTCTAGTAACTATGGAATGGTAAAGGAAGAATGCGATAAAAATGAGAAAAGGATGAGATTGCACTCATTTAAATCCTACAGATATGCTATGATTTAGGAACATTATGCAAACACGACGTCAAGGAGAGGAAGTAAGTGTTCCTGCCCGAGATGTTATTGATAAATAAGGAGCCAGTGCGAGAGGTAAGTTAAGACAAAGGAAACAACCCAAGAAAGATTACGTGGAATATTGATATGAGAATGGGCCAACGAGTAGTTAGTAGTTGATCCAGGAAGAGCCTAGTTATGGCTAGATAAGAGGATACAGACAAATCAACAGATTGTGCAAGATGAACATAGTGAACCCCAACATGGGGAATTTGGTCTCGCAGATAATGATATTGTGACCCTTGAGAAATATTTAGCTAGGAGTTGGGGTAGTTAAAGGTACCGTATGAGTGTTACGGGAATTAAAGAGAATTCCACTGGGAAGACAGTCAAAATATTAGTTCAGAAGCAACCCTACAAGAACAAAGGCGTGGAAATAAGTAACTACGGATAGTTATAGGCGGGGAAGAACATCAAAAATTCCGTCGAGTATTCGATGTAATAAGCTCGTAACTTTACAAGAGTCAGAGGGTCTCCCTAAGTACTACAATGAAAGACTAGCTGAAGAGGTAAGGAAGAAGGCTTCAACCTAAGCTCAGTGACCTAAAGAGGGAATGGTCTTATAACAACAGTCTCACAAATAACATTGTATGCACTCCATAAGAAAGTGGCACCTATCGTGGCTAATGAACGGGAAGTGAAACAAAAAGTAATGTTCGAAATCATATGAGTTGCACAAAAAGCTAATATGGGAACAAGATAAGCTAAGTATGCATGCAGCAAGGGGGCAGAAAGACTAGGAAAAGTAATAGCTTGCGTTTTAAAGAAATTTGAGAAGGAACGAAAGGAATTATTCGATCAATGATCTAGAGTTATTTACGTTATGAACGCACTTAAGATTTCAAAGTATTATTCATGCAGCATGTATGTTAGCAATCATACAGTTGTAGAAGACTCCGGTATAAGTTTAAAAAAAAAAAGAATTGATTCCAGGTCATAAATAAAGGATTGAACTGTTAAAAGATTGTATTGTGGATATTCCATAACGTCAATGAAAGGCTAAAGTAATAACTAATACCAGGAGCCGCAGATCGGAAGATATCTTAAACCTATGTGAAGGCTGATTAGAAAACTAAAGAGTTTAATCAACTAAGTAAATCAGGAGTCTGATTATTGGACCCGAAAAATTTCAGGAATCGTGATTGAGAACATAGAAGAATCACCCTTAATATCAGAGGTACAAGAGAGATAGTACAACAACCATATTCTATAACGGCTCTACGAGAAAGCCAGTTAGAAGAGTACCATCCTCATAAGAAGTCAATATGAAGCTCCCACCGGATTGTGTGTGCACTAGAGGTACAGGTATTATAATAGAGCTTCAAGTTATGGATGTGAATTATACCTATGTGGAAGGGAGGTCATGAAGGAGATAGAAGATATGATGCGAGATTTTAAGGCAAAGGTAAACAACATACGAAATACTCAAATGCAGAAGGTTGTGAATAGTTCATACTTCGGATAGAAGGCTTGAAGCGCGGGGATTCAGTATCCAGGAATGACAGCAGCGCCGTTAGTAGCATATCTTCCAGCATATGGTTTCTAGGTATCGAGAAGTATAATTAAGAAAGTAAAGAGGAGTTAGAGACGATGTGATGTCTCGCTTGATGTTCTAAAATAACACAAGGAAAATCTATGGTGCAAGCAAGTTGAAGGAATGTTGAAAGCTAAAGTATGGTAAAGCGACAAGGTTTTAGGAAGATAGGAGTAAGGATAAGAAAGGGCGAGTGAGGAGGTGACAAGAATGGATAAGTCCTCGGGATTAAGCCCATGAAAATAAGAGAGCTGATAGTTTCTTTAAGTTATGGAAAGCTCAGTATAGCCTGAATGAACTCAAAGGAGTCTAAGACTAGTAGCATTAGAAGAGATGGAATGCTGCCCTAGTAGTAGAATGAAGGTGTAATTGTGATAGATGAAGGATGACGTGTGGGCCTTCGATTGTCCACGTAAGGTAAATCACATTGGGATGCTATGAAATACGATTATGGAAATATAGCATTGTATCGACCCCAGGTGGATTAGGAAAATCACTCCAAATGATCCTCAATGCAACGTGAGCCCTAGTGATTACGTAAGAGATTTCAAGCTATCATTAGTAGAGTGTAGATCAATATTGAGGTGAATCAACAATGGATGGATAAAGGTTACAAAATATGAGATGAGAGTAAGCCCTTATTCTTAAGATGAATAGTAATGAGGAAGCATTAAAGGACTTAGATTTATACATATATGATAAGCAGCGAAAGAGTAACCTGGAGTTTGGTAGCAGACCTCACTAACGATAAATTGAAGTAAGAGTTATGGTATAGTATGACCTACCTAGATGCAGTAAAGTCATACGAATGTATAACCGGGTCTATAAAATAAGATATAACAATATTCGTAAGTTCAACAAAGTATCGAGCGAAGAACTTCATTGTACTTATAGATGCCCAGAGGGACATCTTATTAAGCTTTGTATATGTTCACAAAATGAGGCCTAGGCGCACTTACAAAGTCAGAGTCGTACAAGCTGCATGGAACAAAAAAGAGATAGCAACAGTTACAAGATTGGAATGATTCCGACCACGAGTCGTGGTGGGAGAAAGAGGCCTAAAGGGGGGAATACCCTGGCGTTTGGGATTCGTTCACAGAATAGTTGCCTAGATAGCAAGAGGAGTACTAAAGTATTCGCAAGAGCTAGGGGTTATAAGAATGATAAGTGCATCAGTCAACATTCGAGGACGAATGTTCCAAAGGGGGGAATGATGTTACACCCCAAATTTTCGTACGTGAAAGTATGCTATAAATAAATTGATGAAATTTCGGAAATGAGATGTTACATCCCGCATTTTTGTACATTAGAATTTTGTCATAAGTTAATCGACGTAAGTTCGGGAATGAGATTATTTTGGGATTATAAGTATTGCGCTACTTCAATAAGTAATAAGTAGATTCGTGAAGGAAAGAGGGTAAGCAAATCGAAGAAAAACAAATTTTGTCGAAGTTTGACATTTTGGGATAAAATATGGTCCAAGCTACAACACTCTATATTTATGGATTAGTGCCATACAAGGTACCACATGACCATGATAGTAAGATGTATAAAGTGTATTAAAAATGAGTAGTATTATAAATAATTTGTGATAATTCTTAATTATGTGGATAATTAGTTAATTATTGGATTAGTGGGGGATTAATGAGTTGATTAAGGAATTAAGTGGATAATTTTTGGATAATCCTTATAACCATTTACGTGGCAGCAAACCTTTCTCAAATGAATGACTCATAATTCATTTGATAAGGTGTCTTATTTGGAGGCTAAGTCATCACCTTAGTGGGGCCCACACCCACTAAGGTATAAGACTTTTCTAATTCACAAAGAGAAGTGAATGAGAATTAAACAAAATAATCTCCCTACATCATTAAAGGGAATGGAAATGCTTGCTAGAGATTCGGATAGAATTCTCCAAAAAGAATTCATGTGAACCTTTACAATGCTATTGATACGTGAATTACAAATTCTAAGGGAGCACGGTGCAATCTTTCTTAAGAATATCATACGAATTTTCCCCTACTTTGATCCGCCGTTAAATGTTTTGCCTCAATTAACATGTGTTGGAAGGATTTTCAAGAGAATCGGCTTAGGTATGTTAAGGTTAAGCCCTTCCTTCATTTTGGCATGATCTCGTAATTACATGTGTTTGATAACGAGGCATAAAGAGAAGTTCATACTCCCGAATTTATATATATTATCCTAGTCTCATAAATTACAGTATTCTCCTCTGATCAGATGGTAAGTTATATACCGAGCCTACTGTGGTCGAGCGCCTATGAGCGAGCCCAGTTGGCCGAGATATAGAGCCTAGTATGGCCGGGCGCCTATGAGCGAGCCTACTACGGCAGAGCAGTTATATATATACCGAGCCTTATAAGGCCGAACAACTATTTTACTTATTATATTGAGAGAGTTGAGTCAGTATCGGCAGGTAAGCATATCTTCAAATTATCTTTGACTCTCAGTTAGTTTCAGTTATTACACTATCAGTTCAGTTTCAACTTTCAGTATATTGCCTTACATACTCGGTATATTATTTCGTACTGACGTCCTTTTTCTGGGGGCGCTACATTTTATACCTGCATGTATAGACAATCAGTTTGACGAGCGCTCATAGTAGACGAGGTTAACACTCAACGAAGGATCGGTAAGACTCCACCTCATTCGGAGTGCAGCCGATTCTATGAGTTATCGTGTCAGGATTTTGCTATAAACTTATTGGTAGGTCGGTACCCTGTCCCATTTGACGTCTAATACTCTTAGAGGCTTTGTAGATAGAGGTTCATTTTATACAGTATGTCAGATACCTTGACGGCCCATATGTATTCATGATTTAAGAAAAATGGTTCATTGATACAGTGCTTTCCCACTTATAGTTATACATTAAAGTTGTGGCCATGTTGGTCCAGTTACCAATGATAGTACGATAAGAAATATATGTTATGTTGGTACTCGATTAAGTAAGACGCCGGGTGCCCATCGCGGTCCTTCGGTTTGGGTCATGACAGAGAGGATCACCATGGATTTCATAGTTGGGCTCCCATAGACTTCAAGGAAGTTCGATGCTATTTGGGTGATTATGGATCGACTGACCAAGTCTGCACACTTCGTTCTAGATGGTACTACTTATTCTTCAGAGCGGTTGGCTGAGATTTACATCCGAGAGATCGTCCGCTTTCACGGTGTGCCAGTGTCCATCATTTCAGATCGAGGCACACAGTTTACATCACAGTTGTGGAGAGCAGTGCAGCTAGAGTTGGACACCCAGGTTGAGTTGAGCATAGCATTTCACCCTCAGATGGACGGACAATCCGAGCGCACTATTCAGATATTGGAGGAAATGCTACGCGCTTGTGTCATTGATTTTGGGGGTTCTTGGGATCTGTTTCTGCCACTCACAAAGTTTCCCTACAACAACAACTACCAGTCGAGCATTCAAATGGCTCTGTATGAGGCTTTGTATGGGAGACAACGTAGATCTCCGGTGGGTTGGTTCGAGCCAGGAGAGGCTAGGCTATTGGGCACTAACTTGGTTCAGGATGCATTGGATAAGGGTAAATTGATTCAAGAGAGGCTTCGTACGGCGCAGTCCAGACAGAAGAGTTATGCCGACAGGAAGGTCTGTGATGTTGCTTACATGGTGAGGGAGAAGGTTCTACTGAAGGTTTCACCGATGAAGGGTGTTATGAGATTCGAGAAGAAGGGAAAGTTGAGCCCTCGGTTCATTGGGCCTTTTGAGGTATTTCAAAGGATTGGAGAGGTGTCTTATTTCATGTTTCTATGCTCTGGAAGTATGTTGGCGATCCGTCTCATGTTTTGGATTTTAGCACAGTTCAGTTGGATGGTGATTTGACTTATGATGTGGAGCCGGTGGCCATTTTGGATCGGCAGGTTCGAATGTTGAGGTCAAAGGATATAACTTCAGTGAAGGTGCAGTGGAGAGGTCAGCCCGTTGAGGAGGCTACTTGAGAGACCGATCGGGAGATGCGGAGCAGATATCCACGCCTATTTGAGACTCCAGGTATGTTTCTAGACCCGTTCGAGGACGAATGTTTGTTTAAGAGGGGGGGATGTAATGACCCCGCTGGACGTTTTGAGGGTTGTAACCCGTTCCCCCATTTACTGCTCAATTTGTGCTTTATAGCTGTTATATGACTTATCGTGTTACTTGGTTCGAGTCCGGAGAGATTTCAAAATGAATTGAGACACATAGTCTCATAATGGAAAGCTTAAGTTGGAAAAGTTGACCGTATGTTGACTTATATGTAAACGACCCCGGATTGAATTTTGATGGTTCTGTTAGCTCCGTTGGGGGATTTTGGACTTAGTAGAGTGTCCGGATTGTGATTTGGAGGTCGGTAGTTGAATTAGGCTTGAAATGGCGAAAGCTTAATTTTTGGGAAGTTTGATCAGGAGTGAACCTTTTGATATCGGGGACGGATTCGGATTCCATAAGTTGGAGTAGGTCTGTGGTGTCATTTGTGACTTGTTTGCAAAATTTGAGGTCAATCAGACGTGATTTGATAGGTTTCGACGTCGTTTGTAGAATTTGGAAATTTCAAAGTTCATTAGGCTTGAATTAGGATGTGATTCGTGTTTTTGATGTTGTTTAAGGTGATTTAAAGGCTCAACTAAGTTCTCATGATGTTTTAAGACTTGTTGGTATATTTGGTCGAGGTCCCGGGGGACTCAGGTTGATTTTAGGTGGTTAACAGACCAAGGTTTGAAGTTGAAGAATTGCTGAAGAATTGCAATTGCTGGTGTAATCGCACCTACGGATTGGGAACCGCAAATGTGAGCTCGCAGAAGCGAGGAAGGGGCCGAAGTAGTGGTCAAGAAGGAAGTTGGCAGAGGTCGCAGATACGAGGTCCTTTCCGCACCTGCGTGTACGCAGATGCGGGTATTGGATCGCAGAAGTACGTGGGTGCTTGGTGAGGCTGCTACGCAGAAGCGGATGGCCCTTCGCAGGAGCGTGTCCTCAGAAGCAGACTGGGCGTCACAGAAGCAGACTGGGCATCACAGAAGCGAAGGCACATTGGGTAAGTGAATTCCGCAAATGCGGAGATTTCACTACAAGAGTGGGACCACATAAGCGAAATTTGGACCGCATGTGCGATTTGACTAGGCAGAATATATAAACATAAGGGTTCGCGATTTTCTTCATTTTCTAATGTTTTGAGCTCGGATTTTTGAGGTTTTTGAGAGGATTTTCAAGGGGATTCTCGAGGTAAGTTCCTTGTGTTCATCTTTCTTCAATAATTATGTTTCCCCACTGATTTTCCACCTAGTTGATATGTTTTTGAGGTGTAATTTCGGGGTTTGAGGCTAGGGATTTGGAGAGTTGATTTTGGGGATTTGAATGAGCAATTGGTATCGGATTTTGATGAATTTGGTATGACTAGACTCGTGGTTGGATGGGCTTTCAGATTTTTGTGAGTTTTGTTAGATTCCGAGACGTGGGCACCGGGGGCGGTTTTGAACTAATTTCGGATTTTGACTTATAACTTAGTAATTTCTTGTAGAATTGATTCCATTAGCCCGTATTGATTGTATTGTACTTCTTGCGGCTAGATTCAGGTCATTTGGAGGCTAACTTGCGAGGCAAAGGCGTATTAGAGTATGGATTTGCCCAGATTGAGGTAAGTAACACTTCTAAACTTGGTTCTGAGGGTTCGAAACCCCAAATTTTTATGTTATGTGATTGGTATTGAGGTGACGCACATGCCAAGTGACGGGCGTGCAGGCATGCACTGTGAGAATTGTGACCCGGTCGATTCCATGGCACTGTATAGTGGTTCTACCTTGTTGATATCCATGTTTTCATCATGTGATAAAGTAATTGAGTTGTCACTCATGCTAGATATCATGTTTAGGCTTTATGTCGGTACTGTTGGGGACCATAGTGGTCGTTTCTTACTGTTGTCTTACTGATTTCATTGATATTTCATACTTAGTCATATTCATTCATTTCATATTATATCTCAGTCTTTGTTGTTATTAATTGATACATCATATCATTGTTTTGGGGCTAATATCATGACATTATGAGCCCGTGAGAGAGAGACTGGAGAGATTGATGACTGAGTAAGGCCAAGGACCTGAATATGAGTGACATTTATGGGATCGGGCTGCACGCCGCAGCGGTTATACTGATTTATGATAGCGCTTGGGTTGAAGGAGCCCCTCCGGAGTCTGAACACACCCCCAGTGAGCGCGGTTGATATTATTGAGGGATGGATCTTCCCTAGACATGGATCTTGTCCGAAGCATTATATACCTGGAGATGGATCTTCTCCACGGGATGGATTGGCCCTACTCGGTACTAGGCGACTGATGGTCAATGATGTATATATTCCGGGGTGGATCTTCCCTGGGACGTATGGGCTATATACAGTACCGAGTGATTGAGCATTTGAGAGTGTGAGCACATGAGGTTGTCAGCATGGTGCGTCACATACAACATGTGTATTGGCATTGAAGAAGTAAAGGAGTTATATTCTTCATATCATTCAGGTTTGATCCATTTTACTGTTTTGAGATATCTATCGAACTTGAAAGCATGTCTACGTTTCTGCACTATTATTTTCTATATTGAATTGTGCCGGTTAAGTTCGTCACTACTTTCAGTCCACAATTTAGATTTGTTACTTATTGAGTTGGTTGCACTTACACTATATCCAGTACCTCGTGTGCAGATCCAGGTGCTTCCGGTTATAGTGGCTGCTGAGTGAGGAGTCGAGATCTCGAGGACTATCGAGTTAGCTGCATGGCGTTCGCAGGCCTTGACCCTCCTTCATTATCTTTATTTGTATTTCAGTTCTTATTCCTCAGACATTATAATTGGTTGTATCTTGGTATACATGCATATGTACTCGGTGACATCCCAATTTTTTGGAGAGATTTTTATTGTGTTGTGGTTTTAATTTAGTTTTTAAAAAGTTTTTCTTAAATATTAACTGCTTCCATTTAATTGTCAAAGCTTTTACTTGGTTTAACTGGTTGAGTAGTTGGCTTGCCTAGCTCCACGATAGGCGTTATCACGACGATTGGTTTTGGGTCGTGACTGTAATGGATCGACCGGTCGTTTTGAGCTCTAGCGTGTCGTTCGACGATTTGAGACCTTAGTAGCTTCACTTCAGGTATTATGATTTGTACGTATGGTCGGAATCAAATTTCGGGATGGTTGGAGGTTATTCGGGAAGGAAATTCTAAATTCAGAAGCTTTAAGTGGGAAGAACTGACTAAGGTGTGGATTTATAGTAAACGACTTCGGAATTGGAATTTGAAGGTTCCAATAGGTTCGTATGATGATTTCGGATGAGGACATATGTTCGGGTCGAGTATCGGGTGGCCCGGGAGTATTTCGGCACTTATCACGAAAAGTTAGTATTTTGAAGGCTTAATAATTTCCTAAGTTTGGGTTGGAATGGATTTTTATGTTATCGATGTCTGTTTGGGATTCTGAACCTGGGAATAGATTCGTATGGTGATTCTGATCTTATTAGCATGTCCGGATGTTGATTTGGAGGTTTGTAGGTCATTTCGATGTCAATTGGCAAAAGTTGGAAATTTGGATGATTTTGAGAAGTTTGACCGGGAGTGGACTTTTTGATATCGGGGTCGGATTCCGATTCCGGAAGTTGGAGTAGGTCCATAATGTCAATTATGACTTGTGTGCAAAATTTGAGGTCAATCGGACGTGATTTGATAGGTTTTGGCATCGATTGTAGAAGTTGAAATTTCAAAGTTCATTAAGGTTGAATTTGGAGGTTGATTCGTAATTTTGATGTTGTTTGATGTGATTTGAGGTCTCGAGCAAGTTCGTGTCATGTTTTGGGACGTGTTGGTATATTTGGTTGAAGTCCCGAGGGCCTCGGGTGGATTCCGGATGGTAAACGAATCGAGTTTGGACTTGGAGGAATGCTGGAGCTGCTGTCATCTGGTATAACCGCACCTGCAAAGTTTTGGCCGCAGGTGCGGAGCCGCAAAAGTGGCCAGAGGGTCACAGAAGCAAAAACCGCAGGCGCGGACCAGTGGTGCAAAAGCGAAGTCCGCAGGTGCGGGCCATTTGGTGCAGAAGCGCATGCGCACCTGCGGTGGAATTGGCACAAAAGCGGGCTGGGCAGTTGGTGGACCTCCGCAGAAGTGGAAATTGTTGTGCACCTCGGAACCGCAGAAGCGGTCCAATGAGCATAGGTGCGAAGGTTGCCTGGGCAGAATACATAAGTTAGCCAAATCAGGTTTTGGCTCATTTCATCTCATTTTCCTCCATGGGAGCTGACTTAGGAGTGATTTTGGAGCACCATTTTCACCATCAATCATGAGGTAAGTGATTTCTACTAGTCATGAGTTAAATAGGTTTATACATGGATTTAGACATGAAAATTTGTAAAAATTTGGGGTTTTGAAGAAAAAGCTAGAAATTGGTATTTTTGGATTAATTGGACATGGAATTGGATGGAAATTATATATTTGAGTTCTTCAGATTATGGGTAACGTTTTCCTCCGAAATTTTCCGGAATCCAGGCATGTGGATCCGGGTTGAATTTTAGGATTTTTAACATTTTGGGTCGGGTAATTTATTTGATAGTATAATTTCGAATTATTGAGCATGTATTAATTATTTCATATAACTTTTGGATAGTTTCGGATATTTCGGCATCGAACTGAGATTTTTATGCGACACTGTGATTGGGAAGTGGGCTTTGAGATAAGGTAAGTCTTTTTTCTAACCTTGTAAGAGGGATTTATCCCATAGGTGATTTAAATTAATAATTATTGGTAATTGTGGGGGCTACGTACGCACGAGATGACGAGAGTCCGTGCGTAGCTACTAATTATGCTACGTACGGGTAGTTTAGGACTCAAAGCATGACTTACTTGTAATACTTGCATTTTTTATTTAATTAAAGTACTGGAATTATATTGGAAATTGTTAGAGGAAATATTTAAAGATCGAAATTTCATATACTTGAATTTTTGTGTAAATTATTTAATTGTTTGTCACGACCAAATTTTCCCTCCGTATGACGTCGTGACGGCACCTAGTCTCTACGACTAGGTAAGCCTAACATTTGCGGAATAATGAAATGAAAACATAAATTCAACAACTAACTGTAGAAATAACAACATAACTGGATACCATGCCACTTGGCATATACAATAACTAACTCCTCAATATACTACACAACATTCCCAAAACCTGAAACATCGTGAATCACAAACTACAGAAGGAAAATCTAGTGTCTCTATACATCAGAGTCTATCAAAAGAAAATACAGAAGATAATGGACATGGGGAAGAGTAGAAGGGAACTCTGAGGTCTGCAGACGCGGCAGATATACCTTGAAATCTCCAAAGCTGTCTCGGCTCACTGACAGTACGGCTGACTAGGAGCACGTGGATCTGCACACAAAAAACATGTGCAGAGAGTAGCATGAGTACACCATAATCGGTACCCAGTAAGTACCAAGCCTAACCACGGTCGAGTAGTGACGAGGTCAGGTCAGGACCCTACTGGTTTATATATAATAGTAAAGCAAGGTAGGAATGAAATATAGCAATAAAATAAAGACTGAAATTTAACAAAAAAGAATTCATATAAGGTAACAGCTCAGTACACAGAAATACAACAAGGGATCTCCCGAGATACCGTCTCGTAGTCCCAAACGTAAATGTGCAGGGGGGTCTCCCGGAATACCATTCCGTAGTCCCAAAGTATATATGCAAGACAAGGGGGATCTCCCGGAATACCGTTCCGTAGTCCCAAAATAAATATGCAGTACATGGGGATCTCCCGGAATACCGTTCTGTAGTCCCAAAGTAAATATGCGGTACAGGGGGTCTCTCGGAATACCGTTCCGTAGTCCCAAAGTAAATAGGCAGCCAAATAATAGAATTCAATAGCTACGGCACGAAATTCTACAGTTCAATCTAAGTACCAGTTAAGGAAAGACATGTAAATTCACTAAACATGCTGCATGTAGTTCAAGTAAATAGTTAAGGCAAGTAAGCATGCTATTCTAGTCTAGCTGGATACCACACATGCTGATGGAACTCAAATAAGAAGGAAATCAGGTTATTAATTAGTAGAAAAATTGGGATTTTACACAATTAGCCTGTGTACGTACTCGTCCCCTCACGTACACGACGCCTATATATCAAAAATAATACAAATCCTACGGGGAATTCCCCCACACAAAGTTAGGCAAGCCACTTACCTCAAACCAAGCTCAATCAATCGGTAAGAATGCCTTTTCCATGAATATACGACTCTGAATGGCTCGAATCTAGCCAAAATAATTTGATACAGTCAACAAAAATTATAAGAATCAATTTCATAAGAAAATACTACATATTTCACTAAAAATCCAAAATTAACTCAAAAATTGCCCGTGGGGCCCACGTCTCAAAATCCGACGAAACTCACAAAATCTGACAACCCATTCAATTACGAGTCCAACCATACAAGTTTCACTCAAATCCCACTCCGAATCTACACAAAAATCTCAAAAATTCGTTTCTATGAGATTTCTAAAATTTTCCCAAATTTCCATCTCAACACACTAATTAAATGGTGAAAACAATGATATATTCGTGTATATTGACCAAATCTGAGTTAGAATCACTTACCCAAATGTTTTTCCTTGAAAATATATCAAAAATCGCCTCTCCTCAAGCTCCAATTCATCAAAAATGGCACAGACAGCCCTCGGTCCTGCCTCGATCCTGGCCCTCGATCATGGATTCGATCATGGCCCTCGATCATGGCTTCGATCCTGAGCCTTCGATCATGGCCCTCGATTCTGGCCTTCGATCATGGCCCTCAATTCTGAGCCTTCGATCATGGCCCTCGATCCTGAGCCTTTGACCCTGGCTTCGATCCTGGCCATCGACCCTGGCCCTCGACCCTGGCCTTCGACCCTGGGATCGATTTCTGGGCTTTGATTTCTGCATTTCCAGCAGAAGAAAATTGCAGCATCTTTTGCAGCAGCTGTTTAAGTCCAACTTTTGATCCGTTAACCATCTGAAACTCACCCGAGGCCCTCGGGACCTCAACCAAATACACCAACAAGTCCTAAAATATCATACGAACTTACTTGAAACCTCATATCACATCAAACAACACATAAATCGCAATTCACACCCCAATTCAAGCTTAATGAAACTTAAGAATTTACAACTTCTACATTCGATGCCGAAACCTATCAAATCAAATCCGATTGACCACAAATTTTGCACACAAGTCATAAATGACATAACGGAGCTATGAAAAATTTTCAGAACTGGATTCCGACCCCGATATCAAAAAGTCAACTCCACGGTCAAACTTCCAAACTTAAATTCCTATTTTAGCCATTATAAGCCTAAATGAGCTACAGAACTCCAAAACATAATATGGGCACGCCCCTAAACCCAGAATCACCTAACGGAGCTAACGGAACTGACGAAATTCCATTCCGGAGTCGTCTTCACACAATTCCAACTACGATTCAAATTCTAAGGCTTAAACCTCTATTTAGGGACTAAGTGTCCCAAAAACCAAAACGAAACCTCCCGGCAAGTCACAATAGCAGGAATAGATATGGGAGAAGCAGTAAATATGGGATCGGGGCTATTACTCTAAAAACGACCGGCCGGGTCGTTACATCCTCCCCCTCTTAAAACAATCGTTCGTCCTTGAACGAGCATGGAGACATACCTGAAGTGGTAAAAAGATGAGGATAACAGCTGCGCATATCCTACTCGGTCTCCCAAGTCGCCTCCTCGACCGGATGACCTCTCCACTGAACCTTCACGGAAGCAATGTCCTTTGACCTCATCTTTCGAACCTGTCTGTCCAAAATAGCCACTGGTTCCTCAACATAAGATAGATCCTTGTCCAACTGAACTGAACTGAAGTCTAACACACGAGATGGATCGTCGTGATACTTCCAGAGCATGGAAACATGGAACATTGGATGAACTGCAGAGAGACTAGGTGGTAGCAAGTCTGTAAGCCACCTTCCCAACTCTCTCAATAATCTCAAAACGCCCAATATACCTAGGGCTCAACTTGCCCTTCTTCCCGAACCCCATAACACCCTTCATAGGTGAAACCCGGAGCAAAACCTGCTCACCAACCATGAATGCAACATCATGAACCTTCTGGTCTGCATAACTCTTCTGTCTGGACTGGGCTGTGCGAAGTCTATCCAATAATCTAGCCTAGCCCGGCTCAAACCATCCCATTGGAGACCGACACCGCCTACCATACAGAGCCTCATACGGTGCCATCTGAATGTTGGACTAATAACTATTGTTGTAAGAAAACTTTGCAAGTGGCAAGAACTGGTCCCAAGCACCCCAAAAATCTAACACACAAGCATGGAGCATATCCTCCAGTATCTGAATAGTGCGCTCGGACTGTCCGTCTGTCTGAGGGTGAAATGTTGTGCTCAACTCAACCCGAGCACCCAGTTCCTATTGTACAACCCTCCAAAACTATGATGTAAACTGCGTACCCCAGTCCGAGATGACAGATACCGGTACGCCATGAAGCTTGACGATCTCGCAGATGTAAATTCGAGTCAACTGCTCGGAAGAGTAGGTAGTCATCAAAGGAATGAAATGAGCCGACTTGGTCAGCCTATCCACAATCACCCAAACTGCATCAAACTTCCGCTGAGTCTGTGGGAGCCCAACAATGAAATCCATAGTGATTCGCTCCTATTTCCACTCCAAAATCTCCAACTTCTGAAGCAACCCACCCGGCCGCTGATCCTCATACTTCACCTACTGGCAATTTAGGCACCGAGCAACATACTTCACTATGTCTTTCTTCATTCTCCTCCACCAGTAGTGTTGTCTCAAGTCCTGATACATCTTTGCGGCACCCGGATGAATGGAGTACCGCGAGCTGTGAGCCTCCAGGAGAATCAAATCACGCAAACCATCTACATTGGGCACACATATACGGCCCTGCATCCTCAACACGTCATCATCACCAATAGTCACATCTCTAGCATCACCTCGCCGAACCCTATCCTGAAGGATGAACAGATGGGGGTCATCATACTGACACTCCCTGATATGATCATAAAGAGAAGACCGAGTGACCACACAAGCCAATACTTGACTCGGCTCAGAAATATCCAATCTCACAAACTGGCTGGCTAAGGCCTGAACATACAATGCCAATGGCCTCTTTGTTGTTAGTAGATATGCTAAACTCCCCAAACTCTCTGCCCGGTGACTCAAAGCATCGGCCACCACATTGGCCTTCCCAGGGTGGTACATAATTGTGATATCATAATCCTTAAGCAGCTCCAACCACCTCCTATGATGCAAATTAATATCCTTCTACTTGAACAGATGCTGCAAACATCGATGATCGGTGTAAATCTCACAAGGAACACCGTACAAATAATGCCGCCAAATCTTCAAGGCATGAATAATAGCTGCTAACTCAAGGTCATGGATATGATAGTTCTTTTCATGCATCTTCAGCTGTCTGGACGCGTAGGCAATCACCTTACCGTTCTGCATCAACATCGCGCTGAGACCAATCCGCAATGCATCACAATATACAGTATAAGACCCTGAACCTATAGGCAATACCAACACTGGGGCTATAGTCAAAGCTGTCTTGAGCTTCTGAAAGCTATCCTCACATCTCTCTGTCCACCTGAATGGAGCACCCTTCTGGGTCAGCCTGGTCATAGTTGTTGCAATAGATAAGAAACCCTCTACAAATCGACGGTAATACCCCGCCAAACCAAGAAAAAACTCTAGATCTATGTAGCTGAGGACGGTCTGGGCCAACTTTGCCCTACTTCAATCTTCTTCGGGTCTACCTTGATCCCCTCACTCCATACTATATGACCCAAGAATGCCAGTGAGTCTAGCCAAAACTCACACTTTGAAAATTTTGCATATAACTTCTTCTCCCTTAAAGTATGAAGCACAGTCCTCAGGTGCTGCTCATGATCCTCCCGACTTCGGGAGTACACTAGAATGTCGTCAATAAACACAATGATGAATGAGTCGAGATAAGGCCGGAACACACTGTGCATCAAGTGCATAAAAGTTGTCGGGACATTGGTCAGCCCAAAAGACATAACAAGAAACTCATAGTGACCATATCTAATCCTAAAAGCAGTATTCGAGATATCTGGCTCCCGAATTTTCAATTGATGATAACCTGAATGTAAGTCAATCTTGGAAAACACTCTGGCACCCTGCAATTGATCAAATAGGTCATCAATACGAGGCAAAGGATACCGGTTCTTCACTGTGACTTTGTTCAACTGGCGATAATCAATACACATCTGCATAAAACTATCCATCATCTTCACAAATAAGACAGGAGCACCCCAAGGTGACACACTGGGCTGAATGAAGCCCTTATCAAGCAACTCTTGTAACTACTCATTCAACTCCTTCGATTCAGGAGGAGCCATACGATATGGTGGAATAGAGATGGGCTGAGTGCCTGGCAACAAATCAATTCCAAAATCAATATCTCTGTCAGGCGGCATGCCCGGAAGATCAACTAGAAACACAACTGGAAAGTCCCTCACTACTGGAACTGACTCAACTGTAGGGGTATCAATACTGACATCTCTCACATAAGCTAGATACGTTCCACACCCCTTCTCAACCATTCGTTGAGCTTTAAGAAATGAAATAACTCTGGTGAGAGTATACTCTAAGGTACCTCTCCACTCTAATCGCGGAAATCCTAGCATAGCCAGTGTCACGGTCTTAGCATGACAATCAAAAATAGCATAATGGGGCGACAACCAGTCCATGCCCAAAATAATATCAAAGTCCACCATGTTGAGCAATAATAAATCGGCTCTAGTCTCAAAAATACTAAGAGCAATCAAACACGACCGATACACGCGGTCCACAACAAGAGAATCTCCCATAGGAGTAGACACATAAATAGGGAAACTCAAAGAATCCCGAGATATGCCCAAATACGGGGCAAAATAATAGTGACGCATCTCTATGACAGACTAGAACAATACCTGTAATGACAGAATCAGAAGCAACTGCCTCTGTACGAGCAGGAAGGGCATAATATCTGGCGTGGCCTCCCCCTTTAGGACGTACTCTACCTCCCCGACCTCCACCTCGGGCTGGCTGAGCAGGTGGGGTGGCAGCTGGTGCTGTAATCATAGCCTGAGGACCCGGTGGAGCACGTTGTGGCTGAGAAGTCTATAGAGGTGCGCCCCTCCTAAATCTGGGGCAATCCTTTACCATATGGCGAGTGTCGCCACACTCAAAACAAGCTCTGGGAGGGCGTGCTGTTGTGGCTATCTGGGGCCAAATTTGCTGGACTAGCCACTAGGAACACCCCGTGCAAGAGGCACACTATATACTGGCGGTGCATAATAAGGCTCATGGGGCCTAGAAGGGGCTGGAACACCGCTGGTGGCTGGAAGAGCTGAAATAACGGGGCGACTCACATAACCCCTACCATGGCGAGCTGCTGGGGTACGAGCACCAGAATAAGAACCAGTCTCTCGAGACCTCTTGGCCTCCCTCTCCTCTCTATCCCATGCAAGCATGCCCTCCAATCTCTTGGCAATACTCACAACCTGCTGATAAGAAATATCCATCTCCAACTCCCTGGCCATACTAATCCGGATACTAGGGTGAAGTCCCTCAATAAACCGCCAAACCCTCTCTCAAACTGTGGCAACCAAGGCCGGTGCATGTCGGGCCAAATCACTAAAACAGACTGCATACTCTGACACAGTCATAGATCCCTGGCGCAGCTGCTCAAACTCCACGCACCATGAGTCCCCAAGGCTCTAAGGGACATACTCTCTCAAAAACATGTCCGAGAACTGAGTCCATGTAAGCGAAACTGCCTCATCGGGGCTACTCAGCTCATAAGCACACCACCACTGATAGGCTGCTTCTCTAAGCCGGACTGTAGTAAAGGAAACCCCGCTCGTCTCCGCTACACCCATAGTACAGAGAATACGATGACACTCCCCCAGAAAACCCTGAGCATCATCTGTAGCCAATCTGCTGAAGGTAGGTGGGTGGTACTTATTGTACCTCTCAAGTCTGAACTGCTCCACCTCAGAAGCTGCTGTCCTAACTTCAGGCTGAGCTGGAGCTACCGGCTGCATTGGTACAATCTCTGGAACTTGGTCGACCTGAACCCGCTGCTCTGGAGTACCGGTGACGGGAGTCTGCGCTCCTCCCCCGGACTGAGATATGGCAGGAGCAAGTGGAATCAATCCACCCTGAGCTAAGGTGCTGAACATACTCAAAAACTGGGCTAGAGTCTCCTAGAGGGCTGGTGCAGAAATACGTACCTCAGGTGTCTGCCCTCCAGGTGAAGCTACTGGGGGCTCCTCTGTAGCAGCTCGTGCGGGTGCTCTGGCTGCACCATGTGGACGTCCTCGGCCTCTACCCCGGCCCCGGCCTCTTGCGGCTCTAGCAGGGGGCGCGGGTGCCTGGTCATCAGATCCGCTTGTACGTGTCCTCACCATCTGTGAGAGAATAGAATACAAAAGTTTAGAATTTTTGAAGTCAACAATTCTCGCACGACAAGGAATCAAAGTAGTGAAATTTTCCTAACAGTTCCATAGCCTCTCGAAGATAAGTACAAACGTCTCTGTACCGATCCGCGAGACTCTAATAAACTGGCTTGTGACTCACGACACCTATGAACTTAGAGCTCTGATACCAACTTGTCACAACCCAATTTTTCCTCCGTATGACGTCGTGACGGCACCTAGTCTCTACGACTAGGTAAGGCTAACTTTTGCGGAATAATGAAATGAAAACATAAATTCAATAACTAACTGTAGCAATAACAACATAACTGGATACCATGCCACTTGGCATGTATAATAACTAACTCCTCAATATACTACACAGCATTCCCAAAACCTGGAACATCGTGAATCACAAACTACAGAAGGAAAATCTAGTGTCTCTATACATCAGAGTCTATCAAAAGAAAATACAAAAGATAATGGATATGGGGAAGAGTAGAAGAGGAATCTGAGGTCTGCGGATGCGGCAGATATACCTTGAACTCTCCAAAGCTGTCTCGGCTCACTGACAGTGCGGCTATTAAGGAGCACCTAGATCTGCACATGAAAAACATGTGTAGAGAGTAGCATGAGTACACCACAATCGGTATCCAAATACACGAAAAATATAGATCGTGTAGCTTGCAGTGTTTTATGAGCAGGATAGCTCTCGTGATGCAGGTCATTTATTGCACCTTAGTTGTGCTTGAGTTTCGTAGCGTGTGGCACTATTCGTCTTCTCAGGATTTGTATTATGCACTGGCATGCTTGTAATCGATATTCAGGTATTTCATAAATGTAAACGTTGCGACCTGATGTGTGTTTTCTTCTTGATTATTATGTGAGGATTGGGTGGCACGTTTCCACGTGTATATAATGTTTGGATCGGGTTGCACGCCGCAACAGTGTCGTGATGAATCGGGTTGCACGTCGCAATAGTGGGATGTTGGGTAAAGTTCCATATATTTATTTTTGTGTATTTTAGTTCTCATTCACTGAGGAGAGTTTATAGCGTCTGGTCGACCGTTTTATTTGTTACGCGGATTGGGAAGTTCCATTCCAGAGTTCACTTTTCCTTATGTATCGCATTCAAGTTTGTAGCCTATTGGCACATTGTTGGCATTATACGAGATCTCGACTAGTGTTTGAGGTTGCTTATTGCCTGTGTAGCTTATACTGGGTGAGACGAGGCTATTGGACCTGAAATCAGTGCAATCATATTTATATAAGGTATAATAAGGAACAAATATCGCTATACAGTTTAGAATGAGGTAATGGTCCTTGTCAGGTGAAGCGACTCCATGATTTGATTGATTTGGCAGGTGGTTATGAATTTCTACGCATATTCTCTGTCATGGCAGTATTGTGATGATTGAAATCGGGCTTATTTGTATTATGAGGTGTATTGCAAGCATCGGGTTCATGAAATTCCAGTTATTATGGTTGGAGAATGTTGTCTTGGGCAAATGCGTTATGTGGTGCGTGGTGTGATTTCTGCATAAATGCACAATCGTGCTTTAGCACAGTGTGCAGTGATTGATACGGTGTTCGTATGTTAGAATAAGGTATTATAAAGAAATTCGGAGATTGGAATTTGGTTCTAATGCTTATTAATTGAATAAAAATGGAGGACCTTCCGTCCAGCTCGAGCTGAGGTGCCAAACTGGGGTGGTGATGGCACGGGTAGGTGTACAAGGTTTTAAACATTAATTTTGGACAACTCCGGAGTACCTCTTAGCACGTTCGAGAACGAATGTATGTTTAAGTGGCGGAGAATGTAACAACCCAACCGGTCGTTTTGATCTGTAGCGCGTCGTTCGGCGGTTTGAGGCCTTGAGTAGCTTTACTTCAGGTATTATGACTTGCAGGTATGGTTGGAATCGAATTTCGGGATGGTTGGAGTAGATTCGGGGAGGAAATTCTAAATTCAGAAGCTTTAAGTGGGAAGAATTGACTAAGGTTTGGATTTATAGTAAATGACATCGGAATCAAGATTTGAAGGTTCCAATAGGTTCGTATGATGATTTTGAACTTGGAGTCGTATGTTCGGGTCGAGTATCGGGTGGGCCGGGAGTATTTCGGCACTTATCACAAAAAGTTAGTATTTCGAAGGCTTAATAATTTCCTAAGCTTGGGTTGGAATGGATTTTTATGTTATCGATGTCCGTTTGGGATTTCGAGCATGGGAATAGTTTCGTATGGTGATTCTGATCTTATGAGCGTGTCCGGACATTGATTTGGAGGTCTGTAGGTCATTTTGGTGTGAATTGGCGAAAGTTGGAAATTTGGATGATTTTGAAAAGTTTGAATGGGAGTGGACTTTTTGATATTGGTGTCGGATTCTGATTCCGGGAGTTGGAGTAGGTCCGTAATGTCAATTATGACTTGTGTGCTAAATTTGAGGTCAATCGGACATGATTTGATAGGTTTCAGCATCGATTGTAGAAGTTGAAATTTCAAAGTTCATTAAGCTTGAATTTGGAGGTTGATTCATAGTTTCGATGTTGTTTGATGTGATTTGAGGCCTCGAGCAAGTTCGTATCATGTTTTGGGACGTGTTGGTATATTTGGTTGAAGTCCCGAGGGCCTCAGGTGGATTCCGGATGGTAAACGGATCGAGTTTGGACTTGGAGGAATGCTGGAGCTGCTGTCATCTGGTGTAACCGCACCTGCGAAGTTTTGGTCGTAGGTGCGGAGTCGCAAAAGCGGCCAGAGGGTCACAGAAGCGAAAACCACAGGCGTGGACCAGTGGTGCAAAAGTAAAGTCCGCAGGTGCAGGCCATTTGATAGTATAATTTCGAATTATTGAGCATGTATTAATTATTTGATATAACTTTTGGATAGTTCCGGATATTTCGGCATCGAACTGAGATTTTTACGCGACACTGTGATCGGAAAGTGGGCTTTGAGAAGAGGTAAGTCTCTTGTCTAACCTTTTAAGAGGAAATTTACCCCATAGGTGATTTAAATTAATAATTGTTGGTAATTGTGGGGGCTACGTACGCACGAGGTAGCGAGAGTCCATGCGTAGCTACTAATTATGCTATGTCCGGGTAGTTTAGGACTCAAAGCATGACTTACTTGTAATAATTGCATTCTTTATTTAATTAAAGTACTGGAATTATATTGGAAATTGTTAGAGGAAATATTAAAAGATCGAAATTTCATATACTTGAATTTTTGTGTAAATTAATTAATTGTTAATAAAAATTGTACATCCTTATGTATTAGCCCTATTATAATAACTTCTCATTCCGGAGGTTCATAATAAAATGTCCTCCTTTCTTGTGGAGAGGGCCGAATGCCTCGGCAGTATAGATGCATCTATGGATCGTGCCGCACGTCCCTCGGCAGTGTACACGACACTCTGGATCGGGTCGTACGACCTCGGCAGAAATCGTGCTTAATAATAATAATTACACGATACCTTGCCATTCTATTGCAGCTTGTGAAGCTAATTAATAAATTGGAAATTATTGAATTTGAAAGAAATAATTATTTCCTCTTGTTGAGAAATTTATTGTTGTTCACATAAATCACGTTTATTTAAATATTTCTATTTTGACATCATTGACCCATAGTGAGTGTCAAAATCGACCTCTCATCACTACTTCTTCGAGATTAGGCTTGATACTTACTGGGTACACGTTGTTTACGTACTCATACTACACTTGCTGCACATTTTTGTGCAGGTGGCCTTGTGAGTGCAGAGGTGCGGTTATTGCGGGGACTTAGATGAGCTGCATCCCATGTTACGATCCGCAGCCAGCAGAGTCTCCTTCAGAGTCATTTATATACTTTTTCTGTCCAATTTGTATTCCGGAGAGATGATGTATTTTATTTTACTTCCTAGTTGATGCTCATGCACTTGTGACACCGGGTTTTGGGGGTACTTATAGGTTGTTCAGTATCGTAGGTGTGAAAACACTTCCACTTACTCTGTAAATTTTATTTATTATTACTAAATTGAAGGGAATTATGATTTCGACAATACTAAAATAAGTAATTAAGTTAATCAATTATTGTTAGCTTACCTGACAGCGGTGTTAGGCACCATCACGACCTTTAATGGATTTTGGGTCGTGACAGTGACACTCCTTTATCTCTTTTTATTTTTAATTTATTTATCATGAGGACATGGTATTATTTAAGCTCGGGGTTAGAGGAATATGTTTGTTATATATGTGTTTCTTTAAAGTTTTTTTTCTCTGTTAAAAGCAAAAGGTAAAAAAAAGTATATGTTACAACTGAAAAAATATATTTTTAGTAAAATTATAAAATGAAAAAACTGAAAAACTTGATAAAATATGAGTTTCCCTATTCCTAAGGCGACTTATTTCATGTATTTCCATGGATTTCTTGTCGGTTCTTTGCCATGGTCGTAATATTTTGAACCGAACATTTTTTTTAGGACTTTTAGTTGTTTAATTTGTTTTGGTAAATAAGTTGGCTAAACTTGATTTGACTTGAAAAGCATGAGACTTAAAAAAAGACGAATTTGATTAAGTATCATTCATGGGGTTTATGATTACCTTTCTAAGCTCATACTTACTTATTGATGATTGAAATCATAATTTTGGTTGGTTCCAAGTGTATTGTACGGTTAGCTTATATTGTCTAGTTTTTCTGTTTATTTGAAAATCTAGAACTTGCCTTGAATGTGGTTTGAAGCGAAATTCTAGGTAGATCTTTGAGTTGAGAAACGAAAGTAGGCCTTCTTTGTTGAGCCACAGCCTAAATTAACCTACCTTGATGATCTTTATCCCTAGTTAGCCCAGTTGAGCCTAAATAATTTTTTTTTTGTTGGTCGCCAAGTTTTAACCCTTAGCTTGTTTGTTGTTACGACTTATTATTTGTTTACCCAATTCCCTTTGGCACTTTAAGAGTTGATCTAAATATAAAAATCTAGGGATGAGGTGTAATTGTGAAAAGAACTGGTGAAAGAATAATTGTTTGAATTTGTCAATCTTTTGAGATGTTTCCATGAGAACTGAAAAAGATAGTTGCTTATGAAATTAAATTAAAAAAAAAAGATAGCAACAAAGAAGTGTTGGCATCTCCAAAAAAATATGTGAAAAGGATGAAACAAAATAGAGGATTATTGCTTAAATGAGAGGAATGACAACTATACTTAAGCGATAAAATAAATATGTAGTAACTATAGGAAATTTGAGTCACTATTATCTATATATATCCTACCCATCCCTAAGCCTACATTACAACCTTGCAAAAGTCCTACACAATCTCAACTCAAAGACTCATATATTAATGGTGAACCACATGATAGTCAAGCTTATGATAATTTCCAGTAGCTTGAGGTACTTCTTTGTTGAGAGTGAGCGAATATTTTTTTATATATGCCCTTCTTTGTTCTATATATTGTGTGATATATTGGCATCTCTCTTCATTTGGTGACACACTCGGGATTAAAAAATATTGTGATTTCAGTTACCAATAGGTGAACATGAGTAATGTTAAAAGTTGTTTGAACTCGTGGATTGGTCTTAGTTAATTCTTCTCTGTCAAAACTTCTCATGATTTCACTTAAAGTGTTTATCTACCATGTTTATTTGAATTATTTTTTGCTCGAGGACAAGCAAATATTTAAGTGTGAGAGAATTTGATAAGAGAAAAATATCATGCATAAGTTGAGCTGGAATCTAATTTTTAGTACTAATATTGTTTCTTTCTTTGCAGAAAATAATTAAACTAATAAGAAAAATGAACAATGAGAAGAAAAAGTTCACTTTTCAAATTTGCAAAGAAGAACTATAATGCTAAAAAGTTAAAAGTAAAGTAAAGTGATGTATGCAACTTTACAAATGATGAAAGTATTTGTGCACATGAAAAAATTCAAGCAAATAGCCCCTTTGCCGATTTGGGGGATTAAATTTCAGCAAACTTTACAACTATAAGCACATGCAAGTTGCCAACTTGGGAAAATATATATGAGAAATCAGTACTTTTCCATTTATAAATAGCGCTACATTGAGGATCTCAAAAGACAGAAAATTGAGAGGAGGGCTTCTTTTTTTCCTTGCTTATTTCAGTACTTTCTTTTCTTCTTTTAGCTATTACAGTGTCTTCATTTCTAGTTTCGAATAAATTATAATGTTGGAAATTACTCTAGCACCTATTTTTAATTAAATAGGGGAAATTATTCTCTTGGATATTTCTTTCTATTTTCTTTTTTAATGGGAAAGAATATTTCCGTTGTCAATACTAACTCCATTATGGAGTAACTTTTCTTGTGTTGGAAAAATGACGGATCTTAATATTTCTATATAATAGTAGATATTATCCCTCAATTTCACATGTTTGAGCTGAGGTTTTTTTTTTCATTTAAATTTTATCTGCTTTATAGTTAGGTGTTATTTCATTTGTTAATATCTATCTATTTTGTACTATATATTAACTTCTTACTAATTCTATAATCGAAAGAGGCGGAAGAGTAATATAGTTAATTTTGGTATTGAGATGTTAACTTTTATTTAGTGACATCTAACTCTTATATGTTAAAATTGATTCTACACTTATTTTTAATCGAAAGAGGCAAATATTGTAGTAATCAGTTATAACAAGTAGGGTAATCGAAAGGGACTTACTAAAAAGAGCAAGTTTTAGTTTAAGCATATATTTCTAGCTCTTTAATATTACTATTTTAACAATTAATTTGTATAACCAAGAGGATTACAATTAATTGTTCAACTTAAGTAATAATATATAAATGTAATCGTGAGAGGCATTTATACATTTGTTAGAAATAGAAATTGAAGGATAATTTTATCTATTATATAATAGAAATATTAAGTGAAGTTATGATCCCAACACCTTTTTATTATATAAGTGAAAAATAAAATATTTTCTATTGCTCTATTCATGCATTTTTAGTTAGTTAATTCACAACTCAACTCTCCCTAATTTTCTCAAATAGTAATTAAAACAAGAAACGTCTGTAGAATAGATAATGTAATGACCCGGCCGGTCGTTTTAAGAGTTATAGCTCTGATCTCTTGTTTACTGCTTTCCCGTATATTTTTCTGCTTATGTGACTTGCCGGGAGGTTGTTGTTGTGATTTTAGAGTGAATTGGGACACTTAGTCCCAAAACGAAAGCTTAATTCTTAGGATTTTTGACTGTAGTTGGAACTGTATAAAGACAACTCCGGAATAGAGTTGCGTCGGTTTCATTAGCTCTGTTGGGTGATTTTGGACTTAGGGGCGTGTCCGGATTGTGTTTTGGAGGTCTGTAGCTGATTTAGGCTTGAATTGGCAAAAATTAATTTTTTGGAGATTTTTGACCGGTAGTGGACTTTTTGATATCGGGGTAGGATTCTAATTCAGGAAGTTGGAGTAGGTCCGTAATGTCAATTATGACTTGGATGAAAAATTTGAGGTCAATCGGGCGTGGTTTGATAGGTTTCGGCATCGGTTGTAGAAGTTTGAAGTTTTAATGTTCATTAAGTTTGAATTGGAGGGTGATTCGTATTTTTAGCGTTGTTTGATGTTATTTGATGGCTCGACTAGGATCATATGGTGTTTTAGGACTTGTTGGTATTTTTGGTTTGGAGCCTCGGGGGCTTGGGTGAGTTTCGGATTGGTTTCGGATTGTTTTGTTAAAATTTTGAGTGTTGGTTCTAGTTTAATCGCATTTGCGATGTTTTGGTCGCAAATGCGACTATCGCGTTTGCGAAGTAGCCTCGCATTTTCGAACTGCGCTACTGGGCAGGAATTTGCTTTTGCGAAGAATTCTTCGCATTTGCGAAGAATTCTTCGCATTTGCGAAGGTTCCCTGTTCGCATTTGCGAAGAAATTGGTCTCAAATGCGACCTTAGCAGAAAACCTCATGTTTCGCTTTTGCGATGTTTTGTCCGCATTTTCGGAGGTCGCATTTTCGAACCCCCTGTCAAAAATGCGACATCTGCAGCCTGCTAATAGCTGGGAATTCCGAGTTTTAGCTTCATTTTATCAAATTTTGAACCCTAGGTCCGAGAGTGGGTGATTTTGAGAGAGGATTTTCATATCAAATCATTGGGTAAGTGCCTTTAATCAATTTTCAATTATATTTTGTGATTATACCTTAGATTTAACATCAAATTCATGGGAGTCTAAGGGAAAATTTGTGGAAAATTTGTAAAATCTTTCAAAATTGTAAAATGATGATTTGAAGGACGAATTGGTATCGGAACTTGATAATTTTGGTATGGTTGAACTCGTGAGTGAAGGGGTGTTCATATTTTGTGACTTTTACCCGATTCCGAGACGTGGGCTTGGGGAGGCTCTTTGGGGTGATTTTTTTAATTTATTGCTTTAGCTTTGATTTCATTAATTACATTAGTTTCTTATAGTTGTATTTATGGTATGTAATTGATTTTGGCTAGATTTGGGCCATCCGGAGTCGGATATTCGTGAAAAAGGCATTGTTACCGATTGATTTAGCTTGGTTCGAGGTAAGTGGCTTGCCTAACCTTTTGTGGGGAAAATCCCCTTAGGATTTGGTACTGTTGTGATATATGATCGATGTGTACGTGAGGTGACAAGTACGTACACGGACTATTTGTTGTAAAACCCGATTTATTTTATTGAGTAGCAACCTGTTTTTCCTTTAATTTGAGTTATACCGTTTAAATGAGTATTAGTCTGTTTTCATTCTTAATTGAGCTATTCCAATATGTATAGTTATACTGTTTAGTCTAATATCGCATGTCTACGTGCTTTAACTGCTTATTTGAACTCTGTGAAGTGTGCCTTGTTGATTTTCTACTTTTCCTTGTTCCTTTCAGTATAGCTGCAGAAATCTTGATGTTAATGTTGTATTTATCGGTTTGAGTTATGTGTTTACTTTTGAGACTACGAGGCGGTTCCTCGGGAGTTCTCCCTACACATTTACTTTTGGAGACTACTAGGCGATACCTCGGGAGCTCTCCCTGCAATATTACTTTTGAGACTAAGAGGCGGTACCTAGGGAGTTCTCCATGCACATTTACTTTTGAGACTACGAGGCGGTACCTCGGGAGATCTCTTTGCTTATTTACTTTGGGACTACGAGACGGTATCTCGGGAGATCCCCTGTTGTTTACCCCTGTGTTGTACTGCTATTTTTGCTGTGTTTTCCTTTTGTTAAATTCTAGTCTCTTAATATATTGTTATATTTCCCTTCTTTATTTATTTTATACTAGTAGGCCTGACCTGACCTCGTCACTACTCGACCAAAGTTAGGCTTGGCACTTACTGAGTACCATGGTGGTGTACTCATGCTACTCTTCTGCACATGTTTTTTTGCGCAGATCTAGGTTCATCATACCAGCCTCGCTATTAGTTGTGCATTTGCTGTTGTTCCGAAGACTTCAAGGTACATATGCTCGCGTCCGCAGACCTGGAGTCCCCCTCTATTCTCCCCTATGTCATTTACCTTCTTTACTTCTTTTATTAGACTCTGGTGTATAGAGATACTAGTTTCCTTCCGTAGCTTGTGACATATGATGTTCCGGGTTTTGGGAAGACTGTGTATTTATAGAGTATTGGTTATTGTACATGCCGAGCGGCATTATGACTAATTATTCCATCATCCACTGCTGTTAGTTACCATGTTCTACTTTAGTTTTGTTATTTTTTGCAATTTGTTAGGCTTACCTAGTTGTAGAGACTTGGTGTCATCACGACGTTATACGGAGGGAGTTTGGGTCGTGACAAGTTGGTATCAGAGCTCTAGGTTCATAGGTGTCGTGAGTCACAAACTGGTTTATTAGAGTCTCGTGGATCGGTGCGGAGATGTCTGTACTTATCTTCGGGAGGCTATGGAACTGTTAGGAAGAAAAAAAAACTATACTTCCTGATTCCTTGTCGTGCAAAATTTGTTGACATCAAAAATTCTAAACTTCTGTATTCTATTCTTTCTCACAGATAGCGAGGACCCGTACCGGAGGATCTGACGACTAGGCATCCGCGCCCCCTGTTAGAGCCGCGAGAGGTCGGGCCTGAGGCTAGGGTAGAGGCTGAGGACATCTACGCAGTGCAGCCAGAGCACCCGTACGAGCTGCTACAGAGGATCCCCCGGTAGCTCCAGTTGGAGGGCAGGAACCTGAGGTACCTATTGTTGCACCAGCCCTCCAGGAGACTCTAGCCCAGTTTCTGAGCATGTTCAGTACCTTAGCTCAGGCTGGATTGATTCCACTTGCTCCTGCCACATCTCAGGTCGGGGGAGGAGCACAGAGTCCTATCGCCGGTACCCCAGAGCAGCGAGTTCAGGTAGACCAGGATCAGAAGATCATACCAGTGCAGCCGGTAGCTCCAGTTCAGCCCAAGGATAGGGTAGCAGTTTTTGAGGTGAAGCAGCTCAAACTTGAGAGGTACAAGAAGTACCACCCTCCTACCTTCAGTGGATTGGCGTCAGCGGATGCCCAGGGTTTTCTGGAGGAGTGTCACTGTATTCTCCCTACTATGGGCGTAGCAGAGTCGAGTGAGCTTTCTTTTACTATATTCCAGCTTAGAGGAGCAGCCTATTAGTGGTGGCGTGCTTATGAGTTGAGTAGTCTGGCTGAGGCAACTTCACTTACATGGACTTAGTTCTCAGACATGTTTTTGAGAGAGTATGTCCCTCAGAGCCTCAGGGACGCATGGCGTGCAGAGTTTGAGCAGTTGCGCCAGGGTGCTATGACTATGTCAGAGTATGCAGTTCATTTCAGTGATTTGGCCCGACATGCACCAGCCTTGGTTGCCACAGTTCGAGAGGGGTTCGTCAGTTTATCGAGGGACTCCACCCCAGTATCAGGCTTAGCATGGCCCGGGAGTTGGAGATGGATATTTCTTACCAGCAGGTTGTGAGTATTGCTAGAAGATTGGAGGGCATGCTCGCTTGGGATAGAGAGGAGAGGGAGGCCAAGAGGTCTCAAGAGTCCGGCACGTACAGTGGTACTCGTGCCCCACCTACAGTTCGCCATGGTAGGGGTTATGTGAGTCACCCCGTTCATTCAGCTCTTCCAGCCGCCAGTGGTATTCCGGCCCCTTCGGGGCCCTAGGAGCCTTATTATGCACCGCCAGTATCTAGTGTGCCTTCTGCATGGGGTGCTTTTAGCGATCAGTCCTGCAGACCTGGCCCGAGCCAGTCACAGCATCCACGCTCTCCTAGAGCTTGTTTTGAGTGTGGCGACACCCGCCATATGGTGAGGGATTGCCCCAGACTTAGGAGGGGTGCACCTCCACAGACTTCACAACCACCGCATGCTCTATCGGGTCCTCAGGCTATGATTCCAGCACCAGCTACCGCCCCACCTACTCAGCCAGCTCGAGGTGGAGGTCAGGGAGATTGAGGTTGCCTTAGAGGGGGAGGCCATGCCAGGTATTAAGCTCTTCCGGCTCGTACAGAGGCAGTTGCTTCCGACTCTATCATTACAGGTATTGTTCCGGTCTGTCATAGAGATGCATCGGTTTTATTTGATCCAGGCTCCACCTATTCCTATGCGTCCTCTTATTTTGCCCCGTACTTGGGTGTATATCGGGATTCTTTGAGTTTCCCGATTTATGTGTCTACTCCTATGAAAGATTCTCTTGCTGTGGACCATGTGTATCGATCGTGTTTGATTGCTCTTAGTGTTTTTGAGACCAGGGCCGATTTATTATTGCTCAGTATAGTAGACTTTGATGTTATCTTGGGCATGGACTGGTTGTCGCCCCATTATGCTATTCTTGATTGTCACGCTAAGACCATGAAGCTGGCTATGCTAGGATTACCACGATTATAGTGGAGAGGTACCTTAGAGTATACTCCCATTAGAGTTATTTCATTCCTTAAAGCTCAACGAATGGTTGAGAAGAGGTGTGACGCGTATCTAGCTTATGTGAGAGATGTCATTATTGATACCCCTACAATTGAGTCAGTCCCAGTAGTGAGGGACTTTCCATATGTGTTTCCAACTGATCTTCCGGGCATGCCGCCCGATAGAGATATTGATTTTGGCATTGATTTGTTGTCGGGCACTCAACCCGTCTCTATTCCTCCGTATCGTATAGCTCCTCCTGAGTTGAAGGAGTTGAAAGAGCAGTTACAGGAGTTGCTTGATAAGGGCTTCATTCGGCCCAGTGTGTCACCTTGGGGTGCTCCTGTCTTGTTTGTGAATAAGAAGGATGGTTCTATGCTTATGTGTATTGATTATTGCCAGTTGAACAAAGTTACAGTGAAGAACAGGTATCCATTGCCTCGTATCGATGATTTATTTGATCAGCTACAGGTTGCCAGGGTGTTTTTCAAGATTGATTTACGTTCTGTATATCATCAGTTAAAGATTCGGGAGCCAGATATCCCAAAGACTGCTTTCAGGACTCAGTATGGTCACTACGAGTTCCTTGTGATGTCTTTTGAGCTGACCAATGCCCCAACAGCTTTTATGCACTTGATGCACAGTGTGTCTGGCCCTATATTGACTCATTCGTCATTGTGTTTATTGACGACATTCGGGTGTACTCCCGAACTCGGGAGGATCATGAGCAGCACCTGAGGACTGTGCTTCAGACCTTGAGAGAAAAGAAGATATATGCAAAATTTTCAAAGTGTGAGTTTTGGCTAGACTCAGTGGCATTCTTGGGTCATGTAGTATCGAGTGATGGGATTAAGGTGGATCTAAAGAAGGTGGAAGCAGTGCAGAGTTGGCCTAGACCATCAACAGCTACGGAGATCCAAAGTTTTCTCAGTTTGGTGGGGTATTACCGTCGTTTTGTAGAGGGTTTCTCATCTATTGCAGCACCTATCACCAGGCTGACCCAGAAGGGTGCTCTGTTCAGGTGGACAGAGGAGTGTGAGGAGAGCTTTCAGAAGCTCAAGACAGCTTTGACTATAGCCCCAGTGTTGGTATTGCCTACAGGTTCGGGGTCTTATACTATATATTATGATGCATCGCGAATTGGTCTCGATGCGATGTTGATGCAGGACGGTAGGGTGATTGCCTACGCATCCAGACAATTGAAGGTGAATGAAAAGAACTATCCTATCCACGACCTTGAGTTAGCAGCTATTGTTCATGCCTTGAAGATTTGGCGGCACTATTTGCACGGTGTCCCTTGTGAGATCTACACCGATCACCGGAGTTTGCAGCATCTGTTCAAATAGAAGGATCTTAACTTGCGTTAGCATAGGTGGTTGGAGCTGATTAAGGATTACGATATCACCATTTTGTACCATCCGGGGAAGGCCAATGTGGTGGCCGATGCTTTGAGTCGCGGGCAGAGAGTTTGGGGAATTTAGCAGATCTACCAGCAGCAGAGAGGCCATTGGCATTGGATGTTCAGGACTTAGCCAGCCAGTTTGTGAGATTGGATATTTCTGATCCGAGTCGAGTATTGGCTTGTGTGGTCTCTCGGTCTTCCCTTTATGATCGTATCAGGGAGAATCAGTATGATGACCACCATCTGCTTGTCCTTAGGGACATAGTTCAGCACGGTGATGCTAAGGAGGTCACTATTGGGGATGATGATGCATTAAGGATGCAGGGCAGGCTATGTGTGCCCAATGTAGATGGGTTGCGTGAGTTGATTCTCCAGGAGGCTCACAGTTTGCGGTACTCCATTCATCCGGGTGCCACGAAGATGTATCAGGACTTGAGGCAGTATTACTAGTGGAGAATAATGAAGAAGGACATAGTGGAATATGTAGCTCGGTGTTTGAATTTCCAGCAGGTAAAGTATGAGCATCAGCGGCCAGGTGGATTACTTCAAAAGTTAGAGATTCCGGAGTGGAAATGGGAGCGGATCACTATGGATTTCATTGTTGGGCTTCCACAGACTCAGCGGAAGTTTGAGATTTTGATCGGTAGTGGACTTTTTAATATCGGGGTCGGATTCCAATTTTGGAAGTTGAAGTAGGTCCGTAATTTCAATTATGACTTGTGTGAAAACTTTGAGGTCAATCGGACATGGTTTGATAGGTTTTGACATCTGTTGTAGAAATTTGAAGTTTCAATGTTCATTAAGTTTGAATTGGAGGGTGATTCATGTTTTTAGCATTGTTTGATGTGATTTGAGGTCTCGACTAGGTTCGTATGGTGTTTTAGGACTTGTTGGTATATTTGGTTTGGAGCCTCGAGGGCTCGGGTGAGTTTCGGATTGGTTTCAGATTGTTTTGTTAAAAGTTTAAGTGCTGGTTCTGGTTTAATCGCATTTACGATGTATTGGTCGCAAATGCGACTATCGCATTTGCGAAGCAGCCTCACATTCTCGAACCTAGCCTGCTGGGAAGGAATTCGCTTTTGCGAAGAATTCCTCGCATTTGCGAAGGTTCTCTGTTCGTATTTGCGAAGAAATTGGTCACAAATGCTACCTTAGCAGAAAACCTCATATTTCGCTTTTGTGATGTTTTGTATGCATTTGCGAACCCCCTATCGCAAATGCTACATCTGCACCCTGCTAATAGCTGGGCATTCCGAGTTTTAGCTTTATTTTATCATATTTTGAACCCTAGGTCCGAGAGTGGGCGATTTTGAGAGAGGATTTTCATATTAAATCATTGGGTAAGTGCCTTTTATCGATTTTCAATTATATTTTGTTATTATACCTTAGATTTAACATCAAATTCATGGGAATCTAAAGGAAAATTTGGGGAAAATTTGTAAAATCTGTCGAAATTGTAAAATGATGATTTGAAGGACGAATTGGTATCGATAATTGATAATTTTGGTATGGTTGAACTCGTGAGTGAATGGGTGTTCATATTTTGTGACTTTTACCCGATTCTGAGACGTGGGCCTGGGGAGGCTTTTTGGGGCGATTTTCTAATTTATTGCTTTAGCTTTGATTTCATTAATTACATTAGTTTCTTATAGTTGTATTTATGGTATGTAATTGATTTTGGCTAGATTTGAGCCATACGGAGTCGGATATTCGTGAAAAAGGCATTGTTACCGATTGATTGAGCTTGGTTCGAGGTAATTGGCTTGCCTAATCTTGTGTGGGGGAAATCCCCTTAGGATTTGGTACTGTTGTGATATGTGAGCATCGTGTACGTGAGGTGAAGAGTATGTACATGGGCTATTTGTTGTAAAACCCGATTTATTTTACTGAGTAGCAACCTGTTTTTACTATAATTTGAGTTATATCGTTTAAATGAGTATTAGTCTGTTTTCATTCTTAATTGAGCTATTCCAATATGTGAAGTTATCATGTTTAGTCTAATATCGCATGTCTACGTGCTTTAACTGCTTATTTGAACTCTGTGAAGTGTGCCTTGTTGATTTTCTACTTTTCCTTGTTCCTTTCAGTATAGTTGTAGAAATCTTGATGTTAATGTTGTATTTATCGGTTTGAGTTATGTGTTTACTTTTGAGACTACGAGGCGGTTCCTCAGGAGTTCTCCCTGCACATTTATTTTTGGAGACTACAAGGCGATACCTCGGGAGCTCTCCCTGCAATATTACTTTTGAGACTAAGAGGCGGTACCTCGGGAGTTCTCCATGCACATTTACTTTTGCTTGTTAAATTCTAGTCTCTTAATATACTGTTATATTTCCCTTCTTTATTTATTATATACCAGTGGGCCTGACCTGACCTCGTCACTACCCGACCGAGGTTAGGCTTGGCACTTACTGGGTATTATTGTGGTGTACTCATGCTACTCTTCTGCACATATTTTCGTGTGCAAATCCAGTTCATCATACCAGCCTCGCTATTAGTTGGGCATTTTCTGTATTTTAGGAGACTTCAAGGTACATCTGCTCGCGTCCGCAAACCTCAGAGTCCCTCTCTATTCTCCCCTATGTCATTTACCTTTCGTACTTCTTTTATTAGACTTTGGTGTATAGAGATACTAGTTTCCTTCTGTAGCTTGTGACTTATGATGTTTCGGGTTTTGGGAAGACTATGTATTTATAGAGTATTTGTTATTGTACATGCCGAGCGGTATTGTTACTAGTTATTCAGTTGTCCACTGCTGTTAGTTGCTAAGTTTTAATTTCATTTTGTTATTTTCCGTAATTTGTTAGGCTTACCTAGTCGTTAGAGACTAGGTGCCATCACGATATTATATGGAGGGAGTTTGGGTCTTGACAGATAAACCAATCTCTGTGGGTTCAACATCTTTCTATACTATAATTTGATAGAGTACGAGTTTGAATTTTATACACGCCAAACACTCGTCAAATTTTGGGAAGAAGCTTGTAACGACCCGACCGATTATTTTACTTTCTAGAACCTCGTTCCCCTAAATAAAATTCTCCGTATGTGATTTTGATATTTTGTGACTTGCGGGGGTGGTTAGTTCGAGAGTTGGAAGGATTCGGGTTGAAATCGAAACATTTGGTTCCTTAAGGTTGGCTAAAGAGGCCAAGTTTGACTTCGGTCAACATTTTGAATAAACGACCTCGAAATTGAGATTTGACGGTTGCAATAGGTTCGTATGATGATTTCGATCTTGGGTGTATGTTTGGATCGGGTTTTGGATCGCCCGGGATGTTTCGACGCCTAATAGCAAAAGTTGGTTCGTTAAAGGTTTTTAAAGTTCTTTAAATTTGATTTGTGGTAGGTTTTGGTGTTATCAAGGTCCAAATGGAATTCCAAGACTGGGAATAGTTCCGTAATGTCATTTAAGATTTGCACGCAAAATTTGGTATCATTCTGAATAGTTTAAGTACATTTCGGCGCGTTGGGAGTAAATTGAAGAACTTGAAGTTCATATTTTGATTCAATTGGTTTGGGGTGTGATTCTTAGTTTTGTTGTTGTTTTGTGTGTTCTGAGAGTTTGAGCAAGTCCATTTTATGATTCCAAACTTGTTGGTATGTTTGGACGGGGCCCCGTTCGGACGATGCACGGATTGAGTTTGAAACTGAAAAGGGCTGCTGGTTGCACCAGTTCTGGTGTAACCGCACCTGCGAGCCTTGGGACGTAGGTACAAGCTTGCAGGTGTGAGCACATGACCTCAGAAGCGCCCCAGCATAGGCTACCCAGCCATCACAGAAGCAGAAGAAGGACAGCACCTGCGAAAGCGCAGGTGCGAAGGCAGGCGTCGCAGGAGAGTGCAGTGCCGCAGGTGCTCTCTTGTTTGTCGCTGGTGTGCGTCTGCAGGTGCGATCGCCTGGGAGCAGAAGTGAGAGGAGACAGCCTGGCCTTGGTCCATACCTACGCGATTTTGTCCGCAGGAGCGGCAGTGGCACCGCAGGTGCGAAAAATCGCTGAAGGCAGTGGGTGTTTTAAATTGAGATTTGAGCATTTTTGCTCATTTCTTACACTTCTTGGGGTCGATTTTGGAGCTGGTTAGAGAGGGAGTTCCATCAACTAATTGAGGTAAGTAATTCTTATCAAATGTGAGTTAAATACATAGTTTATGGGTAGATTATAATATGTAAATTAGTGAAAATCTTGGGGTTTAGGTGAAAGCCTAGGTTTTTGATAAAGAGGAGATTTAACCACGAAATTTGCTATGGAATCTAGTGAAAATTATATATTTGAGTTCATAATGTTATGGGTAACAATTGTCTCCGAAAATTTTCGGAATCCGGGCAAGTGGGCTCGGGGGGGGGGTGAATTTTAGGAATATTTTCAAATAGGCTTGGGAAATCACTTTGATAGTTAAGATATGAACTTTTGAAAATGTATTGATCATTTTATATAATATTTGACTAGTTTCGATTCGGTTGGCACCAAATTGAGGGCTTGAGCACAATCTTGGACCGGAAAGTGGGCTTTGAGACGAGGTAAGTCTCTTTTCTAATCTTGTAAGAGGGAATTTACCCCATAGGTGAATTAATTAATAGGTGCTCCTAATTGTGGGGGGCTACGTATGCACGAGGTGACGAGAATCCGTACGTAGCTACTAATCATGCTATTGTCCGGCTAGTCTAGGACCTATATCATGCTATACTTGAAATGTTTGCACCCCACTGGTCAGTGGTTAGTTTAACTGCTTGAGTCATTATTTAAATTGTATAAAAGAATTGTAAAAGGTTAAATTTCACTTCCTTGAAGTTGTGAATGGGACACTTGACTGTTATTGAGAATTTGTGTTTCTTTAAAGTATTTGTTTTTGTGGAGCGTGCCGAGCGCCTCGGTAGCAGATAGATGCATCTATGGTTTGATCCATTTGACCCTCGCCAGTGCACAGTTTAAATATTTTATGTTGGATCGGGTCGTACGACCTCGGTATAATTTCGCATGATACATCTTTGGAACATTTATAATTGATATTGCTTCATTGGCTTGAGATATAAGTTGTTAAATGATGACAATAAATTCGGGACTTAGTACTTGTGAAAGGATTATTTATTATTTCCTGTTATTGAGTTTTCAGTATTATTCACGAAATCCATGCTTATTTGTAAATTTTGGCATATTATATTTAGCCCATAGTAAGTGTCAAAGTCGACCCCTCGTCACTACTTCTTTGAGGTTAAACTGGATACTTATTGGGTACATGTTGTTTATGTACTCACGCTACACTTTTGCACTTGATGTGCAGAATCTGAGGCAGGTACTTCTGGATATCAGTCCGGCGCGCACGCTTGATCCCTATTAAGAGACTACATGGTGAGTTGTCTTTTGAGTCGTTCTGCAGCAGCCAGAGTCTTTTCTTTTGTTATTATTCTGCCTATTTCATTTCAGACAGTAGATTAGTAATATTTTGTATATTCTACTAGTAACCCATACACTTGTGACACCAGGTCTTGGCACACACTATTAGATTAGTGGTTTTGGCTTTATTTCTACGGTTATGATTGCATTTAGCTGCTTTTGTTTTAATTATTTTAAATCTGTTATTTATCAAATCCTTTAAAAATTAAGGAAAGTTAATTACTTGAAAAACTTATTAAAATGGGAAATCACTAGATTGGTTAAGGTTGGCTTGCCTAGCAATGGTGTCGGGCGCCATCACGGCCTAAAATAGAATTGGGTCGTGACAAAGCTCTCCTGTCAATTTTCTGTTGCCAGTACTATCTCCATTATGGAGTAACTTTTCTTATGTTGAGAGAATGACGGATCTTAATATTTCTATATAATAGTTGTCACGATCCCAATTTCCCTTCGTAGGATGTCGTGATGGCACCTAGTCTCTACGACTAGGTAAGCCTAACAATTTGCGGAAAAACTAAATATAAAACTGAACTCCAATCTCAACACATGATATATAAATAGAACTGCGATTTAAATAAATTACAACTCCCAAAACCCAGTAGAAATAAGTCACAAGCTTCTAAGAGAAAATACTAAGTGTCTTTATACATCAAAGTCTAAAGAGAATAGGGAAAAACAGCATAGTAAGGATAGAGGGGGACTCTGAGGTCTGCGGATGCTGGTAGATATACCTTGAAGTCTCCACGTGCGGTCCAGCTCACTGGTATCTGGTCTAGTAGGAAGAACCTGGATCTGCACAAAAAGATGTGCAGAAGTATAGTATGAGTACACCACAACGGTACCTAGTAAGTGCCAAGCCTAACCTCGGTAGAGTAGTGACGAGGTCAGGTCAGGGCCCTACTGGTTTAAAAGAAAAGCATGGCAGAAGATAATAGTAATATTTTGAAATGCCTGAGAATTTAAACAACGAGAAATTTCAGAAAAATACAGCACAACAAATAGAGGTAAGCAACAGGGGCGCTCCCGAGGTATCGCCTCGTAAACCCAAATGTAAATGCTCAACAGGGGAATCTCCCGAGGTACCGCCTCATAGTCCCAAAAGTAAATATGCAAACAGGGGGATCTCCTAAGGTACTGCCTCGTAGTCCCAAAAGTAAATATGCACGACAGGGGGATCTCCCGAGGTACTGCCTCGTAGTTCCAAAAGTAAATATGCAAGCAGGGGGATCTCCCGAGTTATCGCCTCGTAGTCCCAAAAGTAAATATGCAAGCACGGGGATCTCCCGAGGTATCGCCTCGTAGTCCCAAAAGTAAATATGCAAGTAGGGGATCTCCCGAGGTATCGCATCGTAGTCCCAAAAGTAAATATGCAAGCAGGGGGGTCTACCGAGGTATCGCCTCGTAGTACCAAAAGTAAATATGCAACTCATAAATTAAGAAACCACGAATTTACGGCAAGGAATCCTACAGTTAAAGACCGAATACAATAATCAAGGAAACAATTAATTCAACTAATCATGTTGCACGGATTTCAAGTAAGGTTAAGGCACGCAGACATGCGATACTAAGCTAAACATGACAACTACACATACTAAGGTAACTCGGTTAAGGAATTTAAAAGAAGTCTACTCAGCAAGAACCGAAATTTTCCACAATTAGCCCGTGTACGCACTCGTTACCTCGCGTACATGGCGCACACATATCACAATTTGTTATAACAGTTCCAAATCCTAAGGGGATTTCCCCCACACAAGATTAGACAAGTCACTTACCTCAAATCTCGCTCAATCAATCAATAAGGATGCCTTTCCCTAGATTTTCCAACTCCGAATGGCCCAAATCTAGCCAAAGGAAATTACATAACATGAATACAACTACAAGAAACTAATTTAAATCATAAATCTACGACCTTAGCAAAGAATCAAAAAATCACCCCAAAAAGCCGACCCGGGCCCAAGTCTCGGAATCGAGTAAAAGTCACAAAATATGAACACCCATTCGATATCGAGTTCACCCATACCAAAATTACCAAAATACGACACCAAGTCGTCACTCAAATTCCCAAATTAAACTCTCCAAATCTCTAGCCTCAAACGCTCAAATTCCACCCTAAACACACACAATCTAGGTGTTAAAATGAATGGGGAAACAAGATTATTGATAAAAAATGAGTACAAGTGATTTACCTCAAGAAATCCCTTGAAACTACTCTCAACAATCGCCAAGACCCGAGCTCAAAATGTCCAAAAATGATAAAAATCACGAACCCATGATTTAATATAGTCTGCCCAGGCTTTTCACTTTTGCGGTCAAAAATCCACTTCTGCGGTACCGCTTTTGCGGTGAAGTCTCCGCATCTGCGGAGTTCACTTAAACTCCCAGATTCCGCACCTGCACACAAACATTTGCATCTACGGAAGCACTTATGTGGTCCCTCGTCCGCTTCTGCGGAAGCCTTGGCAACCCCAGCACCCTAACTCACTCCGCTTTTGCGGTCTTCACGTCGCATCTGCGACCACTGGCCATCCTCCTCGCCCCTGCATCTGCGACTCAAAGCTCGCTTATGCGAGACCGAACCTGTGGCCAACCCCACCGTAGGTGCGATGACACCAGAACCAGCCCAGCACCAGAAATCCTCTAAGTCCAAAATTGATCGGATGATGACCCGAATCACACCCGAGGCCCCCGGGACCTCAACCAAAAATACCAAAAAATCCTAAAACATTATACGAACTTAGTCGAGCCTTTAAAGCGCATCGAACAACGCTAAAAACATGAATTGCGCATTGATTCAAGCCTAATGAACTTTAAAACTTCAACCTTCTACATCCGATGCCGAAATCTATCAAACCAAGTCCGATTAACCTCAAATTTTGCACACAAGTCATAATTGACATTACGAACATACTCCAACTTCCGGAATCGAAATCCAACCCCGATATCAAAAAGTCCACTTCCGGTCAAACTTTCTAAAAATCATCCAATTTTCCAACTTTCGCCAATTGACGCATAAATGACATACGGACCTCCAATTCAATATCCAAACACGCTCCTAATACCAAAATCACCCTACGGAGATATTGGAACCGTCGAAACTCCATTCCGGACTCGTCTTCGCACAATTCAAACTACGTTCAATTCCTACGACTTAGACTTCTATTTTAGGGACTATGTGTCCCATTTCACTCCGAAACCAAAAACAAATCCTCCCAGCAAGTTACGTAACCGTAAAACGAAATAGGGGGAGCAATAATTAGGTGTTTGGGGCTAATACTCTCAAAATGACCGGCCGGATCGTTACATCATCCCCCTTTTAAAACAAATGTTCATCCTCGAACGAGTATAGAGACATACCTGAAGTGGTGAAAAGATGAGGATAACGGCTGCGCATATCATGCTAGGTCTCCCAATTCGCCTCCTCGAATGGATGACCCCTCCACAGAACCTTCACAGAAGCGATGTTCTTTGACCTCAACCTTCGAACCTGCTTGTCTAAAATGGCCACCGGCTCCTCAACATAGAATAGATCCATGTCCAACTGGACTGAGCTGAATTCTAACACATGAGACGGATCGCCGTGATACTTCCAAATCATGGAAACATGGAATACTGGATGAACTGCAGAGAGGCTAAGTGGTAGTGCAAGTCTGAAAGCCACCTCTCCAACCCTCTCAAGAAACTCAAAAGGCCCGATATACCTAGGGCTCAACTTACCCTTCTTTCCGAACCTCATAACACCCTTCATGGGAGAAACCTGGAGCAAGACCCGCTCCCTAACCATGAATGCAATATCGCGAACCTTCCGATCTGCATAACTTTTTTGCCTGGACTAGGCTGTACGAAGTCAATCCTGAATCAATTTAAATTTTTTCAGGCATCCTGAACCAAGTCTGTACCCAATAGCCTAGCCTCACCCGGCTCAAACCAACCCACTGGAGACCGGCACCTTCTACCATACAAAACCTCATACGGTGCCACCAGAATTCTCGACTGATAACTATTATTGTAGGAAACTCCACAAGTGGCAAGAATTAATCCCAAGCACCCCCAAAATCAATCACACACGCATGAAACATATCCTCTAATATCTGAATAGTATGCTCGGACTTTCTGTCCATCTGAGGGTGAAATGTTGTACTCAACTCCACACGAGTACCCAACTCACGTTGTACGGCTCTCCAGAACCGTGATGTAAACTGCGTACCCCGATCAGAGATAATAGATACCGATACGCCATGAAGCCTGATAATCTTGCAAATCTAAACCTGAGCCAGCTACTTCGAAGAGTAAGTAGTAACCATAGGAATGAAATGAGCTGACTTGGTCAATCTCTCCACAATTACCCAACTGCATTGAACTTCCTCTGAGTTCGTGGGAGCCCAAAAACAAAATCTATAGTGATCTGCTCCCATTTCCACTTTGGAATCTCTAACTTCTAAAGCAATCCACCCGGTCGCTGATGCTCATACTTTACATGCTGACAATTTAGACACCGAGATACATATTCCACGATGTCCTTCTTCATCCTCCTCCACCAATAATGCTGCCTTAGGTCCTGGAACATCTTTGCAGCACATAGGTGAATGGAATACCGCAAACTGTGAGCCTCCTGGAGAATCAACTCACGCAAACCACCTACATTAGGGACACATAGCCTGCCCTGCATCCGTAATAGACCACCATCCCAAATAATGACTTCCTTGGCATCGCCATACTGAACTGTGTCCTTAAGGACAAGAATATAGGGGTCATTATACTGACGCTCTCTGATACGATCATAAAGAGAAGACTGAGAAACCACACAAGCCAAAACTCGGCTCGGCTCGGAAACATCCAATCTGACAAACTGGTTGGCCAAGGCCTGAACATCCAAGGCTAAAGGCCTCTTTGCTACTGGTAGATATGCTAAACTGCCCAAACTCTCCGCCTTGCGACTCAAGGAATCGGCCACTACATTGGCCTACCCGAGATGATAGAGAATGGTGACGTCATAATCCTTAAGAAGTTCCAACCATCAGCTCTACCGCAAGTTAAGATCCTTCTATTTAAACAGATATTGTAGACTCTGGCGATCGGTGAAAACCTCACAAGGGACACCGTAAAATTAATGCCGCCAGATCTTCAAGGCATGAACAATAGCTGCTAACTTGAGGTCATCGACATAATAGTTCTTCTCATGCACCTCCAACTATCTAGATGCATAGGTAATCACCCTACCATCCTGCATCAACACCACACCGAGACCAATGCGCGACGCATCACAATATACAGTATAGGACCCCAAACTAGTAGGCAACACTAACACTGGGGCTGTAGTCAAAGCAGTCTTGAGCTTTTGAAAGCTCTCCTCAAAACCCTCGATCACCTGAACGGAGCACCCTTCTAGGTAAATCTGGTCATAGGTGCAACAATAGATGAGAAACCCTCTACAAATCGACGGTAATACCCCACCAAGCCAAGAAAACTCTGGATCTCCGTAGCTGAGGACGGTCTAGGCCAACTCTGCACAGCTTCAATCTTCTTCAGGTCTACCTTGATCCCCTCACTCGATATTACATGACCCAAAAATGCCACTGAGTCTAGCCAAAATTCACACTTCAAAAAGTTTGCATACAACTTCTATTCTCTCAAGGTCCGAAGCACAGTCCTCAGGTACTGCTCATGATCCTCCCAACTCCGGGAGTACACCAGAATGTCGTCAATAAACACAATGAAGAAAGAGTCAAGATAGGGCTGAAATACATTGTTCATTAAGTGCATGAATGTTGCTGGGGCATTGGTCAGCCCAAAAGACATCACAAGGAACTCGTAATGACCATACCGAGTCCTGAAAGTAGTCTTCGGGATATCTGGCTCCCGAATCTTCAACTGATGATAGCCTAAATGCAAGTCGATCTTAGAGAACACTCTGGCACCCTGAAGCTGATCAAATAGGTCATCAATACGTGAAAATGGATACATGTTCTTCACTGTAACCTTCTTCAACTGGCGATAATCGATACACATTCACATAAAACCATCCTTCTTCTTCACAAACAAGACAGGAGCACCCCAAGGCAACACACTGGTCCGAATGAAGCCCTTATCAAGCAACTCTTACAATTGTTCCTTTAACTCATTCAACTCTGCTGGGGACATACGATAAGGTGGAATAGAAATGGGCTGAGTGCCCGATAATAAATCAATGCCAAAGTCAATATCTCTGTCGGGCGGCATGCCCGGAAGATCCGTCGGGAATACATCTAAATAGTCCCTCACTACTTGAACAGTCTTGACAGTAAGAGTATCAACACTAACATCCCTCACATAGGCCAGATATGCATCACACCCTTTCTCAACCATTCGCTGAGCTTTAAGAAATGAGACAGCCCTGCTAGGAACATGATCTAAGGTACCTCTCAACTCCAGCCGTGGTAGACCTAGCATAGCTAACGTCACCGTCTTGGAATGACAATCAAGGATAGCATGATAGGGAGATAACCAGTCCATGCCCAAAATAATATCGAAACCTACCATACTGTGCAATATTTAATCAGCTCTGGTCTCAAAACCACTAGGAATAATCAAACACGACTGATACACACAGTTAACAACAATAGAATCACCCACAGGTATAGACACATAGACAAGTGAACTCATAGAATCACGAGATACACCCAAATATGAAGCAAAATAAGATGACACATAGGAATAAGTGGAGCCTGGATCAAATAAGACTGATGCATCTCTATGATAGACTGGAATAATACCTGTGATAACAGAATCTGATGTAACTGCCTCTGTCCTAGCAGTAAGGGCATAATATATGTCCTGGCCTCCCTCTCTAGGGCGACCTCTACCTGTCTGACCTCCACCTCTAGCTGGCTATGTAGGTATTGGTGTTGTAACCATAGCCTGAGGACCTGGTGGAGCACGCGGTGCTTGAGAAATTTGTGGGGTGTAACCCTCCTAAATTTGGGGCAACCCCTCACCACATGATGAGTGTTACCACACTCAAAACAAGCTCTCTGAGGACGTGGCTGTTGTGACTGGCTCGGGCTTGATCAACTGGACTAACCACTGAAAGCACCCCATACAAGAGGCACACTAGACACTGGCAGTGCATAATAAAGATCGTGGGGCCTAGTAGTGGCCGGACCACTGCTGGCGGGTGGAAGTGCTGATTGGACAGGGTGACCCATATAACCCCTGCCCTGACGAGCTGTCGTTGCTGCATGAGTACCACTATAAGTGCCAGACTCTCGAGAACTCTTGGCCTCTCTCTCCTCTCTCTCTCGAGTCAACATACCCTCTAACCTCCTAGCAATCCCCACTACCTATTAATACACAATATCCATCTCCAACTCTCGGGTTATGCTCAATCTGATACTGCGGTTGATCCCCTAAATAAATCGACAAACCCGCTCTCGAACAGTAGAAACCAAGGCCGGTGCATGCCTAGCCAAATCATGAATCAGACCGCATAATCTGACACGGTCATATAACCCTGACGCAACTACTCAAACTCTGTGCACCAAGCATCTTTGAGACTGTGGGAACATACTCCATCAAGAACATATCTGAGAATTGAGTCTAAGTGAGTGAAGCTGCCTTAGCTGGACTACCCAACTCGTAAGCTCGCCACCACTGATAAGTCGCTCCTCTAAGCTGGAACGTAGTGAAAGAAACCCCACTAGTCTTCGCAACACCCATAGTATGGAGGATACGGTGGCACTCCTCAAGAAAACCCTTGGCATCCTCTGATGTCAAGCCACTAAAAGTAGGAGGGTGGTACTTCTTGTACCTCTCGAGCCTGAGCTGCTACGCCTCAGAAATTGCTGCCCTAACCTCGGGCTGAACTGGAGCTACCAGCTGCATCGGTACGATCTCTGGAACCTGGTCGACCTAAACCCGCTGCTCTGGGGTACCGACGACGGAAGTCTGTGCTTCTCCCCCGGCCTGAGATGCGGCAGGAGCAAGTGGTATCAATTTTTCCTGAGCCAAGGTACTGAACATGCTCAGAAACTGGGCTAGAGTCTCCTGAATGGATGGCTGACGAGCGCAAAACACACACTTAAATTATGCTCGCTAGTCGAATATAGTATAATATAATATTGTATCCACATGGATTGGAGTTAAACAGTATTTTCATAGTTTATAGCTTGATTGCTATCCAAGATGATCAACAGTTGAGAATTATGTGATTAAAAACTAAAATTAACTAAGAATCTAGAGCTAATTGACTATGACAATCGCAATAAAAGTAAGAAAGGAAGATATCAATGGGAGAAAATAAGGGTTGATTGAATAGGTGCAAGATAATTGCCTGGGATTTAAATCTAGTTAATTCACTTCTAATGTTCAAGTGAGTCTCTCGAATTCACTTAATTATTAATTCAAACGTTTAGTTGAAACTCCTCTCTCGATTAAGTCTCAACCTCACAATGTGAACCAATTTAAGCTCGGTGAAGATATGCAAGAGTTCGTAGTGGATTGGTCTTTAGGAGAACCTCTCTCGAGTATCCTCCTAACAAGGTCTAAACGATAATTCAACTAGCCTCTTTCGATTACTAAGAAGAATTAATGAATTCAACCAACAAGATAATGCAAAGATATTACATGTATGCCTCTCTCGATTACATGAACATGTGATTATAGATGCAACAATTAAAACACCCAAAATGATTCAATGCATAAAAACTAGAGTTAATATCCATAAACAAATATCAATACACTAAATCCATCAATCCCTAAAGAGAACTACTCCATAGATATGGAGTAATTCATTACAAATATAAAGAAAAATATAAAACGATCTAAACTCTTATCTTGAGTGAGGATTGAATGATGAATCCCTTGTGCTTTTGCTTCTCCACCTTCTCTTTAGCCTCCTTAGCTCTTAGATGCGTCGAAAGTCCATAAAATAATGTTTTTACATGTATTTATACTAAGTAAGGTCGGGCCCAGACAAAAACACATTTTCCTGCGCGAACTGGGATAATAACTCTATAAAAAATGCATAGGCGGGCCGCAGGGGGCGACGCGCCACGCGGGGCGATTGTGGGAAACTTCAGAGAGCTTGTTCTGACAGACTTCAGGAAAATTGGGCAGTCGCAGCGCGCCACGTGCCGCGGCTGTGGGACTTTCTCTAAGTACGGATTTTTCTTGCTTTTTAGCTATCCCGACGCGGTTCTCGACTCCCGAACGCGATTCCGGCTTATTCCCTTGGGCTTTTACTCAGACTTCAAAGCTCCAAATCACTTGAATTCATTCTATAACATCTACATAGCTCGGAATCACTCCAATAAGGCATAAAACACACAATTAGTGCAAAACACTAGCGATTAAAGCTCAACCTCAATTAAAGTGTAGTAAATTGAAGTGTAATAAGTGACTAAAACACAAGATTATAGCCTACCAACAACACCCCACACTTAAACCATTGCTCGTCCTCGATCAATCAAACCACACTTTATATAGGCACAACCTTATTTAGCAACTCTCATAACTCATCACACTAAGAATAATTAAAATAGCTTAAGCACAACACCGTAACATCCTAGACTCAAGATTTGACTCGAAAGCACCACGCATTATTTATAACCCGCTCACTTACTCTAACACAGAGGTCAATGACATTACCTTTCCTTCATGAATCAAGTTCCCTCACCACAATAGAGAGTAGTTCCACACACCATCAAATTTAACAACAATCAGGAACTCAATATAGAAAGAATTCACTCACTCTCAGAAATAACATTCATATGCCACAAAAGATGAACCATAGGCTTGCTCGTAGAGTACTACTCAACTAATCGAGCTCATTCAGTCAAGGATCAAGTAGGACTTTAACTGGTTGTAATGTAGGTTGCGGGACGGGTAGGATACATTTAGATATAAGAGTGACTACACCTTCCTAAGCACTTTAATACATACAATTTAACATTCAAAACCCCACACTTATGTCAAACCATACTCCACCTAAACATCATTATACATTAACTCCCAACTTCTTTAATCACAATTACATCAAGCGTTACCACTATCACGGAATATTTTTTCACGATCAAACACTTATTATTTTTTCTTTTCTTTTCTTAATCTCTTCAAGTGGCTCTTACTTTTTTTCAATACAATGCACCTTTATCCTTACTTCATTAGTTCCACTCAAAAGCCAAACCAACCACCCCACACTTCAACTTTTACAAAGATTTATAACAAATTTAAGTGCTCACGAGAGATTAAAGGTTCAAATAGATGGTCAATTCAAAACAAATAGGTAAGGCCTGTAATGTGGTTGCCAAAGAAACAAGATTATAGGCTAAAAGGGGTTAACTAAGATACATAACAATTAGGTGGGTAAGAGCATATAACTGGTTCAACAAAGAAATGCCTAAATCACTTCTAAGACTGAACAACACTACTATTTCTCTTTGCAAACACACGGGGCAAGTTCTAGACATCAAATGCAATGCACAGAATATACGAAACCTCACACACACATGGCACATAACTCACTCCAGATTGGATTATCAAAACACTCTACTCAAAGCAGTTAAGCAAAGTTAAAATCATACAATTTAAGGTGCTTATGCAAGATTCAAAAACTGAGCCTAAGCATCACAACTAAAGCACTCACTATTCTCCAAGTATAATAGAGTCAAGAGATATTGCTTTCAATTCAAGACACAGTACAAGGTTCCCTACTATTCTACAAAACTAAAAACTAACTACACCCAGTTCAAACAAAACCCTTAGAAAAGAACCGCGGCACAAAGAAAAACCAAGGGGGAATTATTACACTACCTAGCAAAAGAAAATATTTTTTTTCTTTTTCTTTCGACTTTAATCCCTTAAGAAACCCGTCGAATGACATCCATTGTTAGGAAAAGTCAAAAATTTTAAATTTTTATGGTTATCCTCATTTTTCTATCTCTAACTACTAAAACAACAAAACTAAATTACTAACACGGATACATACAACATACAATTTATCCCCCACCCCACACTTTAAGTTGTGGAATGTCCCCATGACACACAATTAAAAAGCATAAGGTAAAGGAAACTTCCCTGAATTTTCAGTCGGGGTCTGAGTCGAAGTCGGGCTCCATTCCACGCGCCCGAACCAATGAACACATCCATGCAGACAACTTCTTCTCATCCTTCTTGGGGTACACCTCCACACTTTTCTTTCACTGCAACCTTCTCATTCGAACTCTTCACTTTCCACTCAACACTTGCAGCTGGCTTCTCCTTTATCACCCCCATCTTTACATTTATATCGAACATCACAGCCTCTCCACCCACTCTAAGCATGAGTTTTATATCATGTATATCCAATATTGCTCTACCCGTTGCTAAGAATGGTCTTCCTAAGATAAGGGGGACCTCTTTTTTCTCTCCCGCCTTAACCACTATGAAATCTACTAGAAATACAAACTTATCTACCCTAACTAAGACAATTTCCACTATCCCCTCGGGTATTATAGTTGTTTGGTCTGCCAGCTGCAAAGATATTGGTGCAGACCTTATCTCTCCAATCTCATTCTCCAGCTTCCTGTAAATAGACAAAGGCATTAAATTAATTGAGGCACCCGAATCACATAAAGACTTATCAAAATTAAGAGTGCCTAACATAGAAATATAGTAAAACTCCCTGGATCTCCACACTTTTCTGGGAGTTTGTTTTGCAAGATTGCGCTGAAATTCTCTGTGAGCTTGACTACTAATGTCTCTTCTATCTTTCTCTTCTTTGTCAGGATTTCCTTGGGCCTCGGGTGGACTCCGGATGGCTAACGGATTTATTTTGGACTTATGAGATGCTGAAGCTGGGCAATAGCTGGTGTGATCGCTTCTGCGGTAGTTTGGTAGCAGAAGCAACCTCGCAGAAACAAGGTGACACTCGTAGAAGCGGCTTGGGCAGCCTGGACGTGAAGTCGTAGAAGTAGAGGCGGGCAGCGCACCTGCATGTGCGCAGAAGCGAGGTCAGGGCCGCAGAAGTGGAGGCAGGAAGCGCACCTGCGTGTGCGCAGAAGCGAGATCAGGGCCGCAGGTGCGAGAATTTGTGCAGATTCGCTATACTACACATTGAACCAAAATTAGGAAGATGATCATGGTTCTAGCTCATTTGAGCATTTTATCAAACACTAGATGTGCATAAGGTTTCAAGGCCCTTTTATGGAGGATTCCATCATCCCACAACCCATTCTTTACCATTCTTAGCTCAATAATCTTTTTACACCCTTTGATAACACATGCATGCAAGATGAACAACTCACATGCCTAAATATTATCTTACTAATTACCCAATTCTTGAAAAAATTCGAAATTGAGGGTTAGGGTGTAGAATCTTACCTTTAGAATGAAGACCTTGTGGGTTATCCTTGTTAATCTTCCAAGATGAGCAAAGATTGATGAAAATTAACCTAGGGCTTCCTCTCTCTCTCTAAAACACTATCCATTCTCTCTAAAACATCAGAATATTTGCTCAAAAATGATCCTTTGCGTGTATTTAACGAAGTAGGGTCGGGTTATAAAAAACCAAAAATGAAGCTCCTGAACAGGGTCTGCGATCGCATAATTGATATGCGGTCCGCATATTGGCCGCATAATTTGGATTCTAAAACTGGGCGTGACTGACCTAGTCTGCGGTCATTCTGCGGCCTGCAGACATGTTCTACGGTCGCATAATGCACCGCAAAATTGGTCTGCAGTCGTATAATGCGCCGCAAACCTGGTCTCCAAAACTTCCCTTCCTGTCTCACTCTACGACCATTATGCGGTCCGCATAGTGGGCCGCCGAAAGGCATTTTTCTGCCCAAAATTTTTCTTTACTCTCCAGTGCATTATTCAACCCAAAAATCCTTAAACACGTAAAAACCAATTCAGCACCACGAGACATTATTTTTTTGAAAATATTTTTTGGGGCCTTACAATTAGCTTCATTTTATATTATATAAGCTTAATTATCATGTGTTGATTCTTAGATCATTCCTAAATCATATTTATACTTTCATGTCACAAGTTAGCCATTGTGAGCCGACATTACGTTCATAATTCCGTTTTGTCAATCGTTTGACACTATTGTGGATAACTAGATCTCCTTTAGTTTGATGTTATCATCTTGGCCGGGTATCCATTCCCGTGTATAATGTGGTGCTTGCTGTTCTTTTTGGGGATCATCTAGTTTTAGGGGAAACTCTGCCGAAATGTTTAGAAATTCAAAGAGTTGGACAAATTTTGAGTTCCTTCATTCTAATTTGATTCTAGAGGGATCCAAATGAGTTAATTAGCGTTAGAATCTCATGTAAATGCTCAGTTCTCCCTAAAATAGGGATAGGCTCCTCCGTCCAACTTATGGATGACGAGCGTTAGATTACGTTTGTGATTCCGTTTATAGTTTCCTTCATAATCTCTTGAGTCCATATGATGCTTCCACATATGTTATGCCTCATACGTGCATACATTGATTATGCTGGGGGATGTAGCCCATAACGCCAGCGAGGTCTATTGATTATATGCTAGGGGAGATAACCCATAATACCAGCCGGGCCTATTGATTATATATTTAACCGATGGGGGGATATAGCCCAAAACGCTAGCCAGGCATGTTATATACATGTATATAGCTATAGTTTGCATGTTGGCCCCTCCACTAAACCTTTACCGCGGAAATCCTCTTGGATATCAACTGGCGATCCTGCCTATCAACAATGGTAACTGGCTCCTCTTCATAACCCAGACTCTCATCCAACTAAATCGTGCTAAAGTCTAACACATGCGACAAGTTGGGATGATACCTCCGGAGCATCGACACACAAAAAACCTGATGAACTCCCGATAGACTAGGAGGCAAAGCAAGCTCATAAGCAACCTCCCCAACTCGCCTCAATACCTCAAATTGGCCTATAAACCTTAGGATCAATTTTCCCTTCATTCTGAATCTCATAATCCCCTTCATCAGCGAGACTTTCAAGAGAACCTTCTCACCCACCATAAATAATAAATAACGCACCTTCTGATCCGCGTAACTCTTCTATCGGGACTGAGCTGTGCGAAGCTGCTCCTAAATCAACTTTACCTTTTCCAAGGCATCCTTCACCAAATCAGTCCCATACAACCTAGCCTCGCCGGGCTCAAACCACCCAATAGGAGAACGACACCGCCGACCATATAAAGCCTCTAATGGAGCCATCTCGATGCTGGACCGATAGCTGTTGTTGTAAGCAAACTCAGCCAAAGGCAAGAATCTATCCCACTGCCCTCCAAAGTCAATCATATATGCTCTGAGCATGTCCACCAATATCTGAACTGTCAACTCCGACTGACCGTCAGTCTGCGGATGAAATGTTGTGTTGAGTTCTACACGGGTCCCCAACTCACTCTGTACCGCTCTCCAGAAATGTGATGTAAACTAAGGACCTCTATCTGAAATGATGGAAACGGGCACACCATGCAGCCGAACTATCTTCTAGATATAAATCTGGGCCAATCTCTTTGAAGTATATGTAGTCATCACATGAATAAAGTGTGCCGACTTGGTCAATCTGTCTATAATGACCCAAACTGCATCAAACCTCCGCAAATTCTATGGCAACCCTACCACGAAGTCCATAGTGATGCGCTCCCACTTCCACTCGGGTATAGTCATCTGCTGGAGTAGGCCTCCTAGCCTCTGGTGCTCATACTTAACCTGCTAGAAATTTAAGCATCTAGCTACATACTCAACTATGTCTTTCTTCATCCGCCGCCACCAAAAATGATGCTTCGGGTCGCGATACATCTTCATAGCACCTGGGTGAATGGAATATCGAGAACTATGCGCCTCCTCTAGAATCCTCTACCTCACGTCATCGACATTAGGAACATATAGATGACCCTGGAGTCGTAGAACACCATCCTCACTAATAGAAACCTCCTTGGCACCACCCTATAGTACTGTCTATCTGAGAACCGCCAAGTGCGAATCATCAAACTGTCGAGCCTTGATCTGCTCAAATAGTGAAGACTGGGCAACAACGCATGCAAGAACTCAGCTGGGCTCCGAAATATCTAACCTCACGAGTCTGTTGGCCAAGGACTGAATGTCCAAGGCTAGTGGTCTCTCCTCTACTGAAATGAATGCCAAGCTACCCATACTCTCTGTCTTTCTTCTCAAGGCATCCGCGACTACATTCTCCTTGCCCGGATGATAAAGGATAGTGATGTCATAATCCTTCAGTAACTTAAGCCATCTGCACTACCTCAAATTGAGATCACTTTGCTTGAACAAATGGTGCAAGTTGCGATGATCAATGTACACCTCACAGGACACCCCATAAAGGTAATTCCTCCATATCTTAAGAGCATGAACAATCGCGGCTAACTCTAGGTCATGCACAGGATAATTTTTCTCATGAATCTTCAGCTAACGCGAAGCATATGCAATAACTCGCCCCTCCCTCCTGCATCAGTACACATCCCCGAACAGGAAGGCAACACTAGAACCGGTGATGTAGTCAAAGCTGTCTTGAGCTTCTGAAAGCTCGCCTCACAATCCTCGGACCAACGGAATGGAGCACCCTTCTGGGTCAATCTAGTCAAAGGTGCTGCAATAGACGAAAAGCCCTCCACAAACCAACGATAATAACCTGCTAATCCCAAGAAACTCCTGATGTCAGTCGCCGAAGTAGGACGAGGCCAACTCTGAACTGCCTCAAGTTTCTTGAGATCCATCTTGATACCCTCGCTTGATACCACATGCCCCAAGAATGCCACGGAATCTAATCAAAACTCACACTTGGAGAACTTAGCATATAGCTTCTGTTCCCGCAAGATCCGAAGTACTACTCACAAATGTTGCTCGTGCTCCTCCATGCTACGTGAGTAAATCAAGATGTAATCAATGAAGACAATAATAAAGGAATCAATATAAGGCTTGAACACCATGTTCATCAAATCCATAAACGCCGTCGGGGCATTGGTCAAGACGAAGGACATCACTAGTAACTCATAATGGTCATATCTAGTACAGAAGGCAGGCTTCGGAACATCTGAGTCCCGAATCTTCAACTGATGGTACCCCAATCTCAAGTCAATCTTAGAAAATACCCTAGCACCCTGCAACTGGTCAAACAAATCATCAATGGCAACGGGTACTTGTTCTTAATGGTGACTTTGTTCAACTGGCAGTAATCAATGCACATCTGCATAGTCCCATCTTTCTTCTTCACAAATAATACTGGTGCACCCCAAGGTGATACACTCAGCCTGACGAACCCCTTTGCTAACAACTCCTCAAGTTGTTCCTTCAACTCCTTCAATTCTTTCAGAGCCATACGGTACGGTGGGATAGATATAGGCTGAGTGCCTGGAGCCAAGTCAATACAGAAATCAATATCACGATCTGGTGGTATGCCTGGAAGGTCCAAAGGAAACATATCGGCGAACTTCCAAACTACTGGCACTGAATCAATCGTCGTAGACTCTGCGGTAGTATCTCGAACATAGGCTAGATAAGCCAAGCAAACCATCTTGACCATGTGTCGAGCCTTCATAAAAGATATAACTCGACTAGATGTAATGACAGATGAACTTTTCCACTCCAATCTCGGTAACTCAGGCATCACTAAAGTAACAGTCTTAGCATGGTAATCAAGGATGGCATGATATGGGGATAGCCAGTCCATACCCAGGATGATCTCAAAATCGGTAATATCAAGCAACAGAAGATCTGACCTAGTCTCATATCCACAAAATGTAACCCACGGGACCGATAGATCCGATCCACAACAATAGAATCGCCCATAAGAGTGGACACATAAATAGAAGTACCCAAGGACTCACGAGGAATATCCATAAAATGAGCAAACAGGGATGACACATACGAATAGGTAGATCCTGGATCAAATAATACTGAAGCATCCCTACCGCAGACAGAGATAATACCTATGATCGCGGCATCTGAGGCCACTGCATCTGGTCTGGCCAAAAAAGCAAAAAATCTGGCTGGAGCGCCCCCCAGCTGGCCTCCGCCTGCCTGACCTCCACCTCTGGACGGCCTCTACTCACTTGCCCTCCGCCTCTGGGTGGTCGGGCGGCTGGTGTGGCTATTGGAGCTGTAATCATGGATTGTTGGCCCTGCTGCACTTACTTGCCCCGAAGCCTGGGGCAAAACCTCCGCACAAGACTAAGATCCCCGCACTCAAAATAACCTCTTGGCGCGGTGATCTGCTGCCCTGATGTCTAACCCTGATGGCTTGAATACCCACCAGAAGAACCCTGAATAGCTGGTGGGTGATATGAACTCTCTGGCATTGCACTGAAGTAAGCACTAGAAGAACCCTGATGACCGGAGTACCCACTGAAAGGACCCTTAATAGCTGGCGGTCGGTAAGAACTCTCCGGTATAATGCTGAAATAGGGTCGCGCTGGAGCACCCCATGGAGGTGGCGATGCAGGATATGGGGTCCTAATGGGCTGACCCCCCCCCCCTGAACTGACCTCTGCTCCCAGCTGGGGCACCTCTGAACTCCCCAGAGTAACGGAACCTCTTTTCCTGCTGCATCTTCTCCCTACCCCTCTGGCGATAGCGCTCGATCCTCCGAGCAATATCCACTACTAGCTGGTAGGAAGTCCCCATCTCTACCTCTCGGGCTATACTAGCCTGAATGCCTGAGTGCAACCCCGCAACAAACCTCTGCACTCGCTCCGCCTCAGTCGGAAGTATCATCAGTGCATGGCGACACAACTCAGAGAATCTCGCCTCATAATCGGTCACAGATAGCTGACCCTGCTGGAGCTGCTCAAACTGCCACCACAACTCTTCCCTCTGAGAGGGTGGAATATACCTGTCCAAGAATATGCGTGTGAACTGGTCCCAAGTCATAGGAGGAGAACCTGCTGGTCTCCAGCTGGAAAGTAGTGAAATCCACCCCATGGGACTCCAATATCCTCATGTTGTGCAGTCTGTCCCTGCACCGATCAATGAAGTCCTGGGGATCCTCATACCTCTCACCCCCGAAGACAGGAGGATATAGCCTAGTCCATCTATCTAATAGCTTCTGCAGCTCGTCGGCCGCAACTGGTCTAGGCTCAAGTACAGCTGCAGCAACTGGCTGGGCTCCGCCCACGGGTAGTGCACCCGGGGTCTGATATACAGCAGCTGCATGCCCCGAAGCCTGGGCAGTAAGGGTCTGTGCTCCCCCTACCACCTGAGATGTGGCGGGGTCCGCTGGAAATAAACCAGCATGAGTCATAGTGTCCATGAACCGCAATATACGGCCCACGATCTCCTGAAAGCCCGGTGCTGACATGAAATCTATTGGGGCTGGCTCTACTGCGGGCACCTCGCCCTGCTTCTCAATGATGGGATCCTCCACTGGATCCGCTGGTGGTGCAATTGGGGCAGCTCTGGGATGTCCTCGTCCCCTACCTCGGGCTGGTGCCCTCCCCCGGCCTCTTCCTCGTCCTCTAGCAATGGGGTGAGCAGCTCCTCACGGGTCTGGAACGTCCGCCGTATGCGTTCTCAACATCTGTGAGAGAATGAGAGAAAGGAACTTAGTATACCATCAATTGCACGATAGGAGATGAATAAAGACTAGTTTCCTAACACCCTATAGCCTCTCGAAGATAAGCACGGACGTCTCCGCAAGACTCTATTAGGTCTGGCCATAACTTGTGAGACCTACGTGAACCTAGAGCTCTGATACCATGTTGTCACGACCCAATTTTGGTTTAGGCTGTGATGGCGCCCAGCACCGTTGCTAGGCAAGCCGACAGTGAACAATCTAGTGATTTCCATTTTTTAATAAGTTTTTCAAACAGCTAACATTCCTTAAATTTTAAGAATTTGACAAATAACATAATTTAAAATGAGCAAATGAAATCATAACGAAAACAGCTAAATGAAATCATAATCGTAGGAATACAATCCAAAAATCATAAGTCTACTAGTGTGTGCCAAGACCCGGTGTCACAAGTATATGGGCTACTAGTAGAATATACAAACAAATTCTAATCTACTGTCTGAAATGGGATAGACAGAACAAATAAACAAAGAAAAGACTTTGGCTGCTGCATAAGGGCTTGGAAGGGCAGCTCACCGTGTAGTTTTGTAGCGGGGATCAAATATGCGCATCGGACTGGTAACCAGATATACCTGCCTCAGATCCTGCACAATCAAGTGCAGAAGTGTAGCGTGAGTACATAAACAACATGTACCCAGTAATTGTCCAGTCTAACCTCAAAGAAGTAGTGTCGAGGGGTCGACTTTGACACTTACTATGGGCCAACAATGATATATCAAATATATACTAAGCATGGATTTCATGAACAATACTGAAAGCTCAATATCAGGAAATAGTAAATTCTTCTTTCGCAAGTATTAAATCCCAATCTTAGTTTCATTATTTAACAGCTTGTAATTCAAGGCATTTTAAGCAATGTAAATCATAAATAGTTCCAAAGATTTTCATGCACATATTATGCCGAGGTCGTACGTCCCGATCTAACATATTATTTAAATTGTGCACTGCCGAGCGTTGAACGGCACGAACCATAGATGCATCTATCTGCTACCGAGGTGCTCGGCCCGCTCCACAAATAGAAAACATTTCAAATAACACACAAATTCTCATTTATAGTCAAGTGTTCCATTCGCACCTTTAAGTAAGTAACTTTAAACTTTTTCAATTCTTTTATCAACTTCCAATATGCCTTAAGCAATTAAATAAACAAATGGGAGTGCAAACATTTAAGTATAGCATGGTATGGGTCTTATACTACTCGGATAATAGCATAATTAGTAGCTACGTATGGACTCTCGTCACCTCGTACGTACGTAGCCCCCACACGTAGGAGCACATATTAGTTATAATTTACCTATGGGGTTAATTCCCTCTTACAAGGTTAGAAAAGAGACTTACCTCGTCTCAAGGCCTACTTTCCTGTCCACGATTTGTGCCCAAACCCTCAATTTGGCGCCAAACAACTCGAAACTAGTCATTTGTTATATTAAATAATTAATACATGCTTAAAAGTTCATACCCTAACTATTAAAGTGATTTCCCAAGCCTATTTGCAAAAATTCTAAGACTCACCCACAGGCCCACGTGCCCGGATTCCGAAAATTTCTGAAGAAAGTTGTTACCGATAACCTTATGAACTCAAATATATGATTTTTACTAAATTCCATAACTAATTTCGTGGCTAAATCTCATTTTATCAAAAACCTAGGTTTTCAACTAAACCTATGATTTTCACTAATTTACATGTTATTAGCTACCCTTAATCTATGTATTTAACTCAAGATTGGTAGAAATCACTTACCTCCAAGTGCTAGGTGAAATCCCCTCCTTAAAAGCTCCAAAAATTGCCCAACAATGGAAAATAAATGATCCAAAATGGCTAAGTCCCGTTTTAAAAAAAACCTCACTGCCTCCAGCGACTCCGCACCTGCGAGCTGGCTTCGCTTCTGTCGACGGGGTCCCGCACCTGCGGATCCTAGGCTGCCCTTCCTTGGCTTCTTCTGCAAGTCCTAGCTTGCTTTTGCGAGCTCGCACCTGCGGCTGGCCAAGCGCAGGTGCGGTTATGACAGCAGCTGGAGCTTCAGCTTTGGCTCCCAAATCCAACTTGGTCCAAGCCTCCTCCGATCGACACTTGGGGCCCCCAAGGCCTTGGCCAAACATACCCACGAGTTTGAAATCATAAAACGAACTCTCTCGAACTCTCAGAATGCCGTAACAATATTAAAACTAAGAATCACACCCCAAAACCAACTGAATCAAACTTATGAACTTCAAGTTCTTCCATTTAATCCAAATGCGCCGAAACATACTTAAATTACCCGGATTGACACTAAATTTTGCATGCAAGTCTTAAATGGCATTACGGAACTATTTCCGGTCTTGGAATTCCATTTGGACCTTGATAACACTAAAACCTGCTCCAAACCAAATTTAAAGAACTTCAAGATTCTTCAAGAACCAACTTTTGATGTTAGGCGCCAAAACACTCCCAGGTCATCCAAAACCTTAACCAAGCATACGCCCAAGTCTGAAATCATCATACGAACCTATTGGAACCGTCAAATCTAGATTCTGAGGTCGTTTACTTAAAATGTTGACCGAAGTCAAACCTAGCCCTTTTAAGGCCAACTTAAGGAAACAAGTGTTCCGATTTCAACCTTAACCCTTCTAAATCTCCAACCAACCATCCCCACAAGTCATAAAACAGTAAAAGCATGTACGGGAAGTCTTATTTAGGGGAACAGGGTTCTAGAAAATAAAATGACCGATTGGGTCGTTACAGACCGCATCTGCGATGAACCTTCCGCAAAAGCGGAGTCGCAAATGCGGAAGTCCTGGAGGCAGAATGGTCCATTTAATGCGGGGCTTAGACGATTTTGACTCATTTTCATTCACCTCTTGGGCGATTTTGGAGCTCTTGGAGAGGTGTTTTCATCTAGCACTTTGAGGTAAGTAATTTCTATACATTGTGAGTAAATACATAGATTATGGGTAGATTTTAACATGTAAAATTGTGAGAATCATGGGTTTAGATAAAAAATCTAGGTTTTAATAAAAATGGGATTTTGCCACGAAAATAGTTAGGGAATTGAGTGAAAATTATATATTTGAGCTTGTGAGGTTATGGGTAACAACTTTCTTCGAAAATTTCCAAAATCCGGGCACGTGGGCCCGGGGATGAATTTTAGGAATTCTTCAATTGGGTTGGGAAATCACTCTAATAGTTAGAATATGAACTTTTGAACATGTATTCATTAATTTATATAACATTTGACTAGTTTTGGATTGTTCGGCACCAAGTTGGGGCTTTAGAGCGAAATTGTAACTGGAAAGTGAGTCTTGAGACAAGGTAAGTCTCTTGTCTAACCTTGTAAGAGGGAATTTACCCCATAGGTGAATTAAATCAATGTTTGCTTCTAATTGTGGGGGCTACGTACGTACAAGGTGACGAGAGTCTGTGCGTAGCTACTAATTATGCTTATGAACGGGTAGTTTTAGGACCCAAATTATGAATTACTTGAAAGGTTTGCACCCTACTTGTTAATTAAAGTGCCTAAATTATATTAGAACTTGTCAGAGGAATTGTGAAAGACCGTTAATGGAATTTGTATTACATTGTGTATTAGCCTTTAATAACGTTTAAGTCACATGCTTGTAAAGTATCATCTCTTCTTGTGGAGAGGGCCGAACGCCTTGGCAGTAGATAGATGCATCTATGATTTATGCCGCTCCACCCTCGACAATGTACACATTATTCTGGATCAGGCCATACGACCTCGGCATAATCGTGCGTGATAACACTCGAAGTGTAATCATATATTTGGTATCCTTCCCTGGCTTGAGAAGCAAAATTATATAAGATGGAAATTTATTTGGAACTTACCATGTGTGAAAGAATTATTTACTTTCTGCTTGTTATTGAGTTATTATTATTATTTACATAACCCGTGCTCATTTATAATTCGGTATTTCTTTACTATTAGCCCATAGTAAGTGTGGATGTCGACCCCTCGTCACTACTTCTTTGATGTTAGACTTGATACTTACTGGGTATATATTGTTTATGTACTCACGCTACACTTCTTTACTAACTGTGCAGGATCTGAAGCAGCTGCATCTGGCGGTCCTACCAGCACGCATCCCAGATATTATGAGGCCTAGTGGTGAGCTGCTTCCTGAGCCGTTCTACAGCCCCTAGAGTCTCTCTTTTGTATTTATATTCTGTCTACTTTATTTTGGACAGTAGTTAGAGTTTTGTATATTCTACTAGTTGCCCATACATTTGTGACACCGAGTCTTGGCACACACACTAGTGGACTTTATGGTTTTGGAGTACTTGTATCATCATGATTACCATTCAATTGTCTTCGTTTCAGTTATTAAATTTCCCACTCCTTAATTTATTATTAAATAGAATTTTAACTACTTGAAAACTTAATAAAAGAGACATAACATGGTTTAATTCACTGTTGGCTTGCCTAGCGGTAACATTGGGCGCCATCACAACCTATAGGAGAATTGGGTCGTGACAACATGGTATCAGAGCACTAGGTTCACGTAGGTCTCACAAGTTATGAGCAGGCCTAATAGAGTCTTGCGGATACGTCCGTACTTATCTTCGAGAGGCTATAAGGTGTTAAGAAGCTACTTTTTCTTCATCTCCTATCGTGTAGTTGATGTGATACTAAGTATCTTTCTCTTATTCTCTCACAGATGGTGAGAATGCGTGCAGCGGATGTTCCAGACCATGGGGGAGATGCTACCCCAGTTGCTAGAGGCCGAGGGAGGGCTCCAGCCCGTGGTAGGGGACGAGGATGTCCCAGAGTTGCTCCAGTTATACCATCAGTGGATCCAGTAGAGGATCTTATTATTGAGGAGCATGGCGAGGTTCCTACAGCAGAGCCACCCCGGTGGACTTCATGTCTGCACCGGGATTCCAGGAGGTCATGGGCCATATGTTGCGGTTCATAGATTCTATGACTCATGCTGGCCTATTTACAGTAGACCCGGCCACATCTCAGGTGGGAGAGGGAGCACTGACCCCTACCGCTTAGTCTCCAGGGCATGCAACTGTCGTGTATCAGACCCCGGGCGCACTACCTGTGGGTAGAGCTCAGCCGGTTGCAGCAGCTATACCTGAGCCCAGACCAGTTGCGACCGGCGATCCGTAGAAGCCATTGGACAGATGGACTAGGCTACATCCTCCTGTCTTTGGAGGTGAGCGACACGAGAACCCCCAGGACTTTATTGATCGCTGTAGGGACAGACTGCATAATATGAGGATATTGGAGTCCTACGGGGTAGACTTTACCACCTTCCAGCTGGAGGGCAGGGCTCGTAGATGGTGGAAGTATTATCATTTCAGCAGACCAGAAGGTTCTCCTCCAATGATCTGGGATCAGTTCACATGCCTCTTCTTGGACAGATATATCCCACACTCTCAGAGGGAAGAGTTGCAATTTCAGTTTAAGCAGCTCCAACAGGGCCATATGTCGGTGACCGACAATGAGGAGAGATTCTCTGAGTTATCTCACCATGCACTTATGATACTTTCGACCGATGTAGAGAGAGTACGGAGGTTTGTTGTAGGTTTGTACTCTACTAGTCACGCCACTATAGCCCGAGAAGTTGAGATGGGGACTTCTTACGAGCTAGTTATAGAGATAGCTCGAAGGATCGAGGGTGCATGGTGGTCGGGAGTAGGCTACGAGGGATAAGTGGTTTTGGTATTCTGGAGAGTTTAGTGGTGCCCCGGCAGGGGGCAAGGGTCAGTTCGTGAGGGGTTAGCCTAGCAGGCCCACATATCCAGCATCGCCGCCTCCTCGGGGTGCTCCAGTGCGACCCTATTTCAGCGCCATGCCAGAGAGTTCCTATCGCCCACCAGCTATTCAAGGTTCCTCCAGTGGGCATTCAGGCCATCAGGGTCAGACTTCAGGCCAGCAGTCCACCGTGCCGAGAGGTTGTTTCGAGTGCGGGTATCTCAGTCATGTGCAGAGGTTCTGCCCCAGGCTTCGGGGCAAGGCAGTGCAGCAGGGTCAGCAGCCTATGATTATAGCACAAGCTGCTCCACCCATCGTCTGGCCGTCCAGAGGTAGAGGGCAGGTGGGTAGGGGCCGTCCTAGAGGTGGAGGCCAGCCAGGTGGCGCTCCAGCTAGGTTCTATGCTTTTCTAGCCAGATCAGATGCAGTGGCCTCAGATGCCGTGATCACAGGTATTATTTCTGTCTACGGTAGGGATGCTTCAGTACTATTTGACCCAGGATCTACATATTCATATGTTTCATCTCTGTTTTCTCATTTCATGGTGTTCCTCGTGAGTCCTTGGGTACTCCTGTTTATGTGTCCACTCGTGTGGGTGATTCTATTGTTGTGAATCGGATCTACCGGTCCTGTATTTTTACATTCTGTGGTTATGAGACTATAGCAGATCTTTTATTGCTCGATATGACTGACTTTGAGGTCATCCTGGGCATGGACTGGTTATCTCCATATCACGCCATCCTTGATTTCCAAGCCAAGACTGTTACCTTGGCGATGCCAGACTTGCCTAGATTGGAGTGGAAGGGTTCGTCTGTTAGTGCATCTAGTCGGGTTATTTCTTTTCTGAAGGCTAGACACATGGTTGAGAAGGGTTGTTTGGCTTATCTAGCCTATGTTTGGGATACTACCACAGAGACTCCGGCGATTGATTCAGTGACGGTGGTCTGGGAGTTCTCCGATGTGTTTCCTTCTGATCTTTCAGGCATGCCACTAGATCGTGATATCGATTTTTGTATTGATTTGGCTCTAGGTACCCAGCCTATATCTATCCCACCATATCGCATGGCTCCGAAAGAGTTGAAGGAGTTGAAGGAGCAGCTTGAGGAGTTGCTAGCAAAAGGGTTCGTTAGACTGAGTGTATCGCCTTGGGGTGCACCAGTGTTATTTGTGAAGAAAAAAGATGGGACTATGCGGATGTGCATTGATTACTGCCAGTTGAACAAAGTTACCATCAAGAACAATTACCCGTTGTCGCGTATTGATGACTTGTTTGACCAGTTGCAGGGTGTCATGGTGTTCTCTAAAATTGACTTGAGATAGGGGTACCATCAGTTGAAGATTCGGGATTCAGATGTTCCGAAGACTGCTTTCCGGACTAGATATGGACATTATGAGTTTCTAGTGATGTCCTTCGGTTTGACGAACGCCCCAACAGAAGTTCTCCAAGTGTGAGTTCTGGTTTAATTCTGTGGCATTCTTGGGGCATGTTGTATCAGGAGAGGGTATTAAGGTAGACCCCAAGAAGATCGAGGCAGTTCAGAGTTGGCCTCGTCCTACCATACTGACTGCGATCAGGAGCTTCCTGGGGTTAGCAGGTTATTATCGTTGATTTGTGGAGGGCTTCTCATCTATTGTATCACCTTTGACAAGATTGATCCAGAAGAGTGCTCCGTTCCGATGGTCCGATGATTGCGAGGTGAGCTTTCATAAGCTCAAGACTGCATTGACTTCAACACCAGTGTTAGTGTTGCCTTCCGGTTCATGGATGTATATTTTGTATTGTGATGCTTCACGTGTTGGTTTGGGTTGTGTATTGATGCAAGAGGGGCAAGTTATTGCATATGCTTCACGTCAGTTGAAGCCCCATGAGAAGAATTACTCTGTACATGATTTGGAGTTGGCCGCAATTGTTCATGCTCTTAAGATATGGAGGCATTATCTTTATGGGGTGTCCTGTGAGGTTTACACCGATCATCGCAGCTTGCAGCACTTGTTCAAGCAGAGGGATCTCAATTTGAGGCAGCACAGGTGGCTTGCGTTACTAAAACGCTATGATATCACCATCATTTATCATCCGGGCAAGGCGAATATAGTTGTGGATGCCTTGAGCAGAAAGGCAAAGAGTATGGGTAGTTTGGCCTTCATTTCAGCAGAGGAGAGGCCATTAGCTTCGGACATTCAGTCCTTGGCTTAAAGATATGTGAGGTTGGATATTTCAGAGCCCAGTCGAGTTGTTGCATGAGTCGTTGCTCAGTCCTCACTATTCAAGCAGATCAAGGCTCGCAAGTTTGATGATCCGCACTTGTTGGTTCTCAAAGAGACGGTACTACAGGGTGGTGCCAAAGAGGTTGCTATCGGTGAGGATAGTTTTCTATGACTCCAGGGTCACCTATGTGTTCCTAATGTTGGTGGCTTGAGGGAGAAGATCCTAAAAGAGGCACACAGTTCTCGGTATTCTATTCATCCAGTTGCTACAAAGATGTATTGCGACCTGAGGCAACATTATTGGTGGTGGCGGATGAAGAAGCACATAGTTTAGTATGTAGCGAGGTGCCTTAATTGCCAGCAAGTTAAGTATGAGCATCAAAGGCCAGGTGGCCTACTCCAGCAGATGACTATACCTGAGTGGAAATGGGAGCACATTACTATGGACTTCGTAGTTGGGTTTTCACGGACCTTGGGGAAGTTTGATGCAGTTTGGGTCATTGTCGACAAGTTGACCAACTCGGAGCACTTCATTCCGATTATGACCACGTATTCTTCAGAGAAGTTGGCCCAGATTTATATTCAGGAGATTGTTCGATTGCATGGGATGCCTGTATCCATCATATCGGATAGAGGCCTTTAGTTTACTTCACATTTTTAGAGGGCAGTATAGAGTGAGTCTCGGGTAGATCTCAGCACAGCCTTTCACCCGCAGACCGATGGATAGTCGGAGCAGACAGTTCAGATTTTGGAGGATGTGCTCAGAGCACGTGTGATTGACTTCAGAGGGCAGTGGGATCGATTCTTGCCTTTGGCCAAGTTTTCTTACAACAACAGTTATCAATCCAGCATTGAGATGGCTCCATTTGAGGCTTTATATGGTCGGCGATGTCGTTCTCCCATCGGATGGTTTGAGCCTAGCGAGGCTAATTTATATGGCACTGATTTGGTGAAGGATGCCTTGGAAAAGGTAAAGTTGATTCAGGAGCAACTTCGCACAGCATAGTCCAGACATAAGAGTTACGCAGATCAGAAGGCGCGTGATTTATCTTTTATGGTGGGCGAGAAAGTTATCTTGAAGGTCTCGCCTATGAAGGGGATCATGAGGTTCTGAAAGAAGGGCAGGTTGAGCCCAAGGTTCACAGGTCCATTTTACGTGTTGGAATGAGTTGAAGAGGTTGCTTATGAGCTTGCTTTTCTTCCCAGTCTATCGAGAGTTCATCCACTTTTCCACGTGTCTATGCTCTGGAGGTATCATGCGGACAGGACGCATGTGTTGGACTACATCACGATTCAGTTAGATAAGAGCTTGGGTTATGAGGAGAAGCCAGTTGCCATTATTGACAGATAGGTTCACCAATTGAGGTCTAAGAAGATTTTTGCAGTAAAGGTTCATTGGAGGGGTCAACCAGTCGAGGCGGCGACTTGGGAGATAGAGGAGGACATGCAGAGTAGATATCCACACTTGTTCAGCACTCCAGGTATGATTCTAGACCCGTTCGAGGACAAACGTTTGTTTAAGAAGTGGAGAATGTAACAACCTGACTGGTCGTTTTGCTTCCTAGGTCCCCGTTCCCCTACATAAGACTCCCCGTATATGCTTTGACTGTTTTATGACTTGCGGGGATGGTTAGTTCGGGATTTGGAAGGGTTCGGGTTGAAATCAGAACTTTTAGTTCCTTAGTTGGCTTTTAAAAGGCGAAGTTTGACTTTGGTCAACATTTTTGAGTAAACGACCTCAAAACCGGGATTTTATGGTTCCAATAGGTTCGTAAGATGATTTTGGACTTGGGCGTATGTTTGAATCGGGTTTTAGAAGACCCGGGAGCGTTTCGGCACTTAAGGTTGAAAGTTTGCTTATTGAAGGTTTAAAAGTTCTTTAAATTTGGTTTGGAGTAAGTTTTGGTGTTATCGAGGTTTGTTTGAGATTCCGAGCCAGGGATTAGTTCCGCATGGTGATTTAAGACTTGCACGCAAAATTTGGTGTCATTTCGAGTAGTTTAAGTATGTTTCGGTGCGTTCAGAGTAAGTTGGAAGAACTTGAAGTTCATAAGTTGATTCAATTGGGTTTGGGGTGTGATTCTTAGTTTTTATGTTGTTTTCCGCGTTCCAAGGGTGCGAGCGGGTCTGTTTTATGATTTCAAACTTGTTGGCATGCTTGGATGGGGACTCGGGGGCCCCGGATGCCATTCGGACGATGCACCGAAGTCGTTTAGCCATGGGTGAACAGCTGAAGCACCCAACTACTAGTGTAATCACACCTGCGGAGGGCCAGCCGCAGGTGCGAGCTCGCAGAAGCGGCCCAGCATGGGAAGCCAGAAACCGCAGATGCGTACAAGGCGGCCGCAGATACGCGACCGCAGAAGCGGGACTTGCGCGGGTGTGGCTCATCTGCCGTAGGAGCGGCATCACAGAAGCGAGCCCTCAATCTACAGATGCGAACTTAGGCTAGCCAAGAGAGGACCGCATCTGCGATGAAACTTCCGCAAATGCGGCCTAGGGACCGCAGATGCGCAAGTTTTGGAGGCAGAATGGTCCATTTAATGAGGAACTAGACGATTTTGACTCATTATCTTTCACCTCGTGGGCGATTTTGGAGCTCTTGGAGAGGGTTTTCACCTAGCACTTTGAGGTAAGTAATTTCTATACAATGTGAGTTAAATACATAGATTATGAGTAGATTTTAACATGTAAAATTGTGAGAATCATGGGTTTAGATGAAAAACCTAAGTTTTAATAAAAATGGGATTTAACCACAAAAATAGTTAGGGAATTGAGTGAAAATTATATATTTGAACTTGTGAGGTTATGGGTAACAACTTTCTTCGAAAATTTCAGGAATCCGGGCACGTGGGCCAGGGGATGAATTTTAGGAATCCTTTAATTGGGGTTGGGTAATCGCTCGAATAGTTAGAATATGAACTTGTAAACATGTATTGATTAATTTATATAATATTTGACTAGTTTTGGATTGTTCGGCACCGAGTTGGGGATTTAGACCAAAATTGTGACCAGAAAGTGAGCCTTGAGACGAGGTAAGTCTCTTGTCTAACCTTGTAAGAGGGAATTTACCGCATAGGTGATTTAAATCAATGTTTGCTTCTAATTGTGGGGGCTACGCACATATGAGGTGTCATGACCCGAAATTTCTACCTTTGGACCGTGATGGCGCCTAACATTTCACTTGCTAGGCAAGCCAACGTTAGAATAATATTAACCAATTTTTAAATAATTTTTTTTAAATTATTACTAATCCAAGAACAAATGCAGAAGCAAGTTTGAAATATAGTGAATAATCCATAAAAACAACGGTGTCTAAATAATATCCCAGAATTGGTGTCACAAGTGCACGAGCTTCTAGAATAAATACATATAAGGTCTGAATAAAATAAAGCTGTCTGGAAATAAACACACAGCTAAAGTAAAATAGACGGGGACTCCAGAACTGCGGACGTCATGCAGTTATACCTCAAGTCTCCTCTGGTAGCTAAAATCCGAGCAAGTCTACGGTACGCCGCTGGGACCAACTCCAAAATCTGCACAAGAAGTGCAGAGTGTAGTATCAGTACAACCGACCCCATGTACTGGTAAGTGCTGAGCCTAACCTCAACGAAGTAGTGACGAGGCTAAGGCGGGTCACTTACATTACCTGTACGCATTATTAGTAATCGCGACAATAATAGAAATAAATCAGGTAACTCATTTATAATAATTGAAACCAACACAGCAGTCATAATCAATTATCACTTCCATCAATTCTGTTGCACCGTGCAACCCGCTCTCACAATATATTCACATTCGATTCTCTTGCAGCGTGCAACCTGCTCTCACAATATATTCATTTTTAATCAAGTCTGTTGCGGCGTGTAACCCGATCCCCCAATATATATATATATATATATATATATATATGTATGTATGTCGACTTTTAAATAAGTCTATTGCGGCGTGCAACCCGATCCTCCAATATAGACTTTTAATAAGTCTGTTGCGGCGTGCAACTCGATCCTCCAAATTATACTTTTAATAAGTCTGTTGCCGCATGCAACCCGATCCTCCAATATATTCATTATAATCAATCCTGTTGCGGCGTGCAACCCGCTCCTCCAACATATTCATTTACCAATTCTTATAGAAGAAATTTTCCCAATAAATGTAACAATTAATATAAAATTATAAGACAACAAGCATACAATAATTATGGTTTAATTATGAAGCAAACAATGATAAATAGCAAATTATTATAGAAATCAGGGAGCAAATAGGCAGTTTAATATTTAATATGCTAAATGTCAAATAACAATTAAGGCACATAATTCAAATAGCATGTAACAATTAATGCAGGAATTCAAGAATTAATATTTGACAAAGAATAAGAGAGAAACAATTATTATAATAATTAATTTATGATTAAAAATAATTTATGAGTTTTCAAGTAAACAGGCAAATAATTAATTTGACGACGTATAGACACTCGTCACCTCGCCTATACGTCGTTCACATGCAATTCACATAACAAATAATTTAAGGGTTCTATTCTCTCAAGTCAAGGTTAACCACGACACTTACCTCACTTTGTAAATTCCAATCAATTATTCAACCACAGCTTTTCCTTTTAAATTTAGCTCCGAAAGTTTCAAATCTATTCACAAATAATTCAATATATTCAATACTAATCATAGGAATTAATTCCATATGAATTTACACATTTTTCGGATAAAAATCTAAAATTCATTAAAATATTTGAAAGTGGGACCCACATCTCAAATCCCGGAAAAACTCACAAAATCCGAACACCCGTTCTGATACGAGTTCAACCATATAAAATTTGTCCAATTTCGATATCAAATGGTCCTTCAAATCTTAAATTTTCGCTTTTGGAAGATTTTATAAAAATTTGATTTTTCTTCCATAAATTCACGGATTCATGATATAAATGAGTATAAAATCATGAAATATAATCAATATAGGATAAGGAACACTTACCCCAATATTTTCCCGTAAAAATCACCCAAATATCGCCTTACCCGAGCTCAAAAATGGGAAAGAATTGAAAATGGGTCGAAACCCCATTTCCAGAACTTAAGTTCTCCTTCTGGGATTTTTACACTTCGCGAACGCGGTCAGTGCCTCGTGTTCGCGAAGCACATTTTTGTGCTGCCAAAACTTTGCTCTTCGCGAACGCGAAGCCTTGCCAAATTTGGCCTTCGGGAATGCGATACACTCTACGTGAACGCGAAGCTTTAACGCTTGGTGCCCAGCCAGACCTCGCCTTCTACGCGAACGCGAACGCTTCCACGCGTTCGCGATGAACACTGCCCTCTTCCCTTCGCGAATGCGTCCCCCTCTTCGCGAACGCGAAGAATAAATTTCACCTGCCTCCAGTTTCTTCTTCGCGAACGCGAGCCACCTCTCGCGAACGTGAAGAAGGATACCAGAATCAGATTTCTGCAGTTTTTCCCAAGTCCAAAAATGGTATGTTAACCACCTGAAATCAACCTGAGCCTTCAGGGCTCCAAACCAAACATGCACCCAAGTCCTAAAATATCATACGAACTTGCTCGCGCGATCAAATCTCCAAAATAACACCTAGAACTACGAATCGGACACCAAATCAAAGGAAGTTTTCAAGAAAACTTTAAAACTTATATTTTTACAACCGGACGTCTGAATCACGTCAAATCAACTCTGATTCTCATCAAATTTGGCAGACAAGTCATAAATATTATATTGGACCTATATCGGGCTCCAGAACCAAAATACAGACCTGAGGTCAATAAATCCAACATCAGTAATTTCTTAAAACTCATTAAGCTTTCAAGCTTTTAATGTTTCATCAAAATTCCATATCTCGAGCTAGGGACCTCAGAATTCGATTCCGGGCATACGCCCAAGTCCCAAATCACGATACGAACGTACCAGAATTGTCAAAATACTGATTCGGGTCCGCTTGCTCAAAATGTTGACTAAAGTCAACTTGGTTGAGTTTTAAAGTTCTATTTCATATTTTAATTCATTTTTCACATGAAAACTTTCCGAAAAATTTTACGGACTGTGCACGCAAGTCGAGGAATGATAAATGGTGCCTTTCGAGGTCTTAGAACACAGAATTACTTATTAAATTTAAAGATGACATTTTGGGTCATCACATTCTCCACCTCTAAAACAAACGTTCGTCCTCAAACGAAGTTAGAAAAAGAACCTGAGCTGGAGAAAAGGTGTGGATATTTACTCTGCATGTCCGACTCGGACTCCCAGGTAGATGCCTCTACCGGCGGACCTCTCCATTGCACCCGAACTGAAGGATAACTCTTTGACCTAAACTGTCGGACCTGCCGGGCTAGAATAGCCACCGGCTCCTCCTCGTAAGTCTAATCTTTGTCCAATTGGACTGAGCTGAAATCTAACACATGGGACAGATCACCATGATATTTCTAAAGCATAGACACATGGAACACCGGATGAACCGTTGATAAACTAGGTGGTAATGCAAGCTTGTAGGCTACTTCACCCACCCTTTCAAAAATTTCAAAGGGTCCGATATACCTAGGGCTCAACTTGCCCTTCTTCCCGAACCTCATTACACCTTTCATAGGTGAAACCCGGAGCAATATTCTTTCTCCAACAATGAATACAATATCATAAACTTTACGGTTGGCATAACCCTTTTGCCTAGACTGAGCTGTGCGAAGTCGATCCTGAATAATCTTGACCTAATCCAAGGCATCCTGTACCAAATTGGTACCCAACAACCGAGCCTCTCCCGGTTCAAACCAACCAACTGGCGATCGGCATCGCCTTCCGTATAATGCCTCATATGGAGCCATCTAAAGGCTCGAATGGTAGCTATTATTATAAGCAAACTCCGCAAGTGGTAAGAAATGATCCCAAGAACCTCCAAAGTCTATAACACAAGCATGAAGCATATCTTCCAATATCTGAATAGTGCGCTCTAACTGTCCGTCTGTCTGTGGATGAAATGTTATACTCAACTCCACCCGCGTGCCTAACTCACGCTGTATAGCTCTCCATAAATGTGAGGTAAACTGCGTACCTCGATCTGAAATAATAGACACGGGCACACCGTGAAGGCGGACAATCTCACGAATGTAAATTTTAGGTAACCTCTCTGAAGAATAGGTAACTGCCACTAGAATGAAATGGGATGACTTGGTCAACCTGTCCACAATGACCCAAACTGCATCAAATTTTCTCTGAGTTCGTGGGAGCCCAACAACAAAATCCATAGTAATACGCTCCCACTTCCACTCAGGAATTTCTAACTTCTGAAGCAAACCACTAGGTCTCTGATGCTCGTACTTAACTTGCTGACAATTCAGACACCGAGCTACATGTGCAACTATATCCTTTTTCATTCTCCTCTGCCAATAATGTTGCCGCAAATCTTGATACATTTTGGCGGTACATGGATGAATAGAATACCTGGAACTGTGTGCTTCTTCAAGAATTAATTCACGAAGCCCATCCACATTAGGCACACAAATACGACCCTGCATTCGTAGAACCCCATCTTCCCCCACAGCAACCTATTTGGCATCACCGTGCCATACTGTGTCCTTAAGGACAAGTAAGTGAGGATAAGCATACTGCCTCTCTCTGATGCGCACATATAAAGAAGATCGAGCGACTGTGCGAGCTAGAACCCGATTGGGTTCTGAAACATCTAACCTCACGAACTGATTAGCCAAAGTATGAACATCTGCAGCTAATGGCCTCTCACCAACCGGAATATATGCAAGACTGCCCATACTCACAGCCTTTCTACTCAAGGCATCGGCCACCACATTGGCCTTTCCGGGGTGATACAAAATGGTGATATCATAGTCTTTCAACAACTCCATCCATCTTCTTTGCCTCAAATTAAGATCCTTTTGTTTGAACAGATACTGGAGGCTACGATGATCAGTAAATACCTCACACGAGACACCGTAGAGGTAATGCCTCCAAATCTTCAGCGCATGAACAATGGCTGCCAATTCTAAGTCATGAACAGGATAATTCTTCTCATGAACTTTCAACTGCTGCGACGCATATGCAATTACCTTGCCATCTTGCATTAATACTGCACCAAGCCCAATGTGAGATGCATCACAATATACCATATACGATCCTGAACCTGTGGGTAATACCAACACTGGCGCCGTAGTCAAAGCGGTCTTGAGCTTCTAAAAGCTCAGCTCATACTCGTCTGACCATCTGGATGGGATACCCTTCTGGGTTAGTCTGGTCAATGTGCTTGCTATAGATGAAAATCCTTCCATGAACCGACGATAATAACCTGCCAAACCTAGGAAACTCCTGATCTCTATAACCGAAGTAGGTCTAGGCCAATTCTGAATGGCCTCAATCTTCTTAGGATCCACCTTTATGCCTTCTGCTGATACAACATGCCCCAAAAAGGCAACTGAGTCTAACCAAAACTCACATTTTGAAAACTTGGCATATAACTGATTATTCTTCAAGGTGTAAAGCACACTTCGAAGATGCTGCTCATGTTCCTCTCAATTGCTGGAGTAAATCAAGATATCATCAATGAATACAACCACAAAAGAATCCAAATAAGGCTTAAACACCCAATTCATCAAATCCATAAATGTTGCTGGAGCATTTGTCAACCCAAATGACATCACTAGGAGCTCGTAATACCCATACCGAGTCCGAAAAGCTGTCTTAGGGACATCAGATGCCCTAATCTTCAACTGATGGTAACCAGATCTCAAATCAATCTTCAAAACTACCTTGGCACCCTAAAGCTGATCAAATAAGTCATCAATTCTTGGCAGCGGATATTTGTTTTTGATAGTGGCCTTGTTCAACTGTCGATAGTCTATACACATCTGCATCGAGCCATCTTTCTTCTTTACAAATTATACTGGTGCACCCCAGGGTGAGACACTGGGTCTAATGAATCCCTGATCAAGCAAGTCTTGTAACTGCTCTTTCAATTCTTTCAACTCTGGCGGGGCCATACGTTATGGTGGAATAGAAATAGGTTGGGTGCCCGGAGCCAAATCAATACAAAAGTCAATATCTCTGTCCGGTGGCATCCCCGGCAAATCTGCAGGAAATACTTCTGAAAATTCACGAACAACTGGTACTGAGTCCATAGAAGGGACATCCGCACTGGGATCGCGAATATAAGCCAAATAGGCTAGACACCCTTTCTCTACCATACGCCGAGCTTTCATATAAGAAATAACCCTGCTGGCAGAATAGCCAAGAATTCCTTTCCACTCTAACCAAGGTAACCCCGGCATAGCTAGGGTCATTGTCTTGGCATGACAGTCCAATATAGCATAATAAGGAGACAGCCAATCCATACCCAAGATGACATCAAAATCTACCATATCAAGAATTAGAAGATCCACACTAGTCTCAAGATTACCAATAGTAACCACACACGAACGATAGACATGATCTACTACAACAGAGTCTCCCACCGGTGTAGATACACACATAGAAGCACTCAGAGAATCACAAGGCACAACCAAATATGAAGCAAAATAGGAGGACACATAGGAATAAGTAGATCCTGGATCAAATAGAACTGAAGCATCTCTATGGCAAACTGGAATAATACCTATGATCATAGCATCAGATGACTCGGCCTCAGGCCTAGCTGGAAAAACATAAAATCAGGGTTGGGCCCCACCACTCTGAACTATATCTCTAGGACAGCCTCTAACTGGCTGGCCTCCACCTCTAACGGTCTGACCTCCACCTCTAATGGACTGACCTCCACCTCTAGCTGCCTAACCCCTACCTCTAGCTGGCTGAGCAAGCGGTGAAGCAACTAGTGCCGGTATGATGGCACGAGAATCCTGCCGAGATCTGTTACTCGCCAATCTAGGGAAATATCTCCTGATGCAACCAATGTTCCCACACTCATAACAGTCATCCTGGTGCTGTGGCTGCTCAAGCTGAAGCTAACCCAAATGGGCTGGATAACCACTGTAGTAACTCTGGAGTGGTGTTGTACTGATAGGATCTTAATGTGCACTGAATACTGGCTGCCCAGAGTAAAGCATAATAGGACCGTGACTCCCTGAAGCACCGGGAGATGCATGAAGTGCTGAATGAAACGGTCTGGGAGGATGACCCCTACCAAAATTACCTCTTCCTCCAGACGAGGCACCACTGTAACCACCAAACTGACGAGGCCTCTTATCAGACCTCTGCCCTCTCTCCTGTGCAAGAACCATCTTGATCCTCCTTGTGACATTAGCATCCGCCTGAAAAGAAATCTCACTTCCGGTCTCCTTGGCCATCTAAAGTCTGAAAGAATGAGTGAGTCCCTCAATAAACCTCCTCACTCTCTCTCCCTCTGTAGGTAGTAAAAGGAGAGCATGATGGGCCAAATCCACAAAACGGGACTCATACTGAGTAACAATCATATTGCCCTGTTGTAGACGCTCAAATTGCTTGCGGAATTCCTCTCTCAGTGTGATAGGGAGGAACTTCTCTAGAAATAGTTGAGAGAACTGCTCCCAGGTAAGTGCAGGTGATCTGACTGGTCGGGACAATGTGTAATATCTCTACCACCTCTTGGCGGAACCCGTTATCTTAAATACAGCAAAATCAACCCTATTGGTCTCAACTATAACCATATTCCGCAGCACCTCATGGCAGCGTTCAAGATAATCCTGTGGGTCCTCAGAAGGTGTACCACTGAAGTGAACTGGAAAGAGCTTGGTAAAATAATCCAGTCTCAATAAGGCCTCAAAAGACATGGCGGGCCTATCACCGATCTGTGCCGCAATAACTGGCTGAACTACCCCAACTGGCGGGGCTGCTGGAGCCTGACTCTGGGGAGCCATCTGCTCCAGAGCGGGAGTAGTGGGAGTTTGTGCTCCTCCCCCAGCTTGTGAGGTGGCTGGTGCCACTGGAAATGTACCATTCTGGGCCACGCCCTCCATAAGACTTACCAAACGGACTAGAGCGTCCTGAAGTACTGGAGTGGCTATAAATCCTTTCGGGGCCTGAACTGGTCCAACTGGTACATTCTAAACTGGAACCTCCTCCTGAAGGTCCACCTAAGGTTCTTCAACAGGTGCAGTTGATCGAGCTCTGGACTGAGCTCTACCTCGGCCTCTAGCACGACCTCGACCTCGACCTCGACCTCGACCTCTACCCCTGGCCATAGTTGCTACCGGGGGTTCTGGTCCCTGTCCATCGGTAGAGGTATTACTTGTTCTCACCATCTGCGAGAGAATAAGAGTAGAATGATTCAATCATTGATGATAGAATAAAATCGCACGACAGAATAAGAAAGAAGTGATATTATTCCTAAACTTCATAGCCTCTGAGAGATAAGTACAGACGTCTCTGTACCAATCCCTCAGACTCTACTAAGCTTGCTCGTGACCCGTGAGACCTATGTAACCTAGTGCTCTGATAGCAACTGTCACGACCCGAAATTCCCACCTTCAAACTGTGATGGCGCCTAACATTTCACTTGCTAGGCAAGCCAGCGTTAGAATAATATTAACCAATTTTTAAATATTTTTTTAAAATTATTAATAATCCAAGAACAAATGCGGAAGTAAGTTTGAAATATAGTGAATAATGCATAAAAACAACGGTGTCTAAATACCATCCCAGAATTGGTGTCACAAGTGCACGAGCTTCTAGAATAAATACATATAAGGTCTGAATAAAATAAAGCTGTCTGGAAATAAACACACAGCTAAAGTAAAATAGATGGGGACTCCAGAACTGCGGACGCCATGCAGTTATACCTCAAGTCTCCTCTGGTAGCTGAAATCCGAGCAAGTCTACGGTACGCCGCTGGGACCAACTCCAAAATCTGCACAAGAAGTGCAGAGTGTAGTATCAGTACAACCGACCCCATGTACTGGTAAGTGCTGAGCCTAACCTCAACGAAGTAGTGACGAGGCTAAGGCGGGTCAGTTACATTACCTGTATGCAATATTAGTAATAGCAACAATAATAGAAATAAATCAGGTAACTCATTTATAATAATTAAAACCAACACAGCAGTCATAACCAATTATCACTTCCATCAATTCTGTTGCAGCGTGCAACCCGCTCTCACAATATATTCACATTCGATTTTGTTGCAGCGTGCAACCCGCTCTCACAATATATTCATTTTTAATCAAGTCTGTTGCGGCGTGCAACCCAATCCCCCAATATATATATGTCGACTTTTAAATAAGTCTGTTGCGGCGTGCAACCCGATCCCCCAATATGCAACCCGATCCCCCAATAATATATATATATATGTCGACTTTTAAATAAGTCTGTTGCGGCGTGGAACCCGATCCTCCAATATAGACTTTTAATAAGTTTGTTACCGCATGCAACCCGATCCTCCAATATATTCATTATAATCAATCTTGTTGCGGCGTGCAACCCGCTCCTCCAACATATTGATTTACTAATTCTTATAGAAGAAATTTTCCCAATAAATGTAATAATTAATATAAAATTATAAGACAACAAGCATACAATAATTATGGTTTAATTATAAAGCAAACAATGACAAATAACAAATTATTATAGAAATCAGGGAGCAAATAGGCAGTTTAATATTTAATATACTAAATGTCAAATAACAATTAAGAGAGAAACAATTATTATAATAATTAATTTATGATTAAAAAATAATTTATGATTTTTCAAGTAAGCAGACAAACAATTAATTTGACGACGTATACACACTCGTCACCTCGCCTATATGTCGTTCACATGCAATTCACATAACAAATAATTTAAGGGTTATATTCCCTCAAGTCAAGGTTAACCACGACACTTACCTTGCTTTGCAAATTTCAATCAATTAGTCAACCACAACTTTTCCTTTTAAATTTGCCTCTGAAAGTTTCAAATCTATTTACAAACAATTCAATATATTCAATACTAATCATAGGAATTAATTCCATATGAATTTACACATTTTCAGGATAAAAATCCGAAATTCATTAAAATATTATACTGTGGGACCCACATCTCAAATCATGAAAACACTTGCGAAATCCGAACACCCGTTCCGATACGAGTTCAACCAAACAAAATTTGTCCAATTCCGATATCAAATTGACCTTCAAATCTTAAATTTTCGTTTTTGTAAGATTTTATAAAAATCTAATTTTTCTTCCATAAATTCACGGATTCATGATATAAATGAGTATGAAATCATGAAATATAATCAATATAGGATAAGGAACACTTACCCCAATATTTTCCCGTAAAAATCTCCCAAAAATCGCCTTACCCGAGCTCAAAAAAGGGAAAGAATTGAAAATGGGTCGAAACCCCATTTCCAGAACTTAAGTTCTGCTTATGAGATTTTTACCCTTCGCGAACGCGGTCAGTGCCTCGTGTTCGCGAAGCACATTTTTGTGCTGCCAAAACTTTGCTCTTCGCGAACGCGAAGGCAATGTCGCGAACGCAAAGCCTTGCCAAATTTGGCCTTCGCGAATGCGATACACCCTACGCGAACGCGAAGCTTTAACGCTTGGTGCCCGGCCAGGCCTCGCCTTCTACGCGAACGCAAAAACCTTCACGCATTCGCGATGAACACTGCCCTCTTCCCTTCGCGAATGCGTCCCCCTCTTCGCGAATGCGAAGAGTAAATTTCACCTGCCTCCAGTTTCTTCTTCGCGAACGCGATCCACCTCTCGCGAACGCGAAGAAGGATACCTAAAGCAGATTTCTACAGTTTTTCCCTAGTCCAAAAATGGTCTGTTAACCACCCGAAATCAACCCGAGCCCTTGGGGCTCCAAACCAAACATACATCCAAGTCCTAAAATATCATACAATCTTGCTCGCGCGATCAGATCTCCAAAATAACACCTAGAACTACGAATCGGACACCAAATCAAATAAAGTTTTCAAGAAAACTTTAAAACTTATATTTTTACAACCGGACGTCCGAATCACGTCAAATCAACTTCGATTCTCATCAAATTTGGCAGAAAAGTCATAAATATTATATTGGACCTATACCGGGCTCCGACACCAAAATACGGACCCGAGGTCAATAATCCAACATCAGTAATTTCTTAAAACACATTATAAACTTTCAAGCTTTTAATTTTTTATCAAAATTCCATATCTCGAGCTAGGGACCTCGGAATTCGATTCAGGGCATACGCCAAAGTTCCAATCACGATACGGACCTATCGAAATTGTTAAAATAGTGATCCGGGTCCATTTGCTCAAAATGTTGACTAAAGTCAACTTAGTTGAGTTTTAAAGCTCTATTTCACATTTTAATTTATTTTTTACATGAAAACTTTTCAGAAAATTTTACGAACTGCGCACGCAAGTCGAGGAATGATAAATGGTGCCTTTCGAGATCTTAGAACACAGAATTACTTATTAAATTTAAAGATGATATTTTGGGTCATCACACGAGGTGACGAGAGTTCGTGCGATGCTACTAATTATGCTTATGTCCGGGTAGTTTTAGGACCCAAATCATGAATTACTTGAAAGGTTTGCACCCTACTTGTTAATTAAAGTGCCTAAATTATATTAGAACTTGTTAGAGAAATTGTGAAAGACCGTTAATGGAATTTGTATTACATTGTGTATTAGCCTTTAATAACGTTTAAGTCAAATGCTTATAAAGTATCCTCTCTTCTTGTGGAGAGGGCCGAACGCCTCGGCAGTAGATAGATGCATCTATGGTTCATGACGATCGACCCTCGGTAGTGTACACATTATTCTGAATCGGGTCGTACGACCTCGGCATAATCATGCGTGATAACACTCAAAGTGTAATCATATATTTGGTATCCTTCCCTGGCTTGAGAGGCAAAATTATATAAGATGAAAATTTATTTGGAACTTACCATGTGTGAAAGGATTATTTACTTTCTGCTTGTTATTGAGTTATTATTATTATTTACATAACTCGTGCTCATTTAGAATTCAGTATTTCTTTACTATTAGCCCATAGTAAGTATCGATGTCGACCCCTCATCACTACTTCTTCGAGAATAGACTTGATACTTACTGGGTACATGTTGTTTATGTACTCATGCTACACTTCTGCACTAACCGTGCAGGATCTGAGGCATGTGCATCTGGCGGTCCTACCGGCGCGCATCCCAGATATCCCGAGGCCTAGTCGTGACCTGCTTCCTGAGCCGTTCTGCAACCCCTAGAGTCTCTCTTTTGTATTTATATTCTATCTACTTTATTTCAGACAGTAATTAGAATTTTGTATATTCTACTAGTTGCTCATACACTTGTGACACCAGGTCTTGGCACACACATTAGTGGACTTTATGGTTTTGGAGTACTTGTATCATCATGATTGTCATTCAGTTGTCTTCATTTCAGTTATTAAATTTTTCACTCCTTAATTTATTATTAAATAGAATTTAATTACTTAAAAACTTATAAAAGAGACATAACATGGTTTAATTCACTGTTGGCTTGCCTAGCGGTAATGTTGGGCGCCATTATGACCTATAGGAGAATTGGGTCGTGACAATAACATTTTGGCCGAACATCAAGTACTATTTCTTTCGATTATTATACTTTTTAAATTGAGCTTATCAACCAAGTTATTTTGCTTTAGCTTATGTTTTCACATCTTATTCCTACGATTAAAGATCAACTATACGTGTAAATTACTTATCGACCAAATTATTTTGCAAAAATTTATTTAAGGTGATTCATATAAATAGTTATTGGATGTATATATGAATAATAGTTATGCTTTTATATGCAGATTGTTTGTCCTGCTATTGGAATGCTGAAGAGATGCATGAAATTGGAGCTATTCTTGCTATCGAAATTGACAAAGATGTGATAAAAATGGAGAACATAACCAATATGACGAGAAGAGATGACGAAAACAAAGTATACCCTCATTCGAAATAAAGGAATCAAACTAGAAAAGAATTAGAGATTTATTGTTATTATGTCATTTGAAGATATTTTCGATTGTCCCCCGTATTTTAGCATTTATAATTTTTTCCTAAATAGATTTTACTTTAATTTTATAAATATGCAACGTGTGCTAGCATAACAGTTCATCCTATTGAGCATAGGCAAGAATGTTGAAAAATATGATTTACCTAAATTTAATCATGGTCCAGATGATATTGTTGCCTCAGAATGGAGAAAGATTATTGAAGAAAAGGCTACACAAGTGTCTGAACAAGATTTAAATGTACAACAAAGCTAAATCCACAACAAGAGCAACCTTTCAAGACTATATTGCAAAGAGTCGATTCTAGTAGAGCATGCTTCTTCTTTGTAGATAACAACGAAGAAACCGAAAAAATATTCCTATATTGTGCATTACTTGCAAATATCAGATCAATGGATATGATATTATTTTAGCAATAATAATTTAACCACGGAATCATACAACTCGCTCTAGATTCGATATATCTCTTCAACAAGTGAAGTGACCATCACAAATATGTTGAAACAAAGTGGTGGTGGTGCTAAATTGATAAAAAATCAAAGTTAATAATATGGGATGAGCGCTTATGGCAAGACGTCAGACAATCAAAACATTTGACCTGAGCTTCAGAGATATAATGGATGTTGATGAATCATTTGGTGGAAAAGTAATAATTGTTTGAGGTGATTTCCGTCAAGTACTACCGGTATTTGTAAAATCGACGAGAGCTAAGATAGTAAATGTGAACTTGGAAAAATCATATTTATGGCCTAAAATAGAAAAGATTCAGCTAACAAGAAATATGCGAGCTAGGACAGATCCAGCATTAGTGATTTCTTTTGTGTTGAAAACGGAGAAGATTATAGAATAAAAGATGATTCGATCCTTCTTCCAGAACACTAGGTTATCAAGACCAATTATGATATTAGTGATGAAGAACACCTAATAAGAACAATATTTTTATTGTTAAATAAAAAAAGAAGTTGTGCAAAGTACATGGCAAAAAGAGCTATCTTTGCTAGAAGAAATGAATATTTTGATGAACTAAATAAGATATTGATTTTCAAGTTCCTTGGTGAAAGCAAAATATCTTTTTTTTGTTGTGAGTCAGCAAAAGATGATATCAACAACTACTACTAGAAAGAACATTTGTATAAATACCAAATGGTCTTCCACTACACAGATTCATTATCAAGTTTATTATCTCTCATGTATAGTAGTATCATGTATGTCTGAAACAGACACCATAAATATTTCCCCGCAATAATCAAATTTGTAATGGGTTAGATTCTAACTCTCTAAATGCTTAAAGAGTTCACATTCAATTAGTAATCAATGCAAATTTAATTTGTATAGATTTCACCACATTTCTTCTTCCTCTTCCACACAGCCATAGTTCGTAAATCTTTGAGAGTTAACCCTCAAAACACATACTTTGGGAAGTTTTTAATTCTTTTTTACAGCCAAAGTCCTTTAATTTTCTTTTATGTGGTTTTGGTTGTCTTTGTGTCTTCGTGATGCATTAGTTTTTTTTCAAATTGGTTGTTGCTTTAATTGGACAGTTGATATTCTTAGTTTAAAATGGGATTGATCTTCCATCGCATACAAGTTAATTTTGAAGAAAAATGCGCCCATAATACTACTGAGAAACTTAGATCGTCAAATGAAATATGTAATGGTACAAGAATAGTATGTAGAGATTTTAATAATAACATCATATATGCAGAATATATATATATATATATATATATATATATATATATATATATATATATATATATATATATATGTCCCTTGAATTTAACTTTTGCCCCCACAAATGAAGGATATTTGTCACGACCCAAAATCCGCATATCGTGATGGAGCCTATCTCAATACTAGGCAAGCCGACAACCGCAATAAACCACAATTTTGTTTAAGTTTGAAAATATAATATTTAAATTTAATAGATAAATCCTACACATACCGATATAAACACACTCCAAAAATCCGGTGTCACTGAGTACATGAGCATCTAAATGATAACATAGTCTGACTAATATAAACACCGTCTGAAAATGTAGAACAATACAAATAACTGATAGGAAAGAGAGTCAAGATCTGCGGACGTCAAGAAGCTACCTCGATAGTCTCCAACAGATAATCTCCCAAAATATCTAGCAACCACCGTGTCCGGAAGTACCTGAATCTGCATACGAAGTGCAGAGTGTAGTATGAGTACAACTGACCCCATGTACTCAATAGGTAACAAGACTAACTTTTGGGCTGAAAGTAGTGACGAGCTCCACAGGTACAGTCCAATATAGAAATAACAGTACAGAAATGTAGTCATGCTTTCAAGTTCAACAGTTAACTCAGTACAAATAAAATAGATAAATTCTGAATGATATGAGGAATGTGACATCTCTATATCTACATGCCAATGTACATGCTGTATGTGATGCACCTCTGTGGAAAACCTCGTGCCCTCATAATCTCAAAATACTCAATCACTCAGTACTGTATATGGCCATTCCAGCCCAGGGAAGATCCATCCGTATATATACACATCAACTGACAATCAGTCAATCAGTATTGTATAAGGCCAATCCAGCCTAGGGGAAGATCCATCCCCACATATAAATGGTTCCGACAAGATCCATGTCTAGGGAAGATCCATCCCTCAATATAAATGCTTCGGGCAAGATCCATGCCCAAGGAAGATCCATCCCTCAATATAAAATCAACCGCGCTCACTGTGGGGGTATAGACTCCGGAGGAGCTCCTTCAGCCCAAGCGCTATAATAGCCAGATTCAGGCATAAATAATAAAATATATTGCGGCGTGCAACCCGATCCCATTAATATCACTCAAAATCTCCAGTCTCTCGGGCTCTCAATGACATGAAAATCAACCGACATGATGATATGATGCATCAAAGAATGACAACAGAGATTGCGATATGCTATGCAAATGATAGTTTTGACTGAGTACAAAATTATAAATTTAAACAAGTAATTCAATAACAATAAGACTTATGTGGGTCCCAAAAATATCGGTACATAGCCAAAAATGATCTTTAACATGAGTCTCAGCACAATTTCCTCTAACACATAGAGGATATGTGAACAACGACATAATTATTTGACTATGCAACTCCACGGAATCAATTAAGTCACTATTTCTATGGTGCACGCCCACACGCCCGTCACCTAACATGTGCGTCACCTCCAAACAATTCACATAATACGTAATTCAGGGATTCATACCCTCGTTTAAAAGTGTTACTTACCTCAAATCATGTAATTATTTATTCCAATATGCCCTTGCCTCGCGAATCGGCATCCGAACTGTCACTACCCAAACCGATGGGCCGCGACGGGTGCCCAAATCCTACATGTCGAACATCCTTAAGCATGCGTTTAAGATAAAAATATGAATAACATACGTGAGAAAAACCTGTCCAAAAAATATATATAAATATACATACGGAATACAGTGGGACGAACCGGCAAGGCTGCTATAGACAACTATATACCCAAAACTGGAAGCCAACAAAGCCACATACTATCCGACTATACCTAATTGTCTACAGACCTCTGATAGAAATACAATTATACAAAGACGGGGCTGAGCCATGTCATACCCATATATGTATACAAGCATATCGTACCAAAATCAAAAGCAACTCCGGATCAAGTGGAGCACGCCAACTCTCGCAGATCAAGGATCCTAAGAAGGGGAACTGTCAACTTGCCTACCTGCACCTGCAGGCATGAAACGCATGCCCCGGAAAATAGGGCATCAGTACGAATAATGTATTGAGTATGTAAGGCATGAAAATCAGTACATAAAAGACATAGATGAAACATGGAATAAAGAAATCCACCTGTAAGTCGGGATAACTTTGTAAATTTTGAAACATTTATAGTGTCATGCACGTGCATATAAATGCCGTGTCATGCATAGGTATAGGTGTGTGTATATATATATATCATCATCAAGCCTCTGAGGGCATCCCATCATATTGTCTCGGCCACTAAGGGCAACATCATCAACATATACCAAATGATCAGGTGATGGTGCGTATATAACGCCATAACCTTTTTTTATATCCCATATACATATAATATACGCGTATATAACTCCATCTGGTCATGGGTAAATGTACATGTATAAATGCATGAAATGCATAAGAATTACGTTAATAAGATTTCTCGGAATATCATAAAAATTAATATGCCTTTCGGATCCTTTATCAAATACGTATTTTTCTGAGACGCATGAACAGAAGATATAATAATAATTCACATGGGGAATCAAGAATATAGATAACCTTAGTATTTCTATGAATAGAGTCATTTATGAAAGTTGCGTATTTTACTCGTTTCATTTGTATTATTTGGATCACGCCAAAAGGAAAGAAGGGATAGCCTTAACATACCTGGAGTAGGGAAAAATCCGTATAATATTCTTGAAAAATGTTGCACCGTACTCCCTTAGAACTACAAAATTTTACGTTGCTAAGGTGCTAATAATTCTCATTGGGATTGTTTGGTTGCAAGAAATTTTGTTGAAAATCTTGGAGGAATTTCTAACGCCTAATTGTAAGGTATTTGGTAGTGTTTTGTAACTAAGAAATTTTGTTTGAAAAACTTGGAGGAATGGCTAATGCTCTGATTGTAAGAATGGCTAACGTTTTTGATTGTAGTGATTGTATACAAAATATAATAATGAAGTGTCTTGAAATTATTATGTTATGCCACCTAATAAAGAATGACTAAGAGTCATATCTTTAAGGAGTGGCTTGCTGCCACATGGGGTGGGGTGGGGGTGGGGGTGGGGGTGGGGGAATTTTTAATCTTTATCAAAACTTATTAGTTAATCAGGTAATGTCTCGTTACCCGGTAATTAACCAATTACCCGCATAATTAAAAATTGTCTCAAATTACTTAAAATTCTACTCATTTTTAATACACCTTATACATCATACTATCATGGTCATATGGTACCTTGTATGTTACTAGTCCATAAATATCGGGTATTAAAGCTCGGACCGTATTTTATCCCAAATCGACAACCTTCAACGAAACTCATTTTCTTTAATTAGTGTACCATTTATCCTTCATGGCACTTACTTATCATTTGTTATAAATAGCATAAATACGTTAACCTCAAAATAATATCATCCCCGCGTTTACGTCGATCAACTGAAGACAAAACTTTAACGTATGAAAACGCGAGATGTAACATCCTTCCCCTCTAGAAACATTCGTCCTCGAATGTTTAACTCCCCGGGATCTATATAACTCTGGTAGAGTCGCCTTTGTAACAATACTACTACCAACTCTTCCTGTAGAAACTCAATAATTTAACGCCATATAGGACCACAATCATCAATAACGACAATGGCCTCACACGACCAATGACAATAACTAACACAAGAATCCATACACGTACCTTAAGGTTGTGATGTCTCAGTCAGTCCCTTCTCTGGAGGAGGAAATAAGTAGGGATATCTAGACTTCATGTCTTCCTCGGCCTCCCAAGTCATTTCTTCCACATTGTTGTTTCTCCAGAGTACTTTTACCGAAGCTACGTCTTTAGTTCTCAATCTCCGAACCTGTCTGTCTAATATAGCAATGGGAGTTTATTTATTTGATAGTTGCTCTGTGACTTGAACGTCACCAACTGACACAATTCTGGAAGGATCCCCGATATATTTACGGAGCATAGACACATGAAAGACCGGATGTACAGACTCCAAGTCCGAAGGCAAGTCTAACTCATATGCTACTTGGCCTACCTTGCGTATGATCCTATATGGTCCAATGTACTGAGGGCTAAGTTTTCCTTTCTTACCGAACCTCATAACATCTTTCATCGGTGATACCTTTAGGAATACCCAGTCGTCAACCTGAAACTCCAAGTCTCTCCGTCGATTATCCGCATAAGACTTCTGACGGCTTTGAGCTACTACTAGCTTTTCCTGTATAAGATTAATTTTTTCGATTTCCCGTTGTACCAATTCTGGTCCTACTAACGTAGTTTCCCCAACACCGAACCACCATATAGGCGACCTACACTTCCGTCCGTAAAAAGCCTTGTATGGAGCCATCTGAATACTGGAATGGTAGCTATTATTATATGCGAATTCAATAAGCGGCAGATGATCATCCCAGCTACCCTTGAAGTCTATCACACAAGCCCGTAACATGTCTTCAAGTGTCTGAATAGTACGCTCAGCCTGTCCATCTGTCTGGGGATGAAATATTGTACTAAGACTTACTTGAGTTCCCAATCCTTTTTGGAAGGACCTGCAGAAGTTAGCTATAAATTGAGCTCCTCTATCCGAGATAATAGATATAGGGACACCATGCAGTCGTACTATCTCCTTAATATAAAGCCTTGCATAATCCTCTGCGGAATATATAGTCCTAACGGGCAGAAAATGGGCTGATTTTGTAAGCCTATCAACAATCACCCATATAGAATCGAACTTACGCTGGGTACGAGGTAAGCCTACGATGAAATCCATATTGATTACTTCCAACTTCCAAGTCGGAATCTCTATAGCCTGCAATAATCCACCGGGTTTTTGATGGTCAATCTTGACCTGCTGATAGTTAGGGCACTGAGCAACAAACTCCGCTATATCCTTTTTCATTCCATCCCACCAATATACTTCCCTGATATCATGATACATCTTTGTTGCTCATGGATGGATAGAATAACGAGAATAGTGAGTTTCTCCCATAACCTGCCGATGCAGCCCTGCGACATTAGGGACACATAATAGTCCTCGATATCTGAGGACCTCATCTTCTATAATTTCAAATGGTGTCTTCTCCTTCTGAGGGGTGGTATCCCTATAATGAACTAACACAAGATCCTCGTACTGTAGTTCTTTTACTTCAGTTACTAAAGAGGATGTTGTCGTATCCTGAATAGTAATTCCAATATCACCTGAGTCCAGTAACCGAACTCCAAGACTAGCTAGCTGATGAATCTCATGGGTTATTCCCCTCTTTTCTGGCTGTAAATATGACAGGCTACCCATAGATCTACTGCTGAGGGCATCTACTATTACGTTCGCCTTCCCCGGATGGTATAAAATATCAACGTCATAGTCTTTAAGCAGCTCCAACCATCTTCTTTGACGTAAATTCAATTCCTTTTGCTTGAAGATATACTAGAGGCTCTTATGATTCGTATAGATATCAACATGAATGCCATACAAGTAGTGCCTCCACATCTTTAGTGCATGAATTACTGCGGCTAACTCTAAATCGTGGGTCAGGTAATTCTTCTCGTGCTTTCTTAGTTGTCTAGAAGCATAAGCTACAACCTTACCATGTTGCATCAGCACGCAACCCAATCCAATGCCTGAAGCATCACAATAGATAACATAACCATCGGTCCCTTCTAGGAGCGTTAGAACCGGTGCAGAAGTCAATTTATCCTTCAATGCCTAGAAACTCCGTTCGCAAGCATCAGTCCATTGAAACTTTGCTCCCTTCTGAGTCAACTTTGTCAAAGGTGCTGAAAGGGAAGAAAATACCTCTACAAATCTCCTATAATAACCTGCCAAACCGAGAAAGCTACGAACCTTTGTCGGTGTCGTGGGTCTAGGCCAAGTCTTTACTGCCTCAACCTTTTGTGTATCAACCCGGATACCTTCACTCGAAATGATATGCCCAAGGAAAGCTACAGAGTTCAACCAAAATTCACATTTAGAGAATTTTGCGTACAACTTCCCTTTTTGTAGAACTCTGAGCACAGTACGCAAATGATCTGCATGCTCAGCCTCTGAACTAGAATACACCAATATATCGTCGATAAATACAATTACGAACAGATCTAAAAAGGGACTGAACACATGGTTCATCAAATCCATGAATACTGCTGGGGCATTGGTCAAACCGAATGACATAACACGAAACTCAAAGTGCCCGTATCTGGTCCTGAATACTGTCTTCGGAATATCTTCCTCCTTAACCGTTACCTGATGGTACCCGGACCTCAAGTCTATCTTTGAAAAACACTTGGCACCTTGCAACTGATCAAATAAATCATCAATCCTCGGGAACGGGTATTTATTCTTGATTGTCACCTTATTGAACTGTCTATAATCAATACATATCCGTAAGCAACCATCTTTCTTCCTCACAAATAACACAGGTGCTCCCTACGATGATGTACTAGGTCTGATAAAGCCTTTTTCAAGCAAGTCCTTAAGTTGTTCCTTTAACTCTTTCAGCTCTGCGGGGGCCATTCTATAGGGAGGAATAGATATTGGATGAGTATCTGGTAGTAGGTCAATAGCAAACTCAATTTCTCGCTCTGGCGGAAGACCCGGAAGCTCATAAGGAAAAACATCGGGAAACTCATTAACCACAGGGATGGACTGAATGGTTGGTGACTCTACTTCCACATCCTGAACCCAAACTAAGTGATAAATATAGCCTTTTCTGATCATCTTCCTTGCCTTGAGATAGGAAATAAATCTACCTCTCGGCGATGCCATATTACCTTTCCACTCCAAAACGGGCTCCCCTGGAAATTGAAATCGGACTATCTTTGATCTACAATCAACGTTGGCATGACAAGAAGCCAACCAATCCATACCCATTATAACATCAAATTCTACCATATCTAACTCGATTAGGTCCACTACGGTAGATCGACTATGAACCAATATTATACAACCCCTATATACTCGCTTAGCTACCACTGAGTCCCCAACAGGTGTAGACACCTCAAAAGGTTTAACCAATTCAGGTTATATTCCAAACTTACTAGCAACCAATGGAGTAACATATGATAAGGTAGAACCTGGGTCAATCAGTGCATATACATCATATGAGAAGACTGATAATATACCTGTAACAACATCGGGTGATGACTCCTGATCCTGTTATCCTGCCAACGTATAAATGCGGTTTTGAGGACCGCTCGAGCTAGATGTTCCACCTCTACCTCTACCACGACTCATTGGTTCTTGTGATCCTTGCCCAGGGGGCGTACTAATGATGACGAACCAGCTACAGATCTCGTTGGCTGAGCTTTGCTTGCATCACCTCTCGTCGGACAATCCCTCATAACGTGACCCGGATAAACACAAGTATAACAAACACCCAACCCCATACGGCACTGCCCGGCATGTTGCTTACCACACTGAGCACATCGTGGCAAGGACGGCCTCATCTAACTTGACTCACCCCTATACTGAGACTCGGAGGCCCTAAAATTCTGACCAGGCCCTAAATATGTGGAATGATCAAATCTCTTACCTAGCCAACGAATCAAACTGAAGACTGTATTCTCGAACACTCATGTTACCCTGCCGAAGGGTCAAGAACCTATCAACTCTAGCCCGTCTAAGCTTTGGTGGCAGATAATGACGAAGAAAAGCTTCTGTAAACTCCTGCCATACTACTGGAGGGGCATCCTCACCTCTGGACAATTCCCAAGACTCGTACCAATTAACTGCAATATCTTGGAGTCTATAGGAAGCTAGCTCAACTGACTCAGTCGTAGTGGCCTTCTGGGCTTTGATGCTTACCTTCTTATTATTAAAAGGGGAAGGTTTAATAAAGGAGCTTTTCAGCCCTTTTGCTGGATTGTTGGTCCGCAGCCCCGCCCTATAGAATGAATAAGGAGAGGCTTATCGATGACCGAACCACTCTTATACTACTCCTTACCTCACCCCCCTTGTCACTTAAAGGAAAAGCCAGAGAAGGGGGCCTGCTGGAAACCCTCGCCTTCGGCTCCATACTGAAAAGGCCGGCCATGAAGGGACATCACGACTATCCTTTCTGGGAATACCGGGCTTTATATGATCCTGATCAGTGATCAGCAGGTTCTTAAGACAGGAAATCGGGTTTTCTGAATATCTCTCTTCCGGCCTATGTTGTAAGTTAGTTAGTTAGAGATCGAAACTGGACCTGAGAGAGACTAGACTTCTAGTAAGAGTAGGTGCGCCTTAAGTTGAGGAGAGCTGTTCACAAGCAGTGGTTATGAGCTCTTTCTTGTTCCGGTTCAGAAGAGGCTGCGCACCTTCAGTTGCACTAGTGGATTGAATAACCTTTTTTTTTAGTGCCAACAAAGTGCATGTGTTCTTGGTTAATAAAAACACAAGTATAGGCTGGAGGACTGATACTATAAGTAGGACAAAGGCCTTCAAAGAGAAATGAAAGGATTTTTTTAGCATTTTTCCACTTTATCCAAGGAATCCCTTTCTTGGCATTTGTATTTGAGAGAGAGAGCTATGCTTAGGTCAGTTCCTTCAGTCAACTTTTTTGGTAAGCCAAAAGTGAACTTTAGGTAAGTAAGTAGTCCCGTATGAAATTCATAAAACATTCATATCTGGCACTTGAGGAGGTCAATCTTAAGTGTTGGAAGCTACTGCTAAGGGACTCTAGTCTTTGGAGGCATTGCTGAAAATATAACATATCGTTAGGAACATGAATTCTTATATCGCACGATCTAAGATAAAAAGAGAGGATAACATCATATATGTCATGCAGCCTCCTGTTTATAAGTGTGGTGCACAACACACCTATAAACAAGACTCTACTAGACACGGTATGTAGATAACCCTAGGACAGAACTGCTATGATACCACTTTCTTCACGACCCAAGCCGATGGGCCGCGACGGGTGCTCGAATCCTACATGTCGAACATCCTTAAGCATGCGTTTAAGATATAAACATGAATAACATATGTGAGGGAAACCTGTCCAAAAGATATATATACATATACATATGGAATACAGTGGGACGAATCGGCAAGGCTCCTATAGACAAACTATATACCCAAAACTGGAAGCTGACAAGGCCGCATACTATCCAACTATACATAACTATCTACAAACCTCTAATAGAAATACAACTGTACAATGACGGGACTGAGCCACATCATACCCATATATGTATACAAGCATATCGTATCAAAATCAAAAACAGCTCCGGATCAAGTGGAGCACGCCAACCCTCGCTGATCAAGGATCCTAAGAAGGGGGACTGTCAACTTGCCTACCTGCACCTGCGGGCATGAAACGCAGGCCCCGGGAAATAAGGCGTCAGTACTAATAATGTACTGAGTATGTAAGGCATGAAAATCAGTACATAAAAGACATAGATGAAACATGGAATAAAGAAATTCACCTGTAAGTCTGGATAACTTTGTAAATTTTGAAACATTTATAGTGTCATGCACGTGCATATAAATGTCGTGCCATGCATAGGTATAGTTGTATATATATCATCATCAAGCCTCTGAGGGCATCCCATCATATCGTCTCGGCCACTGTGGGCAACATCATCAACATATACCAACTGATCAGGTGGTGGTGCGTATATAACGCCATAACCTTTTTCCATATCCCATATACATATAATATACGTGTATATAACATCATATGGTCATGGGTCAATGTACATGTATAAATGCATGAAATGCATAAGAATTACGTTAATAAGATTTCTCAGAATGTCATAAAAATCAATATGCCTTTCGAATACTTTATCAAATACGTATTTTTCTGAGACCCATGAACATAAGATATAATAATAATTCACATGGAGAATCAAGAATATAGACACCCCTAGTATTTCTATTAATAGAGTCATTTATGAAAGTTGCGTATTTTGCTCGTTTCATTTGTATTATTTGGATCACGCCAAAAAGAAAGAAGGGATAGCCTTAACATACCTGGAGTAGGGAAATATCCGTATAATATTCTTGGAAAAGGTTGCACCGTACTCCCTTAGAACTACAAAATTTTACGTTGCTAAGGTGCTAATAATTCCCGTTGGGATTGTTTGGTTACAAGAAATTTTGTTGAAAATCTTGGAGGAATTTCTAACGCCTGATTGTAAGGTATTTGGCAGTGTTTTGTAACTAAGAAATTTTGTTTGAAAAATTTGGAGGGATGGCTAATGTTCTGATTGTAAGAATGGCTAACGTTTTTTATTGTAGTGATTGTATACAAAATATAATAATGAAGTGTCTTGAAATTATTATGTTATGTTGCCACCTAATAAAAAATGACTAAGAGTCATATCTTTAAAGAGTGGCTTGGTGCCACATAGGGGGGGGGGGGGGAATTTTAATCTTTATCCAAACTTATTAATTAGGCAATGTTCCGTTACCCGGTAATTAACCAATTACTCGCATAATTAAGAATTATCTCAAATTACTTAAAATTCTACTCATTTTTAATACACCTTATACATCATACTATCATGGTCATATGGTACCTTGTATAGTACTAGTCCATAAATATCGGGTATTATAGCTCGAACCGTATTTTATCCCAAATCGACAACCTTCAACGAAACTCATTTTCTTTAATTCGTGTACCATTTATCCTTCATGGCACTTACTTATCGTTTGTTATAAATAGCATAAATACGTTAACCTCAAAATAATCTCATCCCCGCGTCTACGTCGATTAACTGAAGACGAAACTTTAACGTATGAAAACGCGAGATGTAACACGAACGCCTCGAATCTAGTCACAATTAATTCGATTAAGTCAATACAAATTATAGGAATTAATTCCATATGAAAATACTAATTTTCCAACAAAATACGAAATTCAACTCAAAAATCGTCAGTAGGGCCCACATCTCGGAACCCGACAGAAGTTACAAAATATGAACGCTCATTCAACCACGAATTCTACCATACCAAATTTATCAAATTCCAACAACAACTCGACCTCCAAATCCTTAAATCTTATTTCCAAATCCCTAGGTCCAAATCCTCGAAATTCACCCTAAAAACACGTAATCTAGTGACTTACCTCAAGTTTTCCCGTGAATTCTCTCTGAAAAATTGCCTCAACCCGTGTTTGAAATGTCCAAAAATGAGAAAATCTCGGACCCCTCTATTTTTGTACACTGTCCAGAGGTTCCGCCCATGCGGAATTTTTTAACTGCTTCTGTGCCTCCTTCGCTTCTGCGGACTCGCTTCTGCGGTCTAGTCCCTCCTTAGCCCAGGTCACATCTGCGACCATTTTTTCGCTTCTGCGAGGTTTCGTCCGCTTCTGCGATGCCAGGCTCGCTTCTGCATGCTTGCACCTGCGTGATAATTTCCGCAGGTGTTATTGCATTAGTAGGCAAAAATTTCGAGCTTTGTTCTAAGTTCAAATTTGATCCGTTAACCATCCGAAACTCACCCGAGGCCCTCGGGACCTCAATCAATTATACCAATAAGTCCCAAAATATTATAAGAACTTATTCGAAACCTCAAATCACATCAAACAACGCTAAAGCACGAATCATACCCCAATTCAAGCTTAACGAAACTAAGAAATTCCAACTTCTACATTCGATGTCGAAACCTATCAAATGAAGTCCGATTGACCTCAAATTTTGCACACAAGTCATACATTACATAACTACCTATGAAAATTTTTAGAATTGGATTCCGACCCCGATATCAAAAAGTCAACTCCCGGTCAAACTTCCAAACTTTAAATTTCCTATTTTCGCTATTTCAAGCCTAATTTAATTACGGACTTCCAAATAATTTTCCGAACACACTTTTAAGTTTAAAATTACTATACGGAGCTATTGGAATCATCAAAACTTTATTCTGGGGTCGGTTACATATAATTCAACATCCGATCAATTATTTCCACTTAAGCTTTAAATCTTAGAACTAAGTATTCCAATTCATTCTGAAACCTCCCCGACAAGTCACATAATTATAATTTAATACAGAATAAGCAGTAAATGGGGAAACAGAATTGTAATACTCAAAACGACCGGTCGAGTCATTACAATATCCTTTTAAATTTAACCAAAAATAATTTTTAGTATGCTTGTATTTTGTAGAAGGGGAGGCTTGGAGCAATACTAAAGTTGTCTCTGTATGACCTATAGGTCATAGATTTGGACCGTGGAAGGAGCCACTAATACTTGCATGAGGTTTATCTACATCACACCCCTTGGGTATGTCCCTTCTCCAGACCATGCGTGAATGATGGATGCTTTGTGTACCGAGCTGCCCTTTTTATGATTATGTTTTGTAATGACAATAATAAAGCACAAGGGCAAACAATCCAAATATTGGACTGTATTTGCTGCAATATATTTTCTCGCACGGATAACTATATGGTGCACTTTCAAGAGGAATATCAACGTCGACGATAAAAGTTCTGGCCATGATGGAGCAACCAAAATGTTAGAAGGAAACATACACAGACAATAACATTTACAAAGAAATTTTAGGTAAAATATCATCACATTGCATATTTCTAAATTATAAGTAGATAGTCATATTATCTAACTAACATGATTAAATCGATCATTTTGCAGGTTCAAATAATGATGTCCAATCACTTTGAATTTGCATATTATATTAATGCAATGATATTTTTCCGCATATATATATATATATATATATATATATATATATATATATATATATATATATATAATTAGTTGACTTTGATGTTCCTTCATATAAATAATATACTAAATCATTATGTGCTATTGTTAACGTGCAATGCACGTTCGTAGAAACTAGTTACTTTAAAAAATCAAGAAGGCATTAATTAGTTTTTCCCATATCTATCCTTGATCCGATAAATGATCTACAAAATATGATACATAGAGTAATTTAAGAAGATATAAAGGATAGCTTTCTTAAATAACGCCTATATTAATGGATGTGTCAAAACCTTGAGGCACTTATTTTGAATGAGAGGTTAGCATCGCCTGAGAAAAAATAATCCATAAATATTTTAATAACTTGACATTATAAGTAAAATTTTATATTATCAATACATATAACTTAAGAAATTTTTTTACGCATACTAATTAATACAACTTAAATATGATGTTATTGGGCTCATGCGCATCATGTGTTATCCCTTACTAGTCTTGCATAAAAGGCAACTAAAAGAACTAATTAAAGTATTTCAATCGATAAAGTTTACTTGTTCTTTCAACCGTCGATTGGGTGAAAAAGTATCACCCTCAGAATGTGAGGTCATGAGCATATTTGAGCCAA